>NC_137889.1:98513423-99113423 GCF_963455335.1 Martes martes
CCTGGGTCCAATGTCGGTGGCTCACACTGCCAAATTGGAAAAGGCAAACTTTCAAGAACTGGCCACCAAACTGAGCTAAGTGTACACTGTTGAATTTTCCGTCCATAAAAGTAATAAAAAATAGTTCTCATCCAAAAAAAAAAAGAAAGAAAGAAAGAAAGAAACCCTAACTGGAGGTAAAACATGGGACTTTATTGACATAGAGTATTTAAAGCTAATGCCAAGGTTGTGAAATAGAGAAGAGGAAATTAAAAAAACAGAGCCAAAGAGAACTCCAATAAGGGAAATCAGAAAGAACCAGAAAAGGAAATTAAACAAATATGGTGAATAAAGAAGGGTGATATCCTGGATGTCATGCATAGAAGTTTCAAGGAAGGGTGTCAAGTGCTATGGTAATTGCTGTTAATAGGTAAAATGAGGACTAAGAACTCACCATTGGGCTTAGTCACATGGTAGTTACTGTTGGCCATGAGAAGAGTGGTTTCTGTGCAAATGTAGAGAGTGAAAGTCTATAAGGTTCAAGGGAAAATAAGAGGAGGAAAGTTGGGCAAAATGAGTATAGAAACTATAAGAATGTTGGCAGTAAATGGAGACTAAGTGACTGGAGGGGATGAGGGGTTAAAGAAATATTTTTTTAAATGTAATATATAAGTTTGTTTGCTGCTGGGGTGATCTAGAAGGAAAAGGGGAAGAAGGGGAGGGGGAGAACTGCGGAAGAGTTGTCTTTGCGTGAGAGGGAAACTGGTTTAGCACACAGTGAGGGAGGAGGCCTTAGAGAGGCACAAGAAACACTCACAAACACTACCAAATTCGCGAGGGGAGAAAGTGTGTATTTAGTCTTTAAATATAGTAACAGAGAAAATAGTCTTTCAAAGTGGAAAATGTGTCAAGGATAATTCAGTCACATAAATCAGAGCAAATAATAAGATCTGAACAAAGCTGCCCATTTTAAGATTTTTTAAAATCTGAAGGTGCATAGCATATGTAAACTATTCAATCATACCATAATAGGGAAAAAAGAAAAGAATAAAATGTTTGAGGTGGGGGAGAAGCAAAAGACAAAAACAAACAAAGAATGAAACATCACATGCAAAATAGCACAAAGAATTTACATGAAACCTAATCCAAGGCCTATTCTCAAGAACATTTTGAGATATAAAAGAATTTAGAGAAATTAGGAGTTGAAATGGACCACACAGATAACATGAAAGACAACAAAACAAGCTGAAACATAAGATTTCACAGCTAAGAAAATTGAGAGACAAAATATTGAAATTGAATGTATAGATTAGAAATAGCAGGAGTCAGAATAAACATAATAAAAAGTCAAATAAGTGACATAAAGAAAATATTTGAGGGGTTCCTGAGTGGCTCAGTGGGTTAAGCATCTGCTTTGGGCTCAGGTCATGATCTCAGGGTCCTGGGATTGAGCCCTGCATCAGGCTTCCTGCTCAGTGGGGAGTTTGCTTCTCCTTCTGCCTCTGTCTCTCCTCCTGGTCCATGATCTATCTCCCTCTCTCTCAAATAAATAAATAAAACCTTAAAAAAAGAAAATATTTCAGGCAATTATTAAAAAAAAAGAGAAAATAGAAACCTATTAAAGATTTTCATTGAGAAATGATGGCAAGTAGGCACACTGAGATGATCAAATATACAAAAAATACTTACTGGAAATCTGGTAAATGGAATAAAAAATTAAGAAACATCTTATATATATATGTGTGTGTGTGTGTGTGTGTGTGTATAAAACCACATTCTCTGACATGAAGAAAGAAAGGAATCTAAAGATACCATACTATACAACAGAAAGAAATTTAATAGAACATTAGCAAATGACAAATTTCTGATTAAACTATTCTGTGTCCATGATAAAGAATTACTTAGGCATAGAAGCAGAAAATGCAAGTCAACTTCAAGAAGAAAAAAAATTCAAGTTTGCCTCAAATTTCATCAAGCAATATTTAATAGCCAGAATACAGAGAAACAGTGTCTTCAAACCTCTGATGAGAAAAGAATGGGTGAGTGAAGATCAGAAAGTTACCTTTGGATCTAAAGGCAAATGTCAAACATTTGTGTACATGAGACAACACGTGAGTGCCCATGAGTTCATGAATGGTTAAAAAATTAGCTATACAGGATTCAAATCCGGACAACCAAAAGATGACTCAAAAATTGAGAATTCAAAAAAAGTTTTTTAATGATGTAAACATGGTTAATAAAGGGATGGTGGTAAATATTGAATTCTTTTAGGGAACTAGGGAAAACCATCTAGAAAAGTTAGGGTTGTAGGACAGTCTATAATGTAAACTCTGACAAAGAAAAATAGCACTAGCAATAGAATTAGTGGGAGGAATGGTAAAATGTATAATTTAGGGAGGGGGTCACGACATGCAGATTAATTTGAAACAAAATTAAAAACATTTCTTTAATGGCTGCTTTCTCCCCCACCACACAATTAACAGCAGGGATCATGTCTATGTTACTCACTGGTGTGAACCGCTCCCCCCGCCCCCCCCCTCCATTGATACTGAAAGTCTAGATCCAAGAATTCACTGAGAACAGAAAAGTTTCATTAGCACTGGATGTTTTATGCAACTGACGAATCATTGAATTCTATCTCCGAAACTAATTATACACTATATGTTAACTGAACTTAAATAAAATTAAATTTAAAAAAGAAAAATTTGTGTTAGTTAATTCAATCACTGAATATTCATTTATAGCTGGAATAATTATTTATAAGGAGATCTCTTTATTAGCCATTTGGTTACCCAGGGGATAATTTAATTACAAAAGATTATAAATATTCTTCTTTCATTTTATTTTTGTTTTTATTTGTTTTTTAACTGAAAAAGAAGTGATTTTTAATCTACAGATGGAAGATTATCTGAATGATACTCATGATGTTTTATAAGTTTGGTTTTAAAATATATTTGAATTCACAGCAGGTCTTAACACGCAATGATTTCAATAAATCAGGCACTCCAGAACACAATGTGGAGGTATAACAATTATGTGATGACTTCTTAATAGTCCAACGGGTAAAGACCTTTTACAAATATGGAAAGAAATTAATCTTTCCGCAGTATTAACTCCTAAAAGCTATTCACCTTTATAGACTACAATATTATTGTCAGTTTCATATACTTTTACTTTATAGAGAACTCCCAGGGGAAGAAATTTCTGGAGGTTTTCCCAGATACATACAGCTACAGTTTCTGAGGTACTTACAACATCTGGAAAGTATGGCACATCCAGATCCAGATTCTTTTTTTTTTCTTTTTTTTTTTAAAGATTTTATTTATTTATTTGACAGACAGAGATCAAAAGTAGGCAGAGAGGCAGGTAGAGAGAGAGGAGGAAGCAGGCTCCCCGCTGAGCAGAGAGCCCTCTGTGGGGCTCGATCCCATGACGCTGGGATCATGACCTGAGCCAAAGGCAGAGGCTTTAACCCATTGAGCCACCCAGGTGCCCCCAGATCCAGATTCTTATGATCAAGGGGTTTCAATAGCCCTCCTCCATATACTCTTTAAGGTCAGTCATATTCCTAACCATTCCTGTAACAGGATCAATCTTCATAATTGTGCCCATGGTCATCTGCATTCTTGCATTTCCCAAACAGTTTCAAGTTGACTTCCTTACTCAGAAATAGGCTGCGGAGCCAGCCGCTGGAGAGGAAGTGGAACAATTGCTCCCTGCAGTTACCCTTCCCCCACCTCTGTGCTCATTGCCTCGCCTATTCTTTCGTTTTACATATCTCGTTTTCAGAATAATTAATCAGATCCCTGAATGTTAGACTGGCTCATATCAGATCACAGAACAACTGTTAAAGTTTTGGAATTTCCACCAAGTATTTGTTTACAATCAGCCAGGGAGGAAGTATTTCTACCACAGCAATAGCCAGATGTTATGAAAAGGAGTTATAGATAATATATTCATGAATAATTTAGATTTGTTTCCAATGAGAAGACTCTATCATTTGTCAATAATGCTCACTTTAAAAAAATACTTATTTGAAAACAATTAGAGCAGCAAGAAAATAGAAAGCGTATTTCAAAATGTACCACCTACCTAATTATAATTGTTGTCAATATTCCCGTGTATTTTTATAAGCTTTTGGTATGCATGGTTTTAAAAATTAAAATGCAGGGGCATCTAGGTGTCTCAGTTGGTTAAGCCTCTGCCTTCAGCTCAGGTCATGATCTCAGGATCCTGGGATCGAGCCCTGCATCGGGCTCTCTGCTCCGCAGGGAGCCTGCTCCCCCCACCCCACATGCCTCACTGCCTACTTGTGATCTCTGTCTGTCAAATAAATAAAATCTTAAAAAAAAAATTAAAATGCAACTTATAATTCTGTTTTGCCTACTTTATATTGCAACACAAATATCTCCCTATGTTTAAGTATTCAACAAACAACTTTTTTTTTTTTTAAGATTGTCATTTATTTGTCAGAGAGAGAGCAGGGGAAAGGGCAGGCAGAGGGAGAAGCAGGCTCCCAGCTGAGCAAGGAGCCGATGTGGGAATAGATCTGAGGACCCAGGATCATGACCTGAGTGGAAGGCAGACACTTAACTGACTTAGCCACCCAGGAACCCCAATAAACAACCTTTTAATAAGCCAATCCACCATATGCAAATCACAGTGTGTGCAATTGTCTCGAATTAGTTGAATATTTATATATTTTCAAAAATATTCACGACTATATAAAATCATATGAGGAATGTTTCTGTGTACTTTTTCCTTATTTTCTGGTTACTTCCTTAAAATGTATCCTAGATGGAGGTTCCTCAAAAAGTTGAAAATAGAGCTACCCTATGACCCAGCAATCGCACTACTGGGTATTTACCCTAAAGATACAAATGTAGTATCCGAAGGGTCATGTGCACCTTGTAGATACAAATGTAGATCTGAAGGGGCATGTGCACCCGAATGTTTATAGTCCACAACAGCCAAACTGTGGAAAGAATCTAGATGTCCATCAACAGATGAATGGACAAAGAAGATGTGGTATATATATATATATACACACACATATATATATACACACATACATATATATGTGTGTATATATATATATATACACATACACACACAATGGAATACAATGTAGCCATCAAAAGAAATGAATTCTTGCCATTTGCAATGATGTGGATGGAACTAGAGGCTATTATGCTGAGCGAAATAAGTCAAAGAAAGACAATTATCATACAATCTCTCTAATATGAGGAATTTGAGAGGCAAGGTGGGGGGTGTGGGGGTAGGGAAGGAAAAAATGAAACAAGATGGGATGGGGAGGGAGACAAACCATAAGAGACTCTGAATCTCACAAACAAACTGACGGTTGCTAGGGTGGAGGGTAGGGAGAGGGTGGTTGGGTTATGGACACTGGGGAGGGTATGTGCTATGGTGAGTGCTGTAAAATGCGTAAGCCTGATGATTCACAGACCTGTACCCCTGGGGCAAATAATACATTATATGTTAATAAAAATAATTAAAATGTATCCTAGAATTTGGATTATATAGGAAAAGAATACTAACTTCTTTAAGATTCTTATTAAATATAACTAAAACCCTTCTACAGTTTATACTCAATGGATTCTGGTTTTGATATCAAACTCACACTTCAGCATTTAAATAAGGTTTATAGAACTTGTGGAGGGGAAAGAATGTGGGGGGAAATGAATATCTTTAAAAATAATGAGAAAAATTTAAAAAGCACCCACGAGAAATAATGTGAGCAAATAATATCTCTTATAGTTTTTAAATTCTAAGCTATGTACCATATAACCAATTATTATATTCAGTAGAAAATAAATAGTTGTTTTTTTTGTTGTTGTTGTTAAACTTTCTATTCTCTAGGAACTTAAAGTCTGGATGTTATTTTTATCAATCTTATACTGCTATTTGAAATATATGAAAACAGCCAAAATCATATACAATGCACCAGCTTAAAAATGAAAGTGCTTATATGAAATTTCCTAGGGGATTGTTAAAATGCACAGAAAGAAAAAAAACATGTTTGAGGTTTTATTTAAAGAAAAATACTTTTGCTTTATTAATACAGATCTCCCTCCATTTACGATAGGATTATTATGTCCCTACAAACCATCATAAGCTAAAAATGCTGTAAATAAAAAATGTATTTAATATACTTAACCTACATCATACCTGAGCCTCACCTGCCAAAACACTTACAGTTAACCTAGAGTTGGGCAATATCATGGAACACAAAGCCTGTTTTATTTATTTATTTTTTTAAAAAGATTTTATTTATTTATTTGACAAAGATCACAAGTAAGGCAGGCAGAGAGAGAGGGGGAAGCAGGCTCCCTGCTGATCAGAGAGCCCAATGTGGGGCTTGATCCCAGGACCCTGGAATCATGATCTGAGCCGAAGGCAGAGGCTTTAACCCACTGAGCCACCAGGCGCCCCACAAAACCTGTTTTATAATAAACTGTTGACTACCTCATGTAATATACTGACTACTGTACTGAAAGTGAAAAACGTAATGGTTGTATGGGTTCAAAATGGTTGTGAGTGTATCAGTTGTTGATCCTCAGGATCACGTGCCTGGCTGGAAGCCCTGGCATCTGCCACGGCCAGGCCTCACAAGGAAGTATCCATGGGCATATCCCTAGCCTGGGAAAAGATCCAAATTCAAAATAAGAAGTATGGTTTCTACTGAGAGCGTTACCACTTTTGCACCATTATGAAGTCAAAAATCCTAAGTCTAATCATCCCAAGTTGGGGACCAGCTGTAGTCTAATGCCAAAAGAAAAACCGAGAGAGAGAGAAAGAGAGAGAGCAAGCAAGAGGGCACGAGCTGGGGGGAGGGGCAGAGGGAGGGAAAATTAAACAGACACTCTACTGAGCTGGTGGGAGGGGATCTCACAACTCCGCCATCATGACCCAAGGGGAAAGAGGGGAAATCAAGACTCTGAAGCTCAATTGACTGAGCCACCCAGGTGCCCCAGGGCTTCTCTTTTTGGACAGAGCTAAAAAATAGAAGTCTGAACTGCAAGCACAAAAGGTCAGTCACAAATGGTGGTATATGACAGATATATGACCTTTCATTTAGGTAATCTGAATTGGATCTTCAGCCTACAGTAGCTGAATAAAATAAGAGCATACTCAAATCCAACCAGATGTCAAAGCATGTACTCAGGACGAACCCAAAGAAATGCAAAGGGCCTAAAACTTTTTTCATTTTATTTTTTGTTTGTCACATTCTGGAATATCCTTGGGAGTATTTTAAATGACTCATCTTTTCTCAAGCAGCATTCTTCCTGTTTTTTGAAATGATTACTTTCAGGCACTTTTTGTTCACTATCACCTCTACAATGAACAGCATCAGCAAATATGTTATCTTCAAGATACTTAATTTATCTAATCCAGAAGATAGAAGCTGAAAGCCCTCAATGGAAGATCATTTTGGGGATAATAGTTATTGAAATTGTAGTTGAAAAGAAAGGGCAATTACAACAACAGCAACCAAAAAAACAAGGAGAGATACAGATACAGGGGATATAGGTTGAGAAAGCCAGACTGCATTGGTTACATGCTAGAAAATGCAAAGATCCTGGGTTCTCGATGGTATTACTTCAGGAACTGTGCATTAAAACTGTGCACTGACATTGTTTTAATAATGAGTTATTTATTATGAATATGTAATTTCAGCACCGAATCTATAATAGTTGCACAAATTTTTGGAAAAATCCACTTTACCTTTCTTATTCCTCATCTCTAAATGTAAAAATAATCTGACTACAGGTCAGTTTTACTATATCGTGAAACTCCAGGGAGCACACTGTATTCCAACTAAATGGTACCCCTAAAGTCATGCAATGGGCAGTCCAACCTTAGATATTTATGTTCATTTTGAAGAAGTTTTATAGAAAGTTGATTAGCTACTATTTTTACAAATGTTTTCCCTTTACTATCATTGTTAACAATAATATGCTTTTAAGGCAATATGTTCAATACAACAAATAAAATACCTTTTAGCATCTAAAATATTATGTTCTTCTGTATAGAGTGTTCATTCATTCAACAGACTTTTTAAAATCTCTAGCATGTTCCACACAATCAGATTACAAAAATGAATAAGACACTCTCATGGTTCTCAAGAAGCATCTTAAGTTGAGGCTTATCAAACTTCAAATCTTGCCTTCTTCTGATTATATGCTCACCAAACCATCTTTTGATTTTTATAATGTAGTTCCTCACATGGGACCTAAGGAGAAAATGTGCTAAATACGAGACTCAAGTATCTGTCCTCCTAGATAGTGGTATTTCTTATTGAAAATTTATAGACTGGCACCTTGATTATAATTAGGCTTCCCATGTAGCTTTCCTTGTTTGGTACCTTTAGCAGTTATAAGTCTTACTGTAAATTGATATTTGAATTTTCCATACCTGTCTCCTGAGCTTGGTTAACATGAGTCTGTCCTTGAATCTGATCTGCCATGGGCATACTAGAAAATAAACTTACTGAAATAAAGCAGGTGAAACTCAGGCCCTGGGTAGTGGTAAATTTACTAAAGTACTGCCACATTTTAAAACCTCTGGAGTTACCAACTTAGGCTTCTCTAGGTAATCCACCTCTTCCTTTAGATTAGTTTAACCAATTTCATATTTGACAGTAAGTAAGTTAAAATATTAGGTTAAATACTAGGATTTCTAAACCAGTTATAATTTTTGTATACAAAATTAGAGCTCTGAACAACTTATCTCCTCTTAAATTACATATTTTTTTGGATACATATAAATTTAAAGCACGTTTAGCCAATTCCTTCTCCTACATATGATCCTTAGGCCTAGTAAATATAAACTTAAATTCAAAAAAAGGGAAATTCTAATTTATACTACAGTTTTTAAAAAGTCCCTATTAATAAGAAATTGTGATAACAAAAACTTGGATTACATATTACTGCCTGTTTGTGAGTAGGAAAATCTAGAATTTTCAACCTACTTTTTCCAGTAGTGATTAGCATCACTGTTAGTATCAACCCCAATTTAATCAATCAAATTGGAGGTAGAAAGCTAAAAACAAATTATAAAAAAATATACTCAATAGTAAACATAAAATAAGGTTACAGGAACAGTGTCAAAAATACGACTCACCACCACGGTGAATGGGCTAAGTTTTTGTTATTTGTTTGTTTATTAATTAGTTAATTTATTGAAAAAGAGTATAGAGCAAGGGGAGAGGCAGAGGGAGAGGAAGAGAGAGACTCTCAAGCAGACTTGGAGCTTGCTGAACAGATCACACAACACTGAGATCATGATCTAAACTAAAATCAAGAGTCTGATGCCTAACTGACTGAGCAACCCAGGCGTCAAGTTTTTGAAACAAAGCAGAGACCTTCTCTGGTAGACACTACTATGTGGCTAACCTAATACTTCCAGTTCTCTGCTTCTCAAACACATAGTAGGATTTCATTACCTTCCCCCTTGATCCCTGCTTTGGTTTAATGGAGTCATATAATTAGTTCTTGCCATGGGTTTTAAACAGAAGGGATGTTTACCGAGCATTTAATGGATGATGTAAGACCACCCAGAGCATTATTTTCCCTCTGGCACAGTGACTGGCAATGAGGCAGTGGGTCCTTTCAGTTTGGTTCCTCTATATTTACAATGAGAAGAGGCCCCCTACTAACCTAGTATGGACATCTAACAATGTACCAGATATAAATTGTGGGTTTTTTAAGCCAATGAAATATGGAAATTATTTGTTAATATAGACTTTCTTAATATATATATTTCATATTGTGTTAAGAAATAATTCAGATAAAGACTGTTTGCAAGAGGCACCCTTAAAAATAAACCACAAAAAATGAGAATAAGGAGGTAAGATAATACAAAAGAAGTAGAAATGACAATATTAATAGACAAATTTCAATGCAGTAGGCATTAAATTTAAAAAATTACAGTTCCTTTTTATAAAAGATTAAATCAACAAATTTAAAATATATTAAATTAGATCAACCTAACAATAGTGTTTCAAAATATATGCATCAGGAAAAAGAATGTTAGAAATTCAAGGAGAAATGTAAAATTCTACCATCATAGCTGGAGATCACATTATGTCCCCAAATTGGGTAAAAACTGAAACACATTTAGAAAGAAATTGATGATATCAGTTAAGAGAGTTAATGAGCATATAAAGTCTTTCTACATTAAGAGACAGTGAAAGGAAATTTTGAGTAAATTTAATGGATTATCACAATAAATGAACTTAATCTAATTGATGAGGCCCTTACATTGTTAACATACACATACACTCACAGCAGGGCTTAGGCGTTGGTGGGAGGAGAAGGGAGATGATTATATCCAGAAAAGAGTTAAAAGCAGGGGCAGAGTGAGAAGTAGAGTTGGAGATAAAAAGAAGAAAGAAGCTTTGCCTCAACAAACAGAAAAAAATACATTATCTATAAATAACCTCTGAAAATTCATTAAAGTTAAAAATACACTAGGACACACACATAAAAATCCAAGTAATTTGTTAACGAAAAGGAGCAACCATATAGGCCATAATGTTTAACTGTATTGAAAGAAGTTGATAAATTAACAAGCAAAATGGGTGATGTGACCATGAGACACTATGAGACACAAGAGGAAAAAAATTAAGAACAGACAAGAAAATATTTGTAAATGCATAACAAGAAAGTGGGTACTATCTAAAATATCCAAACAATGCCTATAAATCAACTTAAAAAAAGAGTCATTGGAAAAAGTATATAAAGGGTATTCTTTTTTTTTATAGTTTCAAATTTTTACTTAAATTCCAGTTAGTTAACATATATTATACATATACATATATTATAGTATAATATTAGTTTCAGGTACATAATTCGGTGATTCACCACTAACATACAGTACCCAGTGCCCACCTTAATATTCATCTCCCATTTAGTCCATTGCCCCAACTATCTCCCTTCCAGAAACCCTATTTGTTCTCTATAGTTAAGAATCTATTTTATGGTTTTCCTCTCCCTTTTTCCCCTCTATAGTCATTTTGTTTCTTAAATTCTTAAATATTTAAGATATTTAAATATTAAAAATTCTTAAATATGAGTAAAATCTTACAGTATTTGTCTTTCCTTGACTGACTTATTTCGCTTAACATAATAGTCTCTAGCTCCCTCTATGTCATTGCAAATAGCAAGACCGCCCTCTTTAAAAAAAAGAAAAAAGGATTATTTATTTATTTGAGACAGAGAGAGAATGTGAGCAAGAGCACAAGCCTGGGGGAGGGTCAGAGGGAGAGAGAGAAGCAGACTCTCTGCTGAGCAGGGTGCCCAACTCAGTGTTTAATCCCAGGACCCCGAGATCATGACCTGAAGGCAGATGCTTAACCAACTGAGCCACCCATGTGCCCCAAGATTTCATTCTTTTTGATGGTTGAGTAATATTATTCCATATATACAACAGCTTCATTATCCATTCATCAGTTGATGGACATTTGGGCTCTTTCCATTGTTTGGCTATTGTTGATAATGCTGCTAAAAATATCAAAGTGAATGCATCCTTCTAAATCGGTATTTTTTTGTACCTTTGGGTAAATACCTTGTAGTGAATCGCTGGATCCTAGGACAGTTCTATTTTTAACTTTTTGAGGAACCTCCATACTGGTTTCCGAAGTGGCTGTACCAGTTTGCATTCCTATAAACAGTGGAAGAGGGTTCTACTTTCTCTGCATCCTTGCCAACACCTGCTGTTTCCTGTGTTGTTGATTTCAGCGGTTCTGACAGGTGTGAGGTGATATCACATTGTAGTTTTGATTTGTATTTTCCTGATGATGAGTTATGTTGAGCATATTTTCATATGTCTGTTAGCCATCTGGATGTCTTCCTTGGAAAAATGTCTGTTTATGTGTTCTTCCCATTTTTTAATTGGATTATTTGTTTTGGGGGTGTTGAGTTTTATAAGTTCTTTATATATTTTAGATACCAGCTCTTTATCACATATGTCATTTGCAAATAACTTCTCCCATTCTGTAGTCTTTTAGTTTTGTTGATTGATTCCTTCACTGTGCAGAGGATTTTTATCATGATGAAGTCCCAATAGTTCATTTTTCCTTTTGTTTCCCTTGCCTCTGGAGACTTGTCTAGTAAGAAGTTGTTATGGTCAATGTTTTCAAAGAGGTTGCTGCCTGTGTTCTCCTCTAGGATTTTGATGGTTCCCTGTCTCACATTTAGATCTTTCATCCATTTTGAATTTATTTTTGTATATGGTATAAGAAAGTGGTCCAGTTTCATTTTTTGCATGTTGCCGTCCAGTTTTCCCAACACCATTTGTTGAAAAGACTATCTTTTTTTCCGTTGGATATTCCTTCCTGCTTTGCCAAAGATAGTTGATCATGTAGCTGTGGATCCATTTCCTGGTTTTCTATTCTGTTCTATTAATCCTTGTGTCTGTTTTTGTGTCAGTACCAACCTGTTTTGATTTCTACAGCTGTGTAACATAAATTGAAGTCTGGAGTTGTAATGCCTCCAGCTTTGCTTTTCTTTAAGTTTGCTTTGGCTCTTCAGGGTCTTTTGTGGTTTCATACAAATTTTAGGATTGTGTGCTCTAGCTCTGTGAAAAATGTTGGTGACATTTTGACAGGAATTGCATTAAATGTGTAGATTGCTTTGGGTAGTATAGATATTTTAAGATCATTTGTTCTTCCAATTCATGAGCATGGAATGGTTTTCTATTTCTTTGTGTCCTCTTCAATTTCTTTCATAAATATTCTATAGTTTTCAGAGTACAGATCTTTTACCTCTTTGGTTAGGTTTATTCCTAGGCATCCTATGATTTTTGGTGCAATTGTAAATGGGGTCAATTCCTTGATTTCTGTTTCTGCTGCTTCATTAGTGGTGATGGAAATGCAGCAGATTTTTTGTACATGATTTTTGTATCCTGCAACTTTACTGAGTTCATGTATCATTTCTAGCAATTTTTTGGTTGAGTCTTTTGGATTTTCTACATAGAGTATCATGTCATCTGCAAATAGTCAAAGTCTAACTTCTTCCTTGTTGATTTGGATGCCTTTTGTTTCTTTTTGTTGTCTGATTGCCAAGGCTAGGGCTTCCAGTACTGTATTAAATAACAGTATTAAATTAAATAATACTGTATTAAATACTGTATTAAATAACAAAATCCCTTGTCTTGTTCCTGATTGTAGAGGAAAAGCTCTCTGTTTTCCCCACTGAGGATGATATTACCTGGAGTTTTTCATGTATGGCCTATATAATGTTCAGGTACATTCCTTCTAAACTTACTTTGTTGAGGGTTTTTGTCATGAATGGTTGTTGTACTTTGTCAAATGCTTTTTCTTCATCTATTGAAATGATTACATGATTCTTATCCTTTTTTTAATTACTGTGGTATTATAAGGGGTATTCTTAAAAGAAGAAATATAAATGACTAACAAACATGTAAGTACATATCCAGCTTCACGGTAATTAGGGAAATGCTAAACAAAAAAATAAGAAAAGATATCATATTTTTCTCATTATATTTGGAAAGCTAAATGTATTGATACTTCATATTGATTGGATGCAGCAAAACTGGTAAAATACTAAACCATTTATAGAAAATAATTTGGTTGCATCCAACAAAAATTTCAAATGTGTATATCTAACCTAGTAATGCCACCTCTAGTTATCTTATATACACAATATTCATGGTTCACAAAGTATCATGTGTAATTGTACACACACACACACACACACACACAGGAAATAACCTAAACCGTTAACAATAGGGAAATGACTCAATTCATTATACTATAATTATACTATTCCAAAATTAAATCAGAATAAGGAAGTTATTTACCTACCAGTATATCCATCCAGATTTACATAAAAGATTCCTAAAAATATTGTTAAGAAAGCTTGTTCCTGAAAAATATTATCAAATACAGTATTTCTTCTAAACTAAACACACAGATTTCTGTTTTCTGCCATGACAGAATGGCTTATAGCATATCAAAACTTCCACAGAAAACAACTAGAACAGGCAGATAATTTAATCAAGAGCTGCTGAGGCACCAAAGATTTGATGGCACAATATCCCAAGACAAAGAAGCTAACTGAAGTGAGCCCAACATTCTCCTGACAGCTTTTCCCTTTGAAAACACTTGCTCACTCTTAGTGCAAAGAGACTTAGAAGCCAGGCAGCAGATAGCTACTAAGAGGCCAGAAGCCAGACAGCTTTCAGCAATCTCAAAGGTCTGAAGAAAAAATGGAAAGTGGGGCCAGAAAGACAGCCAGTGTTGAAGAGCCAAGATTCCTGAGAGAACAGAGGCACAAAAATTTAGCCTAGTGGTTGACAGTTTTGCTGTGTGACAATTAATAAATTTGACAAGTTTTGAGAAAAATGAGTTAGGAGCTTGATGGAGAAGAGCTGTAACACAGAGAAGAGTTTTAACTGTCTCAAATTCTGAGGACCAGCAAGATTTCAGGTTCAGCAAGACAAGGAGACCCAGAAAAGACTTTGCTCTCTAATAGGATCTGTGGAAATGTAGGCGTGATTGTGGACCAAAAATAGTCTTACATTTACAAAGACTGCAATCTCACCTCAAGACAGCTCAGTCACTGATCTGGTTAAGGTAATCTGCCCTACTTTACGACTGCATTAGGATAGAGTGAGTTTTCTTTGGAGAAAGAACATTTTTATCCAAAAACTCTACAAACTTTTATGTGCAAATCTGACATTAATCAAAAGTACTAGGTAGATCAAGGAACAGGATCAAAAGTAAGAAAGATACAATAAAGACAGACTTATAGCTGATCAGGACATGGAGTTTATCAGACAGAAACTTTAAAATAATGATGCTTAATATGTTCAAGAAAAAAATGACAAGATGGTGAATTTTACCAGAAAAATAGAAATTATAAACATAGGCAATAAATTTGTAAGTAATATATGGACAAAAAACATCAAAATGCATATTAGATAACAGTTTGAATTGAATAATAAAAATATAGCAATAAAAAATCAACTCAGTATTACTGTGCTATTCAAAATAGTTTGCTGTTTCCCATTTTATTAACTCGTGTTTTTCATTTAACAAGCATTTATATTCTACATATTTAAATTTTTAACCATATTTTATAAGCTATTAATAAATTATTTACTTCAGATAATATTGGGATTACAAGAAATTAGGAAGATTTACAAAAAGTCCTGGAACCTGAGTTCTGATGTATTTGTAATGTCACATTATTACTCACTAACCGCCCCCCCATTAGTTTTCTTTTCCTAAATAACCAGTGAGTTTTGTTATTTAAATTAACAAAAGGGTTTAAGTAGAAAAAAGTTCAGTAAGTGTAACTTGATGAAGGATATGAAGCTAAAAGAAATCCACCAATTAATTCCAATTCATGAGAAAATTTTAAGAAGCTTCAGATGCAAATTTACTTATTATAGCAGAAGTTTCCATTTATGTTTTTAAGAAGAAACTTTATTCCTCTTTATGAGTCTTAGACATCCAATCGATAAAAATTAGAATTGATGCACTAAATTTTAATTAGGTTCCCAAAAATCTGAGAAGAAATTGTAATAGTGTCTTGCCTTAAAATAAACTGTAAAGAACAGTGAAGTTTCATTAGCACATTGTTAAGGGAATCATAGAGAATTTCCAAATGAGAAAGAAAAGTGCGATAATGAATAACTTAATGAGGATTTGTGTCATACGATATGAAAAAAAAAAATCTAAAAACAAAGCCTTATTTAGGTGTTAACACTAGAAAGTTACTCACAGTATTTGATTTTAAACCAAGATAAATTTGCATTTTTAACATTATGTAATATAAGGCCATATAAAATATATAATATATATATAATATATAATATAAGGCCATCTAAAATTCTGCCATTGTTTTCCCCACTTTTGCTACACATTAAAGATATGAGAGAAGACATAAACTTGGAGGAGGAAAAATGGTAGTTTGAGCTTTAGAATTACAAGTGACATCATAATAGTGTACTCCAGGTAACAAATGTTATCCAGTTCCTTAATAGACACAATATTTGAAAATTTAAGAGCATTGAAACCTTAGCGATAACTTTACATAGAACATTAAGTACCTACTAAGACCAAAGCACTCTGCTGAACCCTATAAAAGACACAAAGTAGAAGAATTATAGTTACCAGAGGAACCTGAGAAACTCTTGTCAGGGTCAAAATTGAATCTCTAGCACTAAATTATATATTGGGAGAGACAGCATGTGGATTTTGGAATCCTTTACAACAAGCTATTGGATCATAGCAGGATCATACAAAGTGACTTTACTGGAGTAAGGAAAAATCAGAAGAAGATTTGGTGGGCATTGTTGCAAACTAGAGAAACTACAGGCAAGCAGCTAGTTTTCCACATCAAATTTATTTGAGTAAATGGACAAGGATAAGGCTGGACCCAAAGATAAGGATGAAATCTTTTCCATCTTGCTGTGGCTATGAATTGCAGAATCTATCACATATACACAGCTGATATATTTTGAAACTCTCTGGGACAAAACACCAAAGCTAAAACTCCTATAGTCTTTCAAGGCTAAGGAGACAAAAATCGACCATGCTTTCAGTCAAAAGTTCAGTTCATAAGGGTCATCCAGGAAAAATGGCTGACCCAAAGGTGAACTGAGTCTTCACTAACACTGCAACCCAGATGTGATCCTGTTCTAGTCCTGGGTGGACTGATGTGATTAGCCTCTCATGGAGAAACCCTCCCTGCTGGCAAATTAATTAGAGAGCTAAAGATTTTACAATTGTTTTATACACAAGGACTGACATCCAATAAAAAATTACTTGTCATGCAAAGAGGCAGGAAAATGTGACCATCAATCAGGACAAAAAGTAAGCAATAAAAGCATATGATGAAATGATACAGATACTCGAGTTATCCAAGAAAACCATTAAAATACTAATATGCTATTAATAATTAAGAAAAGTGGGCAAAATTTGATGAAAAGATGAAAAATTTCTATAAGGAATTAGAATCAATAAAGTAAACATCAATAGGTATTTAAAAATTGAACAAGCGCAATATCTGAAACTTTAAGCCCACTGAATGAGGATAATAGTAAACTGGACAGAGAAGAAGACATGATTAGTGAACTATAAAACAGGTCAACAAAAAAATGAGTAAACTGAAATTTAGAAGGAAAAAAAAGTGCAGGAGATATAAGGGACACAGTGAAGTTTTAATATACTTGTCACTAGACTGCCCAAGAGAGATGACAGGAAGATTGTGGGAAAAAGTCATATTTGAACAGATAATGACCAAGGATTTGCCAAAACTGATCAAAGATATCAACCCAGATATTCAAGAATATCAGGAAACCATGAACAGGATAAAAAAAAAAAAATGAAGACCATAACTAGCCACTAGCTATTGAAATCCAGAAACTATATAAATTGTAAAAGCAGTAACAATAAAACTGATGGCTGACTTGTCATACAAATATGGAAGTCAACAGAAACTGTGCTGAACTCTAAAAGATTAGAAAAAAAAAATCCAAACTAGATTTTAATCCAGTGAAAATATCCTTTAAAAGTAAGGGTGCAATAAAAATATTTTGAGACAAAGAAAAAATAAGAAAATTAGTCACCTGCTGAGGTAACTTGTTACCATATGTAATAGACATATTATATATATGTTGTATACATATATAACACAGGAAGTTTGTCAGACTGAAAGGAAAATGACCCCAGAGAAAAAGATAAAACTGAAGGAAGAAATGAAGAGCACTAGAAACAGTGACTATCTTGATATATAGAAAAAGTATTGACTGCTTAAAACAGCAATATTACTGTGTCTTGTGAATGTGCATCATAGAAAGAAAAATGTCTGACAACACTAGTTCAACAGTTAAGAGGGAACTAAAAAAAAAGCCAAAGCGGTGTGTGGCATTTGCATTATTTATGAACTGCTAGTGCACTAACTTAGGTAGGTTCTGGGACACTAATTTAAGTAGACTCCAGTTGGAATATGCAGTCTTTGAGGTGCCTAGGAAATCCCAGCTAGAAATGTGTATCATGAAATGCAATATGAAATTTTAAAGCACTTGAGAGAGAAGTGGACTGGATAAACATGGTGGGGTTATCAGTGGCAGCAGCCATGGTCGTGACTGGCGCATCTGAGAACACTAAAGAAAGAGCCTGAGAAGGAGAGAAGGAAGGTAAGAAGAGGGAAGATGGGGGATAAAGGGAAGAAAAAAGAGAAAAAGAAAACAAAGGGAAGGTAAGGATAGAGAAGTTGATATGGAGAAGGAAGTGAAAGGAAGGAAGAAGGAAGAGTGTCTTCATGGTTTAAAATATTAACAATGCCGGTGCACCTGGGTGGCTCCATCGGTTAAGTATCCAACTCTTGATTTCAGTTCAGGTCATGATCTCAGCGTCCTGGGATAGAGCCCTGTGTTGGCCTCGGAGCTCAGCACAGAGTCAGCTTAAAAAGTGAAACGACTTTACTTTGTTCAACTTGTCTCCTGAGCCTCCCTTCCTTCCTCCTTCATCCCTAGTCTATGTCACAAAGCTAAGTCAAAGTAGGAAGAATGCCAACACCGAGAAAGAGATCACAATTGGCCACTACCACAAAAACAAAATGAACAAAAAATGTAAGTAAGCAACAGTGCTTCAAAACATGTTCTTTGAATTTTTCTTTCAAGAGTTCACTGATGCTTTTTGGCAAAAACCGTTGCCCTGAGTGGTAGAAGATAGACTACAATAGGTGGAGTCATTCATAGAAGGTAGACAGATAAAGACAATAATAAATCTGAACTCAGGATTGAGAGTGGCTAATGTGTCACGGAAGGTGGTTTTGTTTTTGTTCAAAATATCCTAGAGTCACGAATATATTGTACGCTAAAGAAAGTATAGCCACTGGAGAGGTTAAAGAAATAGGAGAAAGAAGATAACTGAAAGAGAGAGTAGTCTGAAGGAACAGGGTCCAGCGGGGACTGATGAAAGTGTGAGAGCCCTGGGGGGTCATAGCAAGAGGACTGAGGTGAAAGTTGTCCTCAAATCCAAGGAGGGATTTCCTTTCCACTAAGAAAGTGGATGTTCAAGTGTCTACAAAGGAAGGAACTGAACTTCTTTCTGAGACTTCTATTTTCTTATGGAGGAGACAAAATTGAGTTGCATTTATTAGTAATAAAAATATTCTTCATGTAGCATATGATTCAGTATAACTTCAACTGTAAATAAAACTGAATCATTCATGTTTCTCCTTATGCTTTCTCAGTTTCAAGGTATAGGCTTTAATAGGCTTGAAAAACACTATTTGGAGATATTTAAGTAAAAGTTCCAGTTTCCTGTGCCAGTTAACTCGAAAACTTTCAAGCTCTTAATCACCTTATATTTCATATTCTTTATTACTACCAAAAGTTATATACACAATCAAACGTGAATTTCTTTGGTTGTAGCTCCCCCTTCCTGAATGTGTCATTATCTTGTAAAGTCTCATTTAAGAGACGTTATACATAAAATATAAGTATGATGATATAATTACATATATATCTATATATAGTATAGATATATAAAATTACCTATATTCATCATAACCAATGTGTTTTCTTTCAGTTGGATGATGGGATGGAGCAAGGCTGGGGAAAGTGGTCACTAATTGGAATATCTTGTCTAAAAGTCCATAAATGTTATGAATAGAAACACTGAGGATGGTATTTTAAAACATGCATGGGTCTTTAAGACCGAAGTCTCAGTGAAATCACACTCAGTGCAAAATAATCAGGTTTTAGGTCAAAATCAAAAATGTATCTGAACAGGATCTCCCTAAGGTACACATGAGGCATAACTAATAAGTATTATGAAGATATACAGTTATAATTAAGTGAACTACAAATCTGTTGTGTTGCAGTATAGAACACTTTCAGAGATGAAAACCTTACTTATTGGAATGTGCATGACTGTAAATCATGGACTTAGTAAATCTATAAGGTTGTATTATTATAAGTAGTTATGGATATTACAAGCAAGTCATTTTTCCTTCTGGTTTTTCAGATTTAGGACCTTGTATTCAGAATTGTATACCCATTTGGGACACAGCATTCTGGAATTTTTAACAAGATATAAAATTTCATTTTCACAGAAAGACAGCCTCTTTGTAAAGACCACATATCAAGTAAATGAGAAAAGACACGTACATGTGTTTGTGGGTGCTTAGAGGGGGGGAAAGCAGAAAAGGGAATTGAAAGAAGAAACAACTAGAAAATAATCACCCCATAAAAAGTCAACCACTGTCTCTAGAGTAGTAAATTATAAGTTGAGGGAGCAATTTGAAACAGGAAGTTAGGATAGAATGCATAGTTTTTAGAGTTAAAAATATTGTAAAGTTGGAGTAAGGAATTTGAAAGTAATTTTACTGTATGAAGAAATTTTGGAACTATGCTATACTGTTTTTTTCACATACTTCTAAAAAATGTACTGTAATACTGAGTATAAAATTCTCTATGTATTTAGCCTATAATTATGTATTAGAAAAATAGTTTCTTTCCCTTATGGAGGCAAATTTTACATATACATATAATATTTTATATATATATATATATATATATATACACACACACAAAATTTTTGTTGAAATCAAACTTTAAAACTTACATTGAGTATTTCTTTTACCTTATTCTGATACTGTAATATTGTATTTTCAGCCTGATTAAAGAAATTGTTTTAAGAAGTCACTGTATTTTTAACTACTTAGTGGAAACAATGAACACATGAAGATGGAATGAAGACTGGGGGAAAGAAAGAAAACATAACTGAAGCAAGTTATCTTTTTTTCCCAGCACTGTCCCCAAGTGCACGCTGGGAAATTTCATAGCTCTTTAGGATCTCCCTGATACTCCCTCTTGCTTGTCACTCACAACAGAATAAAATTCATGAGCTATGAATCTGCCTATTTTTTTTAAAGATTTTATTTATTTATTTGACAGACAGAGATCACAAGTAGGCAGAGAGACAGGCAGAGAGAAAGGAGGAAGCAGGCTCCCCACCAAGCAGAGAGCCCAACATGGGGCTCGATCCCAGGACCCTGGGATCATGACCTGAGCCGAAGGCAGAGGCTTTAATCCACTGAGCCACCCAGGTGCCCCTAAATCTGCCTATTTCTGAGCTGAGCTCATTCTCCTCTGAAAAAGGATTCATTCAAAGTAGCAATCTATTTGCAGTCAGTTCTGTGTGGTGTAACCATGAACTTGGACCTGAATCACAGCCACAAATTTTAGGGTTAAATGGAAACTTTCAAATATTCTAATCAATCTCATTTGTTTTATGTGCAAATTTGGATGGCAGTTCCAATGTAGTATACCATACTACGCTGTTTGTTCCCCTTCACCACCAATGCCTGTGAGAATGGAGCAAGTTTTAGGAAATCTGGCCATCTTACTTTGATTATCCTTTGTGCCATTCTTATGACACTTCTAAAAATAAATTCTTCATATTAAAATTGTATGGTTTGGCCCTAGCAAGAGCACACAATCTTTGTATAACAGTATTAATCAGACTCTGAATTTGTGCTATATACTGGGCTTTGTCCTGGAAACCACAGTGATATGGGCAAGGGGGATGGCCCCTGTTCTAAAGGAGCTTCCTAAGAGAGGGACAGACTTGGCCCAAACAACAATAGAGTGCTTTAAGGATCTCTGACTACTGTGTGGAGAACAATACAAGTACATTTGTATCTAAAAACTCGACATAAAATATACCAGCTCATTTAGTCTTGGAACTCTGTAAACACTTAGTTTCAAAATATACTTTTTTTCAGTTTTGAAAACCAGCACATAACTATATTTATATTTGTTACATCATTTCTTATAAATTTCTATTTGTATCACTTTTCAAATTTCTCTTCTACTCTCCTAGGTGTCAAAAAGCTATTAGTTTGACAAACCACATTACCACATCCATTTCCATTAAGCACAAAACAGTAACTTACAAGATCCAACCCATGATTAAACTACAGTTTAAATGTTAACAGCTGAATTAATTTTAACACGCTGCTACCTTGTTAGTTTTCCTATTTGAACTTTTCTATTGCTACTTCAACAAAAAAGAACATCAACCATGTAGTCTTTAAACATTGTTCTCTTATTCAAATAGCTATTACTCATTTACTAAAAATAAAGTGAAAAATAGAACAAGGCTTTCTGAAACTATATATCAAGGAGCAAGTTTTATAGCTTCAGTATTGCTTACAAATCAATTTCTTAGAGTTGGTCTGCCATTAGTAGCTTTTAAGACTGCCTCGAGCTGTGTCATTCACTGCTATTTTGACATATTAATGCACTAATGGTATGTGCAAGCTGACATAACTTCTCTCAAGTTCTATTACAATAATTATCAAGACCTTTCTATGAGACATGCGAAGTTAAGCAAGGTGACAAAGAGTATGTAAATACTCAAGTATTCCTGGAGCATTCATTTAAAAATGACAGTGAATAATTAAGAAACCATAAAACACCAAGATAAGAACTGTCTGCTGAGAACCTCATCAGAGGAAACAAACCATGAATAAAAGAGATAGTCACTTAGAAATGATAGCAGGTACATTTAAGTATTCATTTTCTTTTTATAAAAAAAGGTTAAAAGTTACTACATGATAACACAAATCACATTAAAACCCTATGAGTTTATTGGTAGTTCTATTAAATGATTATACATTTAAGGAGCATGTAATATAGTAAAAATGCAATTGTCATCAAAAATCGTTCACTTTTAGTGGGAAAGCAGACAATATTCTTTCATGGAAAACAAAGCATTAATATAAATTAGTAAATATGATACACTCAAGAGGAAAAACTTGACTACAGGCAATAAAGTACCTAATAATCAGCCTTTTGTAGTCTCCCTCCTCCCTTTTTATCAAATCCCAGGCTAAAAGAACAAAATTCCTCCATATAACCCTCCTGTTATATTACTTCTGTCAAAAATATTAAATGTCTTCCTATTTATCTTATCACAATAAATCAAAATTTTCACTATCCTGGCTCCTTACGAGTTCATTCTCAGCAACATTATTTTTTACCTCCAATATGATGCTAATGTTAGGAAATGACATCAAAATCTGCTACTAGAATTGTTTTTCATCCTCACTTTCTTCTTATTCTGTGAACTGCCCAGCTATTTGAAGAAATTTGATGCTCCAAGGGATAGCAGAATCAAAACTCAAGACATCAAGTTCTTGACTTTTAAACATTAAAACCAACAAGTAAATAAAAATGGTGATTCAGGCTTTAGACAGAAGGACTAAAAATCATATGAAGTTCAGAGCTGCCAATACAGAAGAGATGAAATTACAAGTTTGAGATGGAGATATGAAAGGGTTACAACAAGATCTAGAACAGAGGACATATTGCTCTTTCCTTCCTTGTCCTGAAGGTATCAAGGTCCAGAAAGTTCCCCAGTTAAGTCAAAGTTAAACAGAATTGAAATGGCTCTGTAAAGAGATTGGTGTAGAAAATCCCCACTGATACTCCCAGAATGCCAATAAGGTATAAAAGGGCCATCAAATTTCCCCTATTGTGAGAAGGATTTAAAAAAGTAATGATAAAAGAAACCAGCATACCAGCATACACTGCTGGGCCCTTGTGGTCATAATGAAGGATGATGCATGAAAAGTGGGATCAAATGGAGATGCAAACAGCTCTACAAATGCCAGCATATAGGGGTAATCCCAGGCATGGCTGTGCTAACTCAGAAGATGATAGCTTAAAACAGAAGACATCATTAAAGCAAATTTCACTTTGCATCTCTAGCCAGGACACTACACAACTAGAAACTTACATTATTCCAGAAAGAATGAGAAAATACAAAAAGGGAAAAGGAGGGAGAAGGAAGGTGGAACAAGAGACAGAGAGAGGAAAAAAGAGGAGAAATGTAGAGGGACAGGTAAATCTTGTAATAAACTAGTTAAGAAATCAGACTCAAGTAAGAATGTCAGAGTTCTTTTGTTGTTTTTTTTTTATGTTCAGTTAGCCACTGTATAGTGTCTCATAAGTTTTTGATGGAGTGTTCAATGATTCATTAGTTGCATATAACACCCAGTGCTCATCGCAACACGTGCCCTCCTTAGCACCCATCACCCTGTTGCCCCAACCCCCAAACACTCCCCTCTAAAACTCTCAGTTTGTTTCCTAAGGCCCATTGTCTCTCATGGTTTGTCTCCCTCTCTGACTTCTCCCCCTTCCTCTATGGTCCTCCGTGCTAAGAATATCAGAGTTCTATCCAGTTCTATCTTACTTTCTATATAACATTGAGAAGTCGCCTAATTTTTCTGTGTCACAGTGTCCTTACCTATAAAATAGAGGTAACAATAGTACTTACATCTTATAGAAATGGTATAAAATTAAATGAATCAATTAATAAATTATATAAGAAGAGCTTAAAATGATAAAGTGTTTAAGCAATTCTAGCAAAAAACCAATAGAATCATTATGACATGTCCAGGTAATAAGTAAAAGATAGTTGGATAAAGTAGAATAATTGCATAGAGAGGAAAAGAACCTGAGTATGGAGTGTACTAGGTAGGAACTAAGTATAAAAGGACAGAACAGTGTTCTACATGCAAAAGGGTCTAGTATAAGTAGGTATGTGATCAACGTATAAACAAATGGACAGTGGAGACTCAATGAAGGCCTTTTAAAAGATGGATTTATGTATTAGGCTTTAGATTTTGGAAGAGTAACCTTACAAAGTTAGATTGAGGATAAGAGAGAAGTTTGAAAGAAGGAAGTATGATAGAAGATGCACATATTTTCAAATAAGTTGCCAAGAACATTGAAAAGAATAGTGACACTGAAAATTAAAAGGAATTTATCATTAGAAATATAAATCACAAAAAAATAAATACAGCAAAAAGATAGTGCTATGAAAATCATTTAACCCCAAATGCTATCTATAACTTCCATAAACTAAAAAGAGAGAAAAGAAAATGAAAAATGAGAGGAATATCTTGAATAGCACTTAAGATATTTTCCAATTTTCCTATTTATAGGATTTAAAATTAAATAATAAATTTTACACAATGGACTAGCTTTGACCAGTTCCAAAGTTAATAGTATAATTCCTTATTCTAATCTCTATTTGTGAACTCTGTATGAGAAAGTGTTGAAAGTCAGAAAAATTCAATTCTAAGCATGCATTAATCATCTTACAGGAATTTTAAAAAATGTTGAGATTTTACATTAACATTTAGTTACATGTTATTAAGTTAGACTTCTAAAAATTTCTGCTGTGTGTATATTGGTTACAGAATATTTTCAAGTTCTTGGTCTAGCATTTTAAAGACTGCTACCTAACTCTCCAAGACAGTTTTAGTTTTGTGCGCTGGAGAGGAGAGTATTTCAGAAAAAGTGATTACATTTCTACTTCATAGATCTATCATAAATTGTAATTAATCTTTATGGCTACTTATGAGAAATACAAAATTGTTACTTTTTCTTCTAAGAATTTATCTTATACAGAGATTAAAATGCCAATAATAAATCAGCCATATTTAAATTTAAAGGATAAACTTTCATTTGAAATGACAGGTTTTAAAAAAGTTTTTAAGAGTATGTACAAATATGGAATAATAGAAGTAATGAAATTGGTCTTGGTCTGAATAGACAAATAAATGTGGGTCAAATTTTGATTTGTAACAAAGAGCATTAGGATTTCTAAAAATTAATTCCAGAATTTTGAGATTTATGTTGTTAGAATTTTTAAAATAATATTTCATATGTCATACTTCAATATTTACATTCTGATAAACATACAGTTGGTCCACTCTTTGTTACTACTGTGCATTATTAAACAGCATATTGAAAAGAATGAGAATAAATATATTCCTCCAGTGTATTTCCTAACCACTGAGGAGTCTGAAATAGTCTTTTTCATCTCTAAATGACCATTAATTTTCATTTAAAGAAATAATGAATGACTTACCACAGGATCAACAAATCAACAGGTATGTCAAAGAATTTTAGGGATTAAAAAAACCTGAGAAGTTGGCTAGGCCAATCTACTAATTTAGTTGATTAGAAACCAACCACATATTTTAGTAACTTGTCCAGTTTAGTTCCATTACAGACAAAACTAGGGTTAAAAAAAAGTTTCCAATGCTCTTATGTTACATCACTCAGGATCATTACCCAGAACTGACAAATGAGAAATCAATATTCTGAAATGCACTTTGGACACAAGACATGAGATGAACATGACAGTGAAACTGGTATTAACAATAACAAGGACCTATTATTTTATATTATTTCAATATCTTTGGAAGGGCTCTTGAAAAATTAAAATTTTATCTTCAACAGAAATATACATATGATCTACTTTGTTCATAAATAATGTATACCAAAGATTGTATTTAAAAATTGAATATTAGCTTGCATGCATAACTAGGCTAAAAAGAAATCCTACAGTTAAAATGAGAATGAATTGATGTTCACTTTTTTTTAATTTTCCATTTTCAGATTTAATTGGTTATTTTTTTTAAAGTGAGTTAAAATAGAATATCCAATCTAAGTATATCTTATTAAAAATGTTTTTTGGAATACCTACCAGTAATAGTAAACATGGAAGTTAGTTACTCTCTAATGCCTGAACTTTGCTATTTCCTGTGATAAAAAAAATATGATTTTGTAGCTGCTTGGGTGGCTCTGTCAGTTGAGTGTCTGACTCTTGATTTCATCTGGGGGTGTGGTCTTGGGGTTGTAAGGCCTCAAGCATGGAACCTGCTTGAGATTCTCTCTCTCTCTCACCCTCTGCCCCATATATATATATATATATATATATATATAATATTATATATATAATTATATATAATATATAATAATACATATATTATTATATATTATATATAATTATATATATAATTTTTTCAAAAACCTGACACTTCCTACATCTATGGGGGGGTAAAATAGTAAAACCCAATAATTATGGATACCTAATTAATTGCATAGTGTTTACACAAATAGTTTGATACATTGGACTTATTAAATAATTTGATATTACCACTAAAAGAGGAAGAGTATCAGTGTTAAAACACGTATAGAATAGCTAGTACTATAATTACATTTCCATGTTTTTCTTGCATTGAAAAAAAGAAAATGTTGCTATTTTGGCATGAACATTTTTATTTTGTTTAGTATATAATTTTTTTAGGATATTTCTTTTAAAAGTTTTTCAAACTTTTATAATTGCAAGTAGCTAAACATTTTTCATAGCCTCCAGTTTTACAATGGAATCTGGTGGAAAATCAAACAGTTGTATAGAAAACTTTGTTAGAATTAATTTTTTCTCTATGCAGATAGTATTATTTAGTCATTTGAATTCAATATGTCACCATAAAAGCTACTAATATATACTTACTTAAGGGTCACTACTGAGACTTGAATCATTTATAATAACATAAATTTTAATAGGGAAACCTGACAAACCATCCTGCAGATGATGTGCGGTCTTTGTCTTCCCTTAAGTAGTATGAGCTCAGAGAAGAGGAATGATTGAAACACACATGCAGATGCTGGTGACTTCTACTACAAAGGATAATAAAAAGATTTAGATTAAAGATTTAAATTTAAATTAGACCACGAGAAATTTTGGTTGTAGAGTTGAAGAATAAATGAAATACTGGTCTGGCCTGTAAGAGTTTTAAGTTTAAGGATAGCTGCTGACCCATCTATACTGAATAATTTAAACAATTTTACAATGCAAGACAGAAGTTTGGAAAGAGTAATCATTCATATGTTATTTCAGCTATAATATTACAATGTCAATTTCTTGAAATACCATATCTTCTTATACCACCTATTCCACATGTGAGTGGAAGAGTTTCCTCCACTATAGTTAAGTAGCTCCTTAAAGAAGCCAGCCAAACAATTTAAAATGTCATGCCGCTTTAAAGTTACAATTTTAATGTAATGCAAAGCATTTTTATCCCCTGTATAAATAGCACATGGTATTTGACATTTTCCTATTATTTTATGGCTTCAGATACATAATCTTAAATTTTTAGAAGAAAAAATTTAGTTCAACATTCTAGAAGAGTGGAAAGAATATGCAGGAGCTTTGGTATAAGATAGATTTGGATTATAGTATAGACTCTGCTACTTGCTAGCTGGATAAATGTTTTAAACACTTAGTCTCATGTTCATCATCTATGAAAATGGAGGCCATATCTATGTACTTCCTAGGGTAATTATAAAGATTAAGTAAAATAATTATTATATAAAAGCCTAGGAAGTACATGATTGATACTCAATAAATATTTCTCTTAATATACTTCCCATATCTTTCAACAAGGTGTTATGTAAAATGTAATTGATTATAAGCAAATTAGTAATAGTAAATGGTGAATGGACAGTCAAAAAATTATTTATTAGACTTGACAGTCTTCAAAGGAATGATTATTTATTAGAAAAAACGTATAATATTAGGTAACAATACAGTTTACTATGCAATTATTTGATTTTGCACAAGATTCCATTATAAAACTGGAGAGACTGAGAAAATATTGTTTGACATAAGAGAAAAAAATCTACTGGCCAGCGAGTGTGTCCTTTCCTAGCTGAGGTAATTCTCTTATTTCATCCACCAAGAAATTATGATCATTCATTTAGCACTAGTCACTGCACTAGATGTTGACAATACAGTGAAAAACAAATACAAATACAGATCCTGAGGGTATGGAACTTATAATAAAATGAGGGAGACAAACAAGATTTAAAAATCACATAATAGGTACATAATTAAACTCAGATAAGACATCTCAGTCTCCAGAGGAAGAATCAACCTGGGTTCAGGGGACAGGGAAGATTTCTGAATGAAGAGGTCTTTGCTGATCCTGCATCCGACAAAGTAACAAAGTTTTGGTGATAGGAGTAGACAGTGGAGATTCCAGGTAAACAGCACAGCACACTAGAAAAGCTGAATATAGTAAAACATGTAATAGATCTATTTACTTTATGCTATAAAAGCTAGCAAAATGTGAAACAAAGAAAATGAAGATAAACTTGGCTACAAACTGTTGAATGTGCCAATTATACCCAGTATCATTTCTCTCTAGTAAAATTATTTCAGTAAATCCCCAAATTTATCACTACCATTGTGGTGGACTTTTTGCTTTGGTTGCTGGTCTTAATTTTAGAACACTGAGTAAACAGACGTTCACCTTTGTATAGTGTTATCTAATTTTCTTGAGAGCAAATTTCAAAATTTCTTTGATGAGCAAGATCCATTTGATGTTATATCGGTGTAATTCTTTTTCCCAGTTTACAGGCAGCTTCTTGTTCAATCTTCATTAATTTATTGTTGTCTTATGTTCACATTAATGACACCTTGCTTCTCACTCACTGTTTTGTTGAAACTCAAAAGATCATCAACACTTTTTTTCCTAAGCATCTTATTTTAATGGGATTCAAAAAAGCCAGTCCATTATCACTTTTTTTTTTTTTTTTAATGGGAGGACCAACACGTCCCTCATCCAACAGCACCCTCTCTTTTGGGGCATTATCTTCTGAGATTCTTCCTAGTAAAGGTCAGCTTGTTTCCACTTCTGAGTTTCTTTCTGGAAAAATTTTGTACAACCAATCACTGATCATCTGAACTGAGGCAAGCCAACATCCTGAGAATTAGGAGCAGAATCTTCAAACTGAGAATGTTTTTGTTCTTCTTAAATAGAGACCTGTGTTCATGTCTTCCTTTTTAAGAATTAAACTTCAGTCACTAAAAAGCTGAGTGGAACAGCAAGTTGGCTTTCATATTACAGAGCTGTCTTTGCATAGAACATGCACATTATATAAAAATTAACTACAAAAATTTAAAACAAACTATATTTCACCAAGGATCTTTTTATATTTTCTAAAATAACATTTTTGAAATGATCCATTTCTCTTTAAATTACTAGAGTGATTCTTTGAAGATATTATTTATAAAAGGATGAACATTTGAACCGTTGTGCCACTTTGCACTGATTGCACCATGATATGCTTTAGAAAACCCAACCATAAATATTAACTTCATTTATGTATGTGAAATATTTATTATTTAATATAATTTACTGCCACTTGAAAACATCTATTTTCACTGTTCTTTTCAAAAATTCCATTTGCAACAAAATTTAAACATTTGAAGTATTTTACATCAAAGGATTATCACTTACATCTACTGGAAGAGTTATAATAGGCATTTAAAAGATGGCAGTTTTGGGGGCACCTGGGTGGCTCAGTGGGTTAAAGCCTCTGCCTTCGGCTCAGGTCATGATCCCAGGGTCCTGGGATCAAGCCCCACATCGGGCTCTCTGCTCAGCAGGGAGCCTACTTCTCCTTCTCTCTCTCTGTCTGCCTCTCTGCCTACTTGTGATCTCTGTCTGTCAAATAAATAAATAAAATCTTTTAAAAAAAAAAAGACAGCAGTTTTCAACAGCCAACTTCTCTATAATTATTTTCTCTTGTAATAGAGTGGGTATTTTTAAGCACAATTGTCCTAAAAACAATGTATAAATTTTAGTGAGTATTAATTATGACTGAAAGAAAATTAATTATAAACCTGATATTTGATTTATGAAAAAATATACAAAACAATAAAACTTTGAAGTTTTTATATGAACATACTTCAATAAAAATAAAGTGAATAGCTACCAACTGGTAACAGACTAGTTCTACTGAAGTAAAGAACCAAAAAAATATCAAACTACTGTTTCCATACATTGGGAAACAGCCAAAACAGTATTTTGATACTTGAGAGATGGCAAACAAACAAATGTAACCTTGTGAGTGCCTGGCTTTCGATCTCCAGTCATATACTGAACTACAGCATAGGGAAGAAAAATCCAGTTAGAACTTGACAATGTAGTTAGAGTCTGAGGCAGCTAGAATTTTAGAGTCAAAGAGTTGGAGAGGAGAGACCTGTGGAGAGTAAAAGCTACAAAATTCTGCAAAGGAGTTCTCTTGAGTCTTTGTCTAAGTAGTAATCTGTGCATAAATGTAGTAGAACTCCATAAACATGTACAAAGAAGAAAAGAAGAATTACTGGGATGCTATAGCCTCAATAGTTCCCAAAGGTCACACAGGACTAAGAGAAATTTAAATTCAGACACACCAGAGTGTAGAGACTTTGTAGAACACCTGGACATTTGGTAGAACACGTAAGTGTTGTGCCTCAGTAGTAGGAATAGAAACTTTTTTTTTCTTTTATTAACATGTAATGTATTATTTGTTCAGGGGTACAGGTCTGCAATTCATCAGTCTTATACAATTCACAGAGCTCACCATAGCACATACCCTCCCCAATGTCCATCACCCAGCCACCCCATTCCTCCGACCCACCTCCACTCCAGCAAACCTCAGTTTATTTCCTGAGATTAAGATTCTCTTATGGTTTGTCTCCTCTCTGTTTTGTCTTGTTTCATTTTTCCTTCCCTTTCCCTATGATCCTCTGTCTTGTTTCTCAAATTCCTCATATCAGTGAGATCATATGATAATTGTCTTTCTCTGATTGACTTATTTTGCTTAGCATAATACCCTCTAGTTCCATCCAGGTCACTGCAAATGGCAAGATATCATTTTTTGGATGGCTGCATAATATTCCATTGTATATATATACCACATCTTCTTTATCCATTCATCTGTTCATGGACATCTAGGCTTTTTCCATAGTGTGGCTATTGTGGATATTGCTGCTATAAACATTCAAGTGCACATGCCCCTTCAGATCACTACATTTGTATCTTTGGGGTAAATATCCAGTAGTGCAATTGCTGGGTCATAGGGTAGCTCTATTTTCAACTTTTTGAGGAACCTCCATACAGTTGTCTAGAGTGGCTGCACCAGCTTGCATTCCTGCCAGCAGTGTAGGAGGGTTCCTCTTTCTTCACATCCTTGCCAACATCTGTCATTTCCCGACTTGTTAATTTTAGTCTTTCTGACTGGTGTGAGGTGGTATCTCATTGAGGTTTTGATTTGTATTTCCCTGATGCCGGGTGATGTTGAACACTTTTTCATGTGTCTGTTGGCCATTTGGATGACTTCTTTGGAGAAATGTCTGTTGATGTCTTCTGCCCATTTCTTGATTGGATTATTTGTTCTTAGGGTGTTGAGTTTGATAAGTTCTTTATAGATTTTAGGTACTAGCCCCTTATCTGATATGTCATTTGCAAATATCTTCTACCATTCTGTCAATTGCCTTGTGGTTCTGTTGACTGTTTCCTTTGCTGTGTAAGGAATAGTAACTTTAAAGGTTATTCTAACCTAAAAAGGGTTTTAAACAGTCTCAAAAAATAAACAAACAAACAAACAAACAAAAAGCCTACCTGATCCACAACTGAATTAACTGCTTGCCAGAATAAACCTCAACAATTCTTTGAAGAAAAACAATAATATCAAGGTATTAAATAACATAAAAGTCAGGATGTTCAATATCCAAGCAAAAATTACTATACATGTGAATAAGCAAGAAAATGTGGTCCATCACATAGGGGAAGAAAACGGCTATTGGAATGAACCTAGAAATGTCTAAGCTGATGAATTTGGCACACAAAGGACATTTATAAAGCTATTATAAGTATGTTCAAGGATTTAAAGAAAATGTAAAGATAATGAGGAGTCCAAAAGAAAGAAAAGTATGACAACATTTAAATAATTAATAGTCAATAGTCAATATTAATAGTCAAAGTTCCCATAATTTTATATTAAAACTATAAAATATAAATTGTCAGGTAAAAGAGCTCTAGAAATTATAAGCAAGTTCAATACAAAGATTACTGCAAAAGAAGAGATTGGTGACATTGAAGACAGGGCAATAAAAATTATTCAAATAAAGCCTAAAGAGAAGAAAAAAAAAGAAAAAGAAAGGTCTGGTGACATCTAGAGCAATATCTAGTAGTCTCACATATGGATAAGTGTAATCTCAGGTGGAAAAGTAGAGAGGAACATAAAAATATTTGAAAAAAATAAAAGCTAAATTTTTCCAATTGTCACAAAATATAAATGTTAAGACCTTAAAAAGCTCAACAAATCTAAAGCAAGATAAACATCAAACATCACCAAAATTCATAGTAGTAATTGTAAACAATATAAGAAAATAATTGAGGTCAGATTTTAAAAAGGCATATTGTACACATCAGAACAAAGATAACTGTCAACTTCAAAAAGAAACAATACAGGTTAGAGATCATGAAACTGCATCTTTACAATGTCAACTACCAGAGGTTTCGTATCCTTGGGGCAAGCAAGGGGAAAAGACTGCAGAGGAACATAAAGAATGTTTTGGCATGAAGGAAATGCTTTGTATCTTGATTAGAATGGTGGTTACATGTCTACCTATGCCAAATTTATCACACTGTATATTTAAAATGCTTTTCATCATATATAAATTATACCCCAATAAAGTTAATTTAAAAATAATAGAGATAACAAAGAAATATGTAATTTGATAATTAGGAAATATATTTCCATTCACAAAAAATTGATATTCTAAGACAGTACAGATAATAAGCTGAAAAATTAGCTTGTCCTCCCACCAATTATTTATTTATTCTCTCTATGAATAGTGTTTTGAGTCCCTAACATGCACTTTTCTGACTCTCTATATGATTATCTGTTGCTAAATTCTATAAGAAAACATGCTCAGTAAGATGGGTAGTTATAAAAAATTCAGACAGTTATTGAACTCTGTCCTACATTTGTTTTCACTATTATAATGTATACCTAAATGTATATCTTTCTTGTGAAAATTGAATTTATTTTCTTATCCATTGTTTTAGTAACAAACATATCCAATCAAATCTAATCTAGTATGAGCACACTTTCTGTATAACAAATCATTTCTATCACTCCTTTAAGGTGTGTTTCATTTCCTCCTACACTAAAATGAGTTCAATTAATCTATTTTATATTTCAATATATCTTTCAAGAAGCCTTCTTTCCACTTCATTTTTTTAATTTAAGGAAAGCACACTTTTATTTTGGTTATGTGTCTGTTTGATAACAATGCAGTTTATTTCATTTTCATTTGAATACTGGTTTAAATCATCAAATGGAGAAAAAAATTTCTGCTTTGTCTTGTGAAAGAAATACAGTCATGATATTAAAAATATATAAGAAAAAATTCTTTAAACTAAAAGGAATACTGATTTAGTTGGTAGTAAAATAAATAAAATTAGTGCATTTCAAATTCTTTTATAGGCTATATAAAAATTTTAACAATAACTATAGATATGCTGAAAATTTAAGAAATCTGATAATACTTAAAAATATATTTTTGAACCATGTCATCATTTCAGCCCATTAAAATCACTGAATATATTTCTTTGAGTATATTTCTATTAGATAAAGTAATTGCAATATTACTATTGGATTAAAATAATACAAAAGCCTATTTAACTACAGTGCTAGAATTTTCAGGTCAAAGGTTACATATGCAATTGTTAGAAAATACCTAAATAATATTTCCTAATAAAACTGAATTCTTAATTTTTTTTTAAATTTTTATAAATTCTTTCCTATCCACATATTGAAGGAGTAAAGAGTAAACAGTTCAATGACTGACTCATTTTCTCCATCCACCAATTAGGGTTCTACATGGTAAATATTCTAAACTTCCTGTCTGGGGTGCCTGGGTGGCTCAGTGGGTTAAAGCCTCTGCCTTCGGCTCAGGTCATGATCCCAGGGTCCTGGGATTGAGCCCGGCATCCGGGCTCTCTGCTCAGCAGGGAGCCTGCTTCCCTTCCTCTCTCGCTGCCTGCCTCTCTGCCTACCTGTGATCTCTGTCTGTCAAATAAATAAATAAAATCTTTAAACTCCCTATCTATCTGTCTAGCAAGACACACACACACACACACACACTCACACACACACACATATGTATATATATATATATATATATATACTCAAATTGGTGGAAGGAGAAAGTGACTCACTCACTGAACTGTATTATAAAAATACATATTAAATATATATGTATATGTAATATATATATAATATATACTTGTTCTCATAAATCTTAAGCACTGGTAGAGTGAGAATGAAAATAATCAAATAAATAAATTAATAAAGTAAATGGGTAAAATAATTATTATAGTAACTGAAGCCATGAATAAAATATTATAGGGTGACACAATAGAAACTACCTTAAACTGAGTTCAAAGGAGAAGTCTCTCTGAAGAATTCAGAGGTGAGAAGAGACATTAAAGACATGAAAGAGATCAGTATTTAAAGATGGTGATGTAAGAGTTCCTGAACTTCCCTCCTCCAAAATGAATAGCTATACTTAAAGAATTACCTCTGAAAGAAATCCAGAAACTAGACAAATAACTCCTACAGATCAGGCGAATGAGAAAATATGACATTGAAATGGGTAGGAAAGGCTGAGACACATTCTTGCCATAAACCCAATCCACAGTGTAGCACCATACAATTGGGAGGGAACTCCCAACTCCCAGCTTCTCACTGAAGAGTGAAGGGTTTGGACTTCACATCTAGCATCCTAACTTTAAAGATTTTCATTCGAAGAACAGACCCCTAAAACATCTAGGTGTGAAAACCAATGGGACTTAAGTCCATAAAACCATAGCAAATAAAGAAGTAGTTAACAAGAGCAAATACTTTTTGCAGCAGTCACCCCAGAGCTCAGCACTGAGGGAGCAGGCAAAAAATGCCCAATTTCTAGTCTTTCCCTAAATAATGTTTATCTTTATAGTTTTAAAGCTCTTGTCAGGGGGTCAAGCTTCTAATTAAGCATGCATCTAGTGGCTAACTGTGAGCCTCAACTGAGAACAGAGAGATTCATAGTCATCTCCCTCCCTCCCTCTCTCTTCTGCCTGTCCCAAGTCACCAGTATTTTCCTGGAAGAAGATTATACACTTTTATGCACCTAGGTTTAGCAGTTGCTGCCCAAAGTAAGGGTCTCCAAATGGTGTGGTTCTGATAGCCAGCAGAGCTTCTGTTCAGTAGTCCCACAGGATTGTAGTAAACAAAGAAGTTCTTGATGGACCCAGAAACAACTTCTTCACTCCCACACAAACAATGATACACTCAAGCCTAGAACAATGGGAGAAGGCAAAAATATTCATCTTCCAGTTTCCCTCAGGAAGAGGCCCAACATCATACTTTCCCAGCTGTTGCCTGAGGATACAGTTTCCAGTTGACCTGCATATGTACTGAGTGCAATCTGCTCTTTTGGGTCACTGACAGCTCTGAGAGCCAGTAAGATCAAAGAAGAATGGGGGCGCCTGGGTGGCTCAGTGGATTAAAGCCTCTGCCTTCGGCTCAGGTCATGTTCCCAGGGTCCTGGGATCGAGCCCCGCATCGGGCTCTCTGCTCAGCAGGGAGTCTGCTTCCCCCTCTCTCTCTGCCTGCCTCTCTGCCTACTTGTGATCTCTGATTGTCAAATAAATAAATTAAATTTAAAAAAAAGAAGAAGAAGAATGGATTGAGAGAAAACCAGAGCTATGCTGATTGACAAGGTTTATCTCCTATGCAAAATCACTCTCTCAAGACTGGGAGAAAGTGGTTGTCTCATTTAATACACAGAAACGAACACACAAAAAAAATCAAGGACAATGAAGAAACAGAAGAACATATTCCAAACAAAAGAACAAAATAAAACTTCACAAACAAACCTTACTGAAATAGACTCAGAGAGAATCAAAATAATCGTCACAAAGATGATCACAAAGGTCAGAAGAAGACTGCATGAACAAAGTGAGAATTCCAACAAAGATATATAAAATATTAAAAAGCATCAACAGAAATCACAGAACAAAAGAATTCAATAAGCAAATCTAAAAATTCAATAAAGGGGTTCAAAAGCAGACTAGATGAAGCAGAAAAAAGTATCAACAAACTCAAAAACAGAGCAGGGAAATTCATCCAATCAGAGGAGCAAAAACTAAAAAGAATGAAAAAGAGTGATGGCCTAAGGTACTTCTGGGACACCATCATTATATGCATGATAGGGGTCCCAGAATGAGAAAAGAAAGCAAAGGGGCAGAAAGCTTACTCAAATAATGGCTGAAAACATCCCTAACTTGGGGAAAGAAACAGACATCCAGATATTTTTGTATAAAACCACAGAAGATTTATGTATGTTCATACATATATATAATTATTCTCCAAAGAAAATATATGAATGGCTAACATGTACATGAAAAGGTGCTCAAAATCATTAGGGAAATGCAAATCAAAACGACAGTGTGATATTTTCTCACACTGGTTAGGATGGCTATCATCAAAAAGATAAAAACTAACAAATACTTGTAAGAATGTTGAGAAAAGGGAACACTTGTACACTGTTGATGGAATTATAAATTGGTATAGTCACTACGGAACAGTATGGAGTTTCCTCAAAAAATTAAAAACAGAATTGCCATATGATCCAGCAATTTCACTTCTGGGAATATACCTAAAGGAAATAAAAATACTATGTGGATGAGATATCTGCACCTCCCTGTTCATAGCAGCATTATTTACAATAGCCAAGACACGGGAACAACCTAAGTAGCCATCAATGGATGAAAGGATAAAGAAAATGTGGTATGTATACAAAATGGAATATTATTCAGCCATGAGAAAGAAGGCCATCCTGCCACTCATGAAAACAAAGCTGGACCTTGAGGGCCTGATGCTACGTGAAATAAGACAAATGGAGAAAGACAAATACTGTATGATATCATTTAAACATGGAATCTAAAACAGCTAAACTCCTAGAAACAGGGACTAGAATGGTGGTTACCAAGAGGTGAGGGTGAAGGCAATGGGGATTGATTGAAGAGTACAATCTTACAGTTGTGAGGTGAATAAATTCTACGTATCTAATGTATAGCAGGGTGATTATAGTAATACTGTATTATATACTTGAAAGTTGCTAAGAGAGTAAATCGTAAATGTTTTCGCCACAAAAAAGACATAGTAATTATGTGGCATGATGGAGGTGTTAGCTACTGCTATGGTGGTAGTCACTTTACAATATATAAATGTATCTAATCGATACATTTTACACCTTTCACTCACACAGTGCTTTATGTCAATTATGCCTCCATAAAATAAGGGGTGGGGAGTGGAGAAAAGTAGGGAAGTTTAAAAAAAATAAAAGAACATAAAGGAGCCAATCTGCAAAGCTCCTAGTTTAGCATATGGGAGATCAGTGATAGCTAGAAGAAAGCTATTCCAGAGTCATTATGGCTGAAAGAGTAAGTGCAAAAGAGAGTAGTTCAAAATTAGGTAGGAGCCAGATTATGTAAAGCCTTGCTAGACATGCTGAGAAGATTGGTGGTTGGTTCAGTGGTAGGACTTGCACATTTACATGATTAGCAGTACTCTTTACATGTGATCTATTGTCTACATATTAGTTTATGAGAAATACTTCCAAAAGAGATAAAAACTAAAAAATATTTTCCCCCAATCACAACAAAATTTGATCTAACAAGCACTCTGCTAAAGAGGTCACAGGAAGTTCAACTTAAAATTTAACATATTCGTAAAATAACTTCCTAAGAAATCTAACTAAGCAAACATACTTCACCAGAACATAAATTAACAAACAGAACTCTATGCATATAAAATTACAAAGATACAATTCCCATGAATTACATTATGAGTATCTCAAAATGTGTGATCTCAAAGTTAATGGAATCTACAGAGATATCCATAAAAAGCATACAACTCAGATTCAGATAAACAGTACCACTGAGTCGTAGAGCTTTTCAGATCTTATCTATATATTATTGTGCCTTATTATGGGATTCACAGATTGAAAGATCAGGATAAGCAGGATAAATAGATTAAGTAATTTTAAAAAGGACAACAGGAATGCTGGAGTTAATTACCTTCAAAGAGTCAAAGGACATTCATAAAGGAAACACAGCAGCCAGATAAACCACTTAAGAGAACTAGAAAAATTGAGGAGTGAATAGAAACAGCCTGCAGCAAGCAGAGCCATCCAGTGAAATATTAATAATTAAACAGAGTGGTGGAGTACAACTATCAGGACAGGGGTTGCTGACCTAGGCTGATGCTATATTTGATAACCCTCATTTTCCCTTTTGAATCCATGATTTCATGACGATTTTCATCCAATAAAATAAAAGAATATAGCAAAAATAGAGCAGTATTCCTTGCAAAGTAGCAATATAAAAATAATAGATAACTCTTTAGATTAAAGGAGAACTGAATTTTAGGGGCATATTTTTAAAAACTTACATGGACAAAACCCACATGGGGTTACAGAAGGAAGAATATCTAATTAAGGAAGGCTGATGTACTCACAAATATATGTCTTAAAACAGAACTCAACACATCCTCACATCTCCAAAATGCAAATCTTCTCTACAAAGCATTAAGAGGCAGTGATGCAGTTTTTACTGAATATTTTCATAGAGTTACAAAAGAGAAGGTACATTACCTAGTACAGAGCAATTTAATGATAATTAATGATATTTCTCCTCTCCTCCAGAAAATCCCTCTTTACTCTCGGCTTCCGTCCTCTTTCATTTCATCCTTCTCAGCAGTTTCTAAAAGTTTCTCAGGCTTCAGTCTCTCCCTCCATCTATTTATAGCTCTATATGTTTTTTGGATTTAAGTGATGAACTACTTATCAAAATCCTAATTCTCTTGATGTTGCATCCTCCAAATTATTTTTAAGTATCATTATGATGTGTATGAAAAACTATTGAACACAGAATAACTCTATACTCAAAAATCCTCAGAGTAACTTGTAAATTAGCAAACGCCTTATCCTGCTTCATTTTATTTTTTTCATTTACAAGCCTAATTATGATATGTATTAAGTGTAAGTTCACTTTTTAAAAACTTAATCATTTTTCATATCAACACATCTCTAGTTAAGTATAGGCTTCCACTTAAACTTTTGGTATTAAGTCAAAAGCCACATAGACATTTGGGTTGGTACTATAGGGAAGCAAAATTGTGACCCCAAAATTATTTTAGGCTGATTATTGTTAAGAAACAGAAAGCAAGAAAAAGCTTTGACATTCCCACTAACTGCCTAAAAAAATTAGACAAAGGACCTGTTTCAGGAAGGAGGATTTACCATAGATAAGTATAGCATAATACAACCTAGCACTGGTATACAGGGAGGAATTTAGCAAAGTCTGTTTGTTAAAATTCCTCTCTATGTTCCATTGTTTCTGTATGGCCCAGCAAACATTTGTTTACCAAACATTTAGTCTTTTTCATTTTCACCTTTCTGTGAATTGCTTTCCTTTCTTTTGAAATCCCAGCCTACCACTCACTCCTCCTTGTTCAGGATGAAAATATGCCTCATTTTTCCTATCTTTAGAATCTCATGTTTATGTGGATTCCCTGTGTGTAGGTAATTAATTTTCTTCTGTTAATGTGTCTCATGTCAATTTAATTCTTAGACCAGTGAAAAGAACTACTGAAGGTAAAGTAAAATACTTCTTCCCCAATAGAACTTTTGAGATAGACAATAAACTACACAATATAAGTAGGAATTGCTAATAAATTTGCTAACTAAAATGTATGATACATGATTAAAAACATGATGTACATATATTATTTTTACAGAGGGGAAAATGGTCATCTTATATATTGTGGAATCACAATCTCAATATAAAATTTGTTAATTATAAAGATAATACTTTAAATCTGAGTTTTCCCACAATAAAGGTTAAAACTAAGCTGTTCTAAAAACAAAAACAAACCAAAAAGACCTAAGCTGTTCTAAAAAAATATTTATAAGAAAAATGAAGACCAGGGAATTTCCAAGAAGTCAGATTATGAAAACAGGAAATTAGCATGGTTTTTAAAACTCCCCAACATATTAAAGGCTATAAAACACATATACATGCAACATCTGTCAAAGACTCCTTCCTTGGCCAAAGTTGAGTCAAGTTCCTCTGAGTCATCTTTTTGACCTAGCCCCAACCTTAGGCTCTGTCCTTAGCGCTAAGTTCAGTGCTAGGGAGAAAGCTGCTGAGTGAATTTAGTTAAACACCCTACCTTAGTATATTATCACTCCAAATGGCTGATCAAATTCCTCATCCACCACCTTCAATACCTTATCTCTGTACCCTGCTTTCAGCAAGAATCTTCCCGAGTTGGGCTAGGAAAAATTTCTCTAGCTATGTTTCCTCCTAGTCATTTTCCAACCACTGACCCTTTTCCTTTTCCTTGGCTGTAAATCTCTACTTGTCCTTGATCTGTTGTTCTGTTTGTAACTGAGCTCAATCTTTCTCCCCTATTGTAAAACCCTTCTGCAATAGTCCCCCTTCAATAAAGTCTTCTTTACCATCTTTAACAATAGTAATGAATAATAACTTTTTTCTTTGATACACTAGAATAAAGGAGACATAATATCTCATCTTAAATCTTTCCAGAAACTATAATGAGAAATTAAATGTAATGCCCTGGATAGCAAATTCTGGCAAGAATCATTTATACAGCATATAGTTTAGTATCCAGTTTAAAAAAAAAAAAAAAACAGATTCACCATAGATACTGCAAGGCCTAGATTGAGGCAAACTGGTAAATACTAGAGAGAAGGGGATTAGGAGGAAATGAAATCTATAGCTGGTACTATAAATGACATGTGATTGTTTTCATATACTGCAGTGTTTCTCAAACTGTGGTCTATAGAGTGCTTCTCAAATTTTAGTGGGCAAATAACATCTAGAGTGTTGTTAAAACTTCAGATTTGAACAAAAACACTAATTCAAAAAGCAAAATGCAGCTCTATGTTTATTGCAGCATTATTTACAATAGCCAAGCCATGGAAGCAACTTAAATGTCTATCAATAGACTAATGCATAAGGAAAATGTGGTATGTATACACACTGAAATATTACGCAGACAAAAACAAACCAAAAACCATGAGATCATGCCATTTGAGACCATATGGATGGACCTAGAAGGTATTATGCTAAATGAAACAAGTCAGACTGAGAAAGACAAATACTATATGATTTCACTCATAAGTAGAATATAAAAGAAAACAAAAAAGTGAATAAGCAAACAAAAAGCAAAATCAGACTGATAAATACAGAGAACAAACTGATGGTTGCTGTGGGAGGAGTGGAATATTGGGCAAAATGGGTTAGGGGAAGTAGGAGACAAAGAATGAATATCTCCAGTTATGGAATAAACAAGTCACAGGAATAAAAGGCACAGCATAATGAATATAGTCAGTGATATTGCAATAGGGACGCATGCGAACAGACGGTAGCTACACTTGAAGTGAACACAGCATAATGTAAAAACTTGTTCAATCACTATGTTGCAGACCTGAAACTAATGTAACATTGAATGTTAACTATACTCCAGAAAAACAAAGTTCAGATTCAGATTCAATCTCCTGGGAAAAGATCTGCTATTCTGCATTTCTTTCTTTTAAGATTTTTATTTATTTATTTATTTATTTATTTATTATTTGAGAGAGAGAGAGAGAGAGAGGGCATGCTTGAGCAGGGAGATGTGCAGAGGGAGAGGGACAAGAGTGGAGTCTAATGGTGGGCTGCATCTCACAACCCTGGGATTATGTATGACCTGAGCTGAAATCAAGAGGCAGAGGCTCAACTGACTGAGCCACCAGGTACCCCAAATCTGCAGTTCTAACAAATTCTCAGGTGATGCTGATTCTTCTAATCCTTGGATAAGACTTTGAGAAGCAAAGCATAGACACCTGGGATTCATCCAGTTTATTTTTCTTGAGAGGGTAGGTTACCAAACCATGCCAGATTCTATTCAGCAGATCCAAAGGGAGTCATAGAAATCTACATTTTTAATGATATCCCCCAGGTGATTCTCTATAAATTCTAAAACTTGAGAGGCACAAAAAGAGCTGGAAGAGGATTTGGAAATGGGTTTGCTACGTATAAACCATTGGTTTCTTTACACTTAGCTCTAAGGTGCTTTACACTTTAAGAATGTCCTTGATGTTAACTTTCACAGGATTATCTTAAGAATAAAAATGTTAAGCAATGAGATTGCAAAATGATTTGCTCAGGGCCCTCTATCCCCCTGGGGATGGCCCTAAGCCATTAAAAACAAGTTAAGTGGTAGAAATTGAGTGGAAATAAGTTCTACACCCTCAGGAAGCAAAGAGGTTAATTAGCAGGGGTAGTCTTGGATCCAGAGCTGTGTCTCTATTCAATACTTTTGTTAATGATCTGGAAAAGAAGGTGAAGTTTTAAAATTTGCAGAAAAAATTTATTTTAATTTTCTTGAGATTAAGGCAATTGGTTGAATTCCAAATGACCTAACAATAGAAGGTAATTAAGAAACACAAAGGTTGATAAAATCCATTTAAAATATGTAAAGGCAAAGCACATTTAAAAAATAAATTCAAATTACTCATACACATTGATGAGCTCTGAACTAAATGTAATTTTCTCAGGAATAAGATTTATGTATCTCTTTGTGCAATTCAATGAAGTCATTTGTTCACTACCTAGAGGCAATAAAAATGGAATGAGGTATTAAACCATATTAAAAGAGGCCAGAAATAGGACACACATATTATAATACTTCAATTTATGAATCAATAATATCTCTTTATCTTAACTATAGTGCCATAGTAGTCATCTTAGTCACATCATCTTTAGAAGGCTATATGAAAAGAAAAAAAAGAAAAAAACAGAAAGCAATAAGAAACTATTATACTTACAAGGAAAATGAGGCACTCTTTATCGTAAAAGATTAAAGGATACATTTAGTTGAGAAAGGGAAAATTAAAAGGATAGGTAATAGTATATAAAATAATGAATACTAATGGTAAAACCAATTGAGCACTCTAATTTATCTGTATTTCCAAAGACCATTTGCTACTAATAGAAAAAATGTAATCGAATTATATTAAAAGGTAGACAAATATTACCAATAAAGGGTATACTTGTTCTTAACAATGTCTTTCTATGAAAAATCCATTGTAAAGGGTATTGTATTATCTAGGTAAATAAGATGACAGAAAAAGATTAGGACACATTGTTTAAAAATAATGGATTTTAACTATATCTGCAGGTGATATGCAGTATACTCAATAACATATCTAGTTGAAAGTAGAAAGGTAATTTTTTCCTTCAACTATTCCTATACTTTGCAGTATAGAAAAGGAAAAAAAAGAATCTAAAAAAGACTCCTGTTTCAATCAACAAGCAAGGTGGGTCTAATTATTTGCATTTAGTGATTCTAAAAAACCACAACTTTAAAAAATTCATGTATTAATTCTTAACAGAAACACATTTAAAATTAAATAGATGTCATTGAAAAAAAAAAGGCCTAAGAGATTACCATCACTCATTCATTAAATAATACCTACTATGTGCCAGGAATTGTGCTATATGCTGGAAATAAACTGATGAACATGAAGGACTGTCCCTGATTTCATCAAGAAAACCCTGCAGGCAGTTATACTTCAGTGAGAGAAGTGGTACTAGAGAGGAAGTGTATGACTACATGATGATATAGGAACATACAGAATAGACACATAATCCAAATTTGGGGTATCAATTAAAGCTTTCTAGAATACCCAATCTCCAATAGGGGGAGCAGAAAGATGTTATTCAAGTGAAAGGCAGCAGGGTTAGCTTGATCAATATAATCAGGTACATGGTAAATTTTTGCAAATGAAAAAAGTTCAATATATCCAAGCTAAAAATAAGGTGGGAAAAGAGGCTAGGAAGATAAACAAAGGCCTGGTCATGCATGCCATGGTAAGGGTCTGCACTTTATCCTGAGAGAGATGAGAAACTGTTGAGTGTTTTTGTTTTTGTTTTTGTTTTCTGTTGAGTGTTTTTAAAGCAGTGGAAATATATAATTAAAATTTCACTTTAGAAAATGTTCTAACTGCAGTGTGGAGCACAGATTGGGGGTCAGAGAAGGGGAGAAAGACTGAAGCCTCAGAGTTTATACAATTTCTATGGAGTAAATGATTATGGATAAGGTATTGATACTGAGAAAGAAGAGAAGACAAATTAGAGAAATGGTTAGTGGGTAGAGTCAACAAGTTTCTAAGTGACTGAAAGGGGGAAGATAGTAGCGAAACTTTTACAAGAGAAAATGATGTATGCATTTGTTTAGAATTTGAAGACAGTTTTTATTTCTAAATAGGAAAAACATAGTTCACAGATTTGATGATATCAAAGAAACACAAGATATGTTAGATATTATTTCACCATTCTTTATTTATAATATCTGAGGTTATGCTGTACATAAATATTGACAATTTTCTTGAAAAATAATCATATATTAAAATTTCTTTACTATGGCAGATTATAAAAAGTATTTCAATTTAAAACTTCTCTTTTTGATTGTGAGATTTTACTGTAGTTGTAAAACATCCACCACTATAATGTTGAAGGAGATACTAGTATAGTACTCTACTTCTAGTGCCATATTCTGAAAAACCTCTACTTTTCCTAGGAACAGCATACAAAAGAGTCAGCTTGCTGAATAAGCATATTGAAAAGAGCCATGGCAAGAGGGAACATAATGTGTTTAAAGAAACTGACAGAGAGTTTGTGTAGATGGAGCATAGGTAACATGAGGCTGGAGAGAAGAAAGGCGAGCTGGGAACCACTAGAAGACATTGAGTTGGTTTAAAGAGAATTATCACTCTGGACAAATAGGCTTTGTGAGCTTATTAGACATCTAGCATACAACTATACTCAGTATATGAATTAGAATGAGATGAGTTCTGATATGGTATTGGGAATAACTTTTATAGAGATTAGATCAGAACAGATCATCACTGTTTACCAATTTTTGGCCCTGGCATATTAGTTAGCCTGGCTAAGTAATGTCTCTATAAAGTTGGAAAAAGGCATGCATTACACCATTGTTGTAGGAATTAAATTAAATATATTATTTTATATATTATAAATGCCTAAACCTAGTAAAAACTAAAAGTTGAGAATGACGATGTAATTTTTATCTGGCTTCCTCAAATTTAATTCACTGTGTCTAAGTGGATGAAAGTCACTTTAAAACATCCTGATTTGGGGCACCTGTGTGGCTCAGTCATTAAGCATCTGCCTTGAGCTCAGGTCATGATCCTAGGGTTCTGGGATCAAGCTCTGCATCATGTTCCCTGCTCAGATGGAAGCCTGCTTCTCCTCTCTCACTCCCCCTGCTTATGTTCCCTCTTTCACTGTCTCTCTCTCTGTCAAATAAATAAAGCCTCAAAAAAATTTTTTTTAATAAATAAATTAAGTCTCCTGAGTTATTTTTTCATAAATAGCTTCTGAGGTCTGGAAATAAAGATGACATTGGATTTGGCGTGTGAATATCTAGGTTCAAGTTCGTCACTTATTAGTATATGTAGACATAGTGGGTTGAATTGTGCTCCCTATCCCCTCAAAAAATATATGACCACCCAGAACCTGTGAATGTGACCTTATTTGGGAAAAAGATCTTTCCTGCTATGATTAAGTTAAGGGTATTGAAATGAGACCATCCTGGACTAGGGTGAGCACTAAATCCAATGATAAGTGCCCCTACTAGAGAAGTCCACATAGAAGCTAGAGGGTTGTGTGAAGAGGAAGGCAGACACTGGAGTTACGCTTTCTGGAGCTACCAGAAGTGAAAAGAAGCCTGGAAGGATTCTGATATAGGGTTCTCAGAGAAAGGATGGCCCTACTGACATCTTGATTTCAGATTTTTGGTCTCTAGAACTATGAAAAGATAAATTTCTGTTGTTTTAAGACACCACTATGTAGCAATTTATTACAGCAGCTCTTGAAAACTAATAAAGTGAATTTCTGGCTTTAAACAAATGGTATAACCTCTACGAACTTCTATTTTCTTCTCAATAAAATAGTAAAATTACATAAGGTTGCTGTGTTGATTAAACTGAAGATGTAAACATTAAAGTATTTTTAAATTATGAAGTACTACTGAGATTGAAATGCTTATTTTGTTTTCTAATGTGTTGCTGAGGTTTTTAAATAAAGGTTTTATTTTGAAGGATGTTTAAAAAAAGAAGAAAGGAGAAAGAATGGTATATTTAATATTTATCATCCGGTGGGGGAATGATATCATATGCCTAAGAAATAAGTAAAGAAAAAGAAGAAAGAAACATGAAATGTTTAATCTTGTAAATAAAACCAGTAGCATAAGTGAAACAAAAAAGGATACAGAGCAACCAAGATGTCCTTCGATAGGTGAATCCATGGATAAACTGTGGTATCCAGAATGAAGTATCATTCAACACTAAAGAAATGAGCGATTAAGACATGAAAAAAAAATGGAGAAAACTTTAATGCATATTAATACATAAAAGAAGTCAATCTGAAAAGGCTACAAACTGTATGATCCCAACTATATGACATTCTGGGAAAGGCAAAACTATGGAGATAACAAAACAATCAGTGGTTGCCAGGGATTAGAGGAAAGGGAGAATTGAATAGTAGAGTACAGAAGATTTTTAGGGCAGTGAAACCACTTATTTTGATATTATAATGATGGATCCTTGTCTTTACAAATTTATCCAAGCCTACAGAATGTACAATACCAAGAGTATACCATAAACCTGTAATATAAACTGTGGACTTTGGATCATTATGTTGTGTCAATGTAGGTTCATCCTTGGTAACAAATGTGCCACCCTGGTAGGGATATAGATAATGGGAGAGGCTATGCATGTGTGGGGGCAGGGAACTAGATGGGAAATCTCTGTACCTTCTGCCCAGTAGTGCTATGAAACTAAAACTTCTCTAAAAAAAAAATAAAATGTACTAAAAACAAAATGAGCCAAAAAAGCTAAAAAAATTATTATAAATAAATTAAAAGAAAAAAAGTCTACAGAGGAGAGTGGCTTATAATATGGAAAAGCCTAGTTTAGGAAAATCTTAATGCTAGTTCTATATTTATTTGCCACCATATATGAAACATTATAACACTAATAATTATAATTGCCTATGTTGTTAATGCTACTCACTGTAATGAATATAGAGAAGAATAATGTATACCTTATGATTTCTAGAATGGAAGTCAGTTCACTTTAAAATTAATAAAAGCTAAATGTTCTTTAATTGTAGAATAAAAATAGTGAATGAAGTTATTTTTAAATAGTATCGGTTGTGCTGAGCTCTATCTCTTTATGTAACTGGGCTTTCAATTTGCTCACACCATCCACACAACTAAATACAACACTGTCATTTCTGAGAATTTTTCATTTATAATTTCTTTTTAGAATGTGGTTTGATAATCACTTTTGATCAACATCTGTTGTTGATTTTTTCAGTTTGCATTAGAACAAAACAAATTTCAATCTCTATTGAATATCTCCATAGGAGATCTAAATTCTAGTCTCTGCTCTCTCATTAGTAGCTGTATGACTATAGTTATTAATATGTAAATTATAATTTCAAAATGAGGAGCTCCTACTCATGTACCTAGATAAAATAACACATTATTACTACAAAGATTATTTTTCTAGCTATCTTTGACAGCTGTCAAATATGTAGATAATAAGATCAGGGAAGCATTCAAGCTGTTACAAAAGTTTGTTGGGTCCCTCATAGTTACTTGCTTATGGATACTTTCACCAACAATCAGAGACTGAGATAACTTTTTTCATGCCCAGTAAATGAATTTAAGAGATGACTAAAACCTTAAAGTCCTAATCAATGTTACATGATATTATCTAGATTCTTAGTATCTCTTAATAACCAGGATGATGAGAGGTTATAAACAATGTAAAATTCGATGCAGATAAATATAAAGACACGTTTTTAAAGAATACTAATAGAACATAATAAATATACAAATTGGTTTAATGTGTGTCAAAAAGATTTGGAGACTGTCTACAAGCCCTACTGGTGCCAAGAATGTAATGGGACTATAAGAAAGAAAATCTAAATTTAGTCCATATATATAAAAGAAACATATTGTACAGCTAGTATTCAAATCAAAACCAATATCAATTCCATTCTATTTGCATAGTTCAGACATATCAGGGTAAACCGGGGCAAATTACTTCACCTCTTTTGGTTTCAATTTCTTTATCTATAAAATACCCATAATAAAAGCACTTACCACACATAATTATTACAAGAAGTGAACAAATACATGAGAAACACTTAGATTAATTCTTGCATAGAATAAGAACTAAAAAGTATTTATAAGATAAGGAAACATAATAGCAATTAAAATCATGATGGTTCTAGAAACTGATGAGCCAGTAATTTTCCTAAATCAACTGGTGTTTACTTCTGTCCCTTCCTTGTTCAATTTTGGCCAGCTCTGATTTTTACTTCCTGCCTTTCTGTAAACCTGTCTTTCTGTGACTGCATGTCATAGCAAAGGAAAAACGACTTCTTAAGTTATCAAAATGTGATTTTTCTGTGACTGGGTTCTTTTTAAAAGAAGCAATCCTATAAAATAAATTTAAGATATAAACTAGAAGACAAAAATTATCTGTTAATATTTGGAATATTTTTACATTTAAAACTTTAAAAATCCATGAAAACTATATAAAGAAACATTGTACTTTGAGAGACAAACTGTAATATAAAGAAGAAAAATGAATTATATTGAGTTTCAGATATTAATACAAACATTGGTGCATATATGAGAACACACTTTTTTCAAGATCTTAAAAGCATGCTAGCAGTTGCTTCCCATGAAAGTGAAATCATTTTTATTCACTATAACTAATATCTGGACCCTGAGTCTTGTAAAAGGTCAAGCCATGCTATGAGTAATGTTTTAAAGCAAATCAAACCAGACTGATACTCTTAACTCTTAATCACTTTCCATTAGAATAATAACTTGCAATCATAAGACTCTTTTCCATGGAGCCTTTTTCTGAATAATCTACCTCCATTATAGAAGTAGATGACAATGCTCCTCTTTATAGTTCTCAAGTACGTCTCTAATTTTCCCCCATTGTGGAAGCAGTTAATGACTTATTTTCACTTTCTTTATGACATGAATGTTAATAGCAAGGATCTGTGAGATAAGTGAACTAAATCCTAAATGAGTGATTTTGTTGGAAACATTCCAAATCATGGCAGAAAATGAAATTGTTTTTGTTTTTATGACTTTCTGTTGTATTAGGGTATCATGGCCATTTCATTTTTTGTTACTAAATAATATATTGATGCAAATGCTTCAGAAAACAATTACCAGCGAAAACAATCACCAGACTAATGTAGATGGAATGATTTGTCCAAGTTATCCCTTTCTCATCATTATCAAATAGTACTAAATTTCTTCAGGTGACACTGAGATATAAGCTATACAGTTTTATAAATGTAGGTTGTAAACTATTCAAATTGTTAATTCATCCTAGGAGCTCTTTTATTTAAACACCATTGCTACATCACCTCTTTCAATTACAAATCCTTGGTATTTACTTATATTTTGGTAAAAAGGATTCTGGGTATAGTTGAAAGAACATTGAACTGGGTATCAGATAGCTGGTTTCATCTCTAATCTGCTGCTCAAGTTCTGTGATATCTTTGGAAAATCCCTCCAACTCTCCCGAATCTCTCATCTCTATGAGAGAATTTGGTCTCAGCCCAAGTTGCCCTGATCAACAGCAGGCCCTTCTCTGATCAACTGTGAGATTACACTCCCTCTGTTGAATCCGGCCAATTCTCTCTTTGAGTTAGTCCATTTAACAGCATTTGCAAACCAAGCCTTATGGCGTAATATACCATTTTTCTCAGTACTAGCTCTATCTCATCATCCCAACCTTAAGGCTTAGATAATTGAGAACCTGTGGCACGAGACAGTTCACACATTTAAGTTAAACCTCAACTCCCTACTTCCTAATAGTTCTAAACCTGTATTTAATTTCTTACCTTAGAACAGGTAGTACAGTCCTAGAAATGGGTGGGTGAGATAGAAGCCTAACATTAAAGATGGGAGACAACCAAGACAAACTCTTGCTCTGAGTAAGTCATTCTTACCTGCCTGGGTCACTCCATCAGTTGTGTCTGTTTATCATTCCACAAAGGTCTTTATGGTTCCACATTTTTTAACATAACACACATCTTTTCCTAAGCATTATAAAGCATGATAAAGTCTTATCTTGCTTCAGATTCCAGTATGATTTTTAAAAAGCCCTAAAATGAGCAAAGTCATTCTTAGGTGCCTCTGAAAAATAGCTACTTTGACTGATTAAAATATATTTATGGCAGCTGGTAACATCTGCATATATCTGCAGAAATACAGAGATTTTATTTTACAATTATTAGACAAAGCACTCTTCATCTACTAAAAGATAAGCAAGAAAGTGGTCATTAGAGTAAATGGTGAAGTTACTTAGGTTCACATCAGTAATGCATGGAATTAACCATATTTAATGTTATTGGAGAGGAATAAGCCATCTCCCTAATCATAATCATCTTGATCCAATTCCATCCTTCAGAAATTTTAATTTATCTAACTTATAAGAAAATGTGTTAAACAAAGGCACTTCACAATATTAGTGCAACTTGCATCAAATGCACTAGAGAAAATTACCTAATACAATTTTCTAAGCCATTTAGTATCATGAACTTGGCACTAAAAGGAGAAAATTACATTTTATGATTTGTAGGCTGTTGAAAACATCACACACCTGAATTCACACAATCTACATATTTTTGTGCAGTTCTCTCAACAAAATACCAAACATTTAATAACCTAGAACACTAACTTGAAGATTTTACTGTATTAAACTAAAACAGAAAGATAAGACATCTATCCCTATTTGAGAAATAAACAGTAACTATGAAAACACTGTAATCATGTCTCTCTCACTTTTGGAATAAAATTATAGTTCTCCTCTTGTCTCTACAGTTATTTATTTATTTATTTATTTTGCAAAACTGAAAGAATAAAAGGTTAAAACAAGAACTGGAAAAATATGTGTGTATATATTTTATTAATGTTCATACTCTATTGAATCAAAGGTTACTGAATAAAAGAACAAAAGAGATAAGATCTATATATCAATAGAGTACATTAATTTCCCTTTTAAAAATACACTCATACTTTAATAGGTTTGTGCCAGTATAAAACTAAATTATATAAACTGGATAAAGTTATTAATTTAGAAAACTAATCTTATAAGGAAGGCCTCCTGATTTGTAATTCCCTAGTCAGCTATCAGAGAGAGGGGTGGGGGGGATCAAAATAAATGAAGCACTTGATATTTGGAATTATGATAAACAACATGAGTTTTCAGAACTTATCAAATGAGAAGAACAGAGTGGTTATCATTTCTATCTTTTCATCATCTGATGTAGCACATAAAACAGTGATAATAAAACGCAGTAAAGATGATTACTCCTGAGATTCTTCTGATGTCACGGTACTGCAAACATAGCAGGATCACATTTCAACTTAGACACCCAAAACCTGACTCATCTTGCCAAAGGGAATAGAATATAAAACATCACCTTAACCTCAGCATTAGAGAGAGAAATAAGATGGCAGAGAAGACACAAGGGCAGACACAGATTTCTCAGGCAAGAGAAAGAGCTGCAGGGCCAAACAAATACACACAAGTCATTCCTGAGGTTAACAACTAACACAGGCAGAAAGTATTTTGCAGGGCATTTTGGAGCAAAGGAAGTAAAGACTCTGTAGAAATCAATTTATAAAGACTGTACTTAAAGTGACCTTCGAGCAATTGCATTAGCAAGGACTGAGAATTTCTTGCAAATAGAATAAAGATCCTGAAATACGAGATATCAACACCAAGGAAGAAAGGCATAGAAACAAGAACAAAGTGACATACACCAAAGAACACTCTAGACTAAAGCAGAATACAGATTACTGCCTAAGTCAAACTAAGCCTTTCTTATGTTTTCTTAGCAATGAACAATTGTCACTTTACATTAGAACTTTATAGTATAATTTAGACTGGGTATGTATATTTGTGCCTGAGGTTGTCATATGACAAATTCCATACTGTGTCATATGCACTGTCATTCCCTGGTATGAGTACAGGTGACCTCAACAAATATTTATATTCTAGTAATTAATAAAGTTGAGAATCATCAACTGATGCTAAATTCAAGAAGAGAAAGGATGATTAAAAACAGAATATTATGTAGTCTCAAAGTATCTCCCTATAAATTCCTTATTAATTACAAAAAAATAGTATCTATATACTGAGGAAAATAGACAAAACTATAACCAAATGACCTTACTGAGAACAGACAAAAATCACTCTGTGCCTCTCAGTGTGATGCCCTGAAAAACACACATATCACATATATAGCATTCTGACTATAAATGCATAATCTGATCTTAATCATGAGGAAATGCTAGAAAAGCCCAAATTGAGGAAAATTCCTCAATTTCTTCAAAAATTCAATTTCTTCAAAAAATTTCTTCAAAAAAATCTACCACCATGAAACACAAAGCCTATTCCAGATTAAAGACAAGATACACACGACAACTAAATGTCAAACATGATCCTGTATTGGATTCCATATCTCCCAAAAATGTTACAAAGGATATTACTGGGATAGCAGACAAAAATAAGATGTGGGGGCGCCTGGGTGGCTCAGTTGGTTAAGCAACCGCCTTCAGCTCAGGTCATGGTTCTGGAGTCCTGGGATCGAGTCCTGCATCAGGCTCCCAACTCCATGAGGAGTCTGCTTCTCCTTCTGAGCTTCTCTGCTCTCATGCTCTCTCTCATTCTCTCTCTCTCTAAAATAAATAAATAAAATCTAAAAAAAAAAAAAAAAAAGATGTGGACACAAAACAGATAATCACGTCAAAAAAATGGGTAGAAGACATGAACAGACACTTCTCCAAAGAAGACACACAAATGGCTAACAGACCCTTGAAAAAATATTCATCATCATTAGCCATCAGGGAGATTCAAATCAAAACCACATTGAGATACCACCTAACTAGTTAAAATGTCCAAAATCAAAAAGACAGTAAACAACAGTGTTGGAGAGGATGTGGAGAAAGGGGAACCCTCTTACCCTGTTGGTGGGGATGCAAGTTGGTGCAGCCACTTTGGAAAACAGTGTGGAGATTCCTTAAGAAACTAAAAATAGAGCTACCCTATAACCCTGTAATTACACTACCTGGGTATTTACCCCAAAGATACAGATGTAGTGAAAAGAAGGGTCATCTGTACCCCAATGTTCATAGCTGCAATGGCCACAATCACGAAACTATGGAAAGAACCAAGATGCCCTTCAACTGATGAATGGATAAAGAAGATATGGTCCGTATAGACAATGGAGTATTATGCCTCCATCAGAAAGGATGAATACCCAACTTTTGTATCAACATGGATGGGACCGGAGGAGATTATGCTGAGTGAAATAAGTCAAGCAGACAGAGTCAATTATTATATGGTTTCACTTACTTGTGGCGCATAAGGAATAACATGGGGACATTGGGAGATGGAGAGGAGAAGTGAGTTGGGGGAAATCAGAGGGGGAGACAAACCATGAGAGACTGTGGACTCTGAGAAACAAACTGAAGGTTTTGGAGGGGAGGGGGTGGGGGTTTTGGTGAACCTGGTGGTGGGTATTAAGGAGGCCACATATTGCATGGAGCACTGGGTAAGTTGCATAAACAATGAATTTTGGAACACACACATACAAAATTAAATTAAAAAAACAAGATGTGGATTATTAACTAGATAAAATTATTGTATCTAATTTCTGAATTTGTATTTATCAAAATGTCTAAACTTGATACTATACTGAGTTCTATAAATAATATCCTTATGCTTTGGAAATTTATACTAAAATTTTAAGGACTAAGGGGAGGCATGATGTACGACTTTGTACTTATAACAGAAAATCCTGTACTCTTGTTGTAATTTTACTGCAAGTATAGAAATATTTCAAGATAAAATGTTGAAAAATTCATTATGACATTAAAATTATAGCTGAGGCCAAAATTACATATCGACAACATAAAATGTACATCTACAGTGATAGGCTATATTTGAAATGTAATTAAAGCAAATTGAACTATTTTATAATTTTGTTACCAACAGTCATAGTATTACTTATTAAAAGTTTGACATACTAGTACAGGGACAATAATTCCTTACTAATATTAGCTCTGTGTTTTGTTACTGCACATATATAAAACAATAAAGGACAGCTTTCACTTGAAGCTGGTGGAAGTGGAAGTATCTTTTGTTTCATTCTACAAGTATATGTATAAGTTGTCATTAAGTTCTTACATGATTAGTAACTGGCCAAGGGGTACACCCTTCTTAATTCCTAAATTTGACAACCGCTCCACAGTGGTAAGGCAAATTAAGTGGAATAATCCCTTAGGCTGAAGTTTTGTGCACAGCTTGAATACAATGCTTCCTAAATATTTTCAAGAATATTGTCAGATTGTTGTCTTCAATTATTTATTTCTAATACATTTGAATTTACTTCTTTTTTGTACAATCACTTGTCCTCATTTTAGTTTTCATTGCATGCACATTTTCAGTATGACACTTGAGTCTATTAGCAGGAGGATTATAGAAGGTGTATCATGTAACAAACACCTGTCCTCTTTTTGGTGGGGGAGAAAGGAGAGAGGGAAAGCAAGTACATGTGTGCACTGCAGAGGGAAAGCAGTGCTGAGCAGAGGGACAGGAACAGAGAGAATTCTAAGCAGCCTCCATACCCAGTGTGGAGCCCCACATGGGGCTCAATCTCACAACCCTGAGATCATGACCTGAGCCAAAATCAAGAGTTGGACACTTAACCGACTGAGCCACCCACACACCCCAAAATACCTGTCCTCTTAACTCACAGCCATTTGGTTACATCTTACATGGTTCCCATCAAACTATTTTTTCTGCTTGTAACCACTGCTTTTTAGTCATTCCTGTTATTCTTGGTTTGGTAAGATTTTTTTTCCAAGCTCAGCAATTTTTTTTGTTTGGTCCGGTTTGGTTTTGTTTTACATGCAGCAGCTGTTATATCATGGTCAAACATCTCACATGAGAACAGTTTCCAAAATATTTTAAATCAAGCCAGGATTTCAAAATATGAAACATATTCTAAATTATGTCTTATATGTCTATCTTTATTTTGAAATCAATCTTTGGATATTAACAAGAAGACAAATGTCACATGTGTGCTAATGATAGTGTCCTTTGGAAGACTGCATGATCCTATGACTATCACAGACAAGTTCAATAATGTCAGAAATTATTTTGAAATAAATATTTGCCCATTTTGTCTTCCAAACAAAAGTTTGAGACCTGAAGTTGAAGCATATTTTGGCTCAATTCCAAAACAGAATCCAAACTTCATTTCTAGTGTATATGGATATGAAAGTTTTGAGAAACATGTTTTAAATCAACGTGACAAATGGGAAAACATGGCTAGTGTTAGGGATAGTAATTGTTCATAAATTTTAACTATTATTAATCAGATTCATATGTAAGTGAATTTAAAATGAATTCAATCAAATTTTAACAAGTTTTATCCCACTTAGAAGGACATATTCTATCTTTATCACTATAAAAATCCTCAGGGTCATCTGTAGTTGTTAAAACAGAAGTCTAGTTTGTTATCTCTCCTCTGCAATGATTCAATAAAAATGCTCCAGACATTTGCTAAGCCTAAACACAATGTGAAATCTCAGTCTTCCATGTGGGTGAATTTTAATTTCATTCTTTACTTTGAGTTTTTAATTCCTTATATTTCTATAAGTCTTCCTAATTTCCACAACAAATTGCTTTTATATTTGGAACAAACCTATACATATTATATAAAAATTATTTTGACAAAATACAAATTGTTCTATGTATTTGGAAATAAAAACAATAGCTAATATAATTTTCAAAATATTCTTTACAACTCAATACCATATTCGTTCATCCAGACTATACAAGTATGGTGGCTTAGTCTATTGAGCAGCTGCCTTCAGCTCACGTCATGATCTCAGGGTCCTGAGATCAAGCCCAACATCAGGCTCCCTGCTAAGAGGAAGTCTTTTACCTCTCCCTCTGCTGCTCCCCCTTCTTCTGTCCTCTCACTTGCACTTGCACACACACACTTGCTTTCTCAAATAAATACATAAAACTTTAAAACAAACTACACAAGTAATCATTAGACCAATATTGGTAATTATATCAGATGCCTGACATCAAATAAAAATGAGACAGCTTTAAATCAAGATGTAGGAAATCAGAGGAGGAAAGGAGAAAAAGAGTGCTAATTATGAAGGCTATTAGGCAGAAACAAGACTTTATTATGGATTTATTAAAGGCACCATAATGACTTTAAAATTGTAATTATAAGAAGATTTAAATCAAACAAAACTAAAAGTTCTGAACTTAAAATTGATTGAAATTTTTGTACACTCTATAAAAAAGACAAAGCAATTTAAAACTTAATGATACTCAGAACTTGAATAAACAATTTTTAGAAGGTACTCAATATACCCTATGCCTGTACATACTCATTATTACTTTCTTCATCTACCAGAGGCATAGCTTGGTAGAAATTGTATAGTATTATGAGATAAATAAACTGTGTTTTAGTTTTAACTCTAACAAGTAAAAAGTAGCAGAATGAGCTGCTCCAGAAATGCCAGCAGTATTATTTTGAGCTAAAGGCACTTGGAAAACAACGGGTTCAAGGAGGGCACTCTAACCTCTTCTATTCTTCCTAAAAGCAGGAGATAAATCTTCCATGTGAAAGATGCCTTACCAGGAGAAAAAGAACATTCTTATCACCAAAGATGGTGAGTTGAGGCCAAGAGAAAACTGTACAAACTTTGTTAAAATAACCCTTATCTTCCTTTAGTCTCCCCATATATTTTAATTAGTTTTTCACAATTACTACTCCATGTTCAACTTAAGCACCTAGACCTAACTGCTTTTTGGGTCTTAATTTTTCTGTGATGATTCCCATGTACATGTAAAAAATTTTAAATAAAATGTGTACGTGTTTCTCCTGTTAATCTGTTTTACATCAATCTAATATTCAGGTCTAGATGATGGCCCTAAGAGGATAAAGAAAAAATTCTGCCACCCCTGTAAAAGTACAGGAAGAAGGTCCCTAACTTACAATGGTTCAACTTAGGACTTTACAGCTTCATGATGAAGCAAAAGTCATATACATTCTAAAGTCTGAAAACTATACTTAGAATTTTATATTTTGCTCATTTCCTGGGCTAGTAATATGTGGTATGATACTCTCTTGTGATGCTGGGCAGTGTCAGAGAACCACAGCTCCCATCAGCCATGTGATCATGAGGGTAAAAAACCAAGGCACTTACAATCATTCTGTTTTTCACTTTCAGTGTAGTATTCAATAAATTACACGAGATACTCAACATTTTATTATGAAATAGGCTTTGTTTTAGATTTTGCCCAACTGTAACACTGAAAGTGTTCCAAGCACATTTAACCTAGGCTAGCCTTAAGCTATGATGTTCAGTAGGTTAGGTGTATTAAATGAATTTTTGACATGATATTTTGAATTTGCAGTGGGTTTACTGGGATGTAAAACCATCATAAGTTGAAGAAGATCCATAAATATTTCTGAGCTTGTCAAACCTTTAAAATCACTAGACCTCATTTTTTCATAAATAAAAGAAGTTAGTATCAAACCAAAATTCCCAAATTACTACAAATTTAATCCTAGTAAACAACATAATTTATCTTACAGTTCTGTAGGTCCAAAGCCCAACATAGGTCTCACTGGGCTAAAAATAAGGTGTCAGCATGCATATGTTCATTTCTGGAAGCTTTATGGGAAAATCTGTTTCTTTGTATTTTCTAGTTCCTAGAGACTACCTGTAACCCTTGGCTCGTGGCCCCCTTCCTCCATCTTCAAAGCCATTAATGTCAAATTTCTCTTCTTCCTTTTCATATCTCTATATCTGACCAAATCTGGGAAAGTATTTATGTTTTTAAAAAGCCATATGATTATTGCGGATCCACCCAAATAATTCAGAGTAATCTCTCCAGCTCAAGACATTCAACTTTAATTATTTTGCCCTGTGAAGTAATATATTCAGAATTTGGGGAGATTAGGACATGGACACTTACGAGGGACCATTATTTCGCCAATCACATGGTATTTCATGGAACTTCGGTTTAGGACCATAATTATTAATCTCTAAGAATAAAGAATTACATGGTCAATAAGCTTCTGAAATTTTCTATTAAAAGTATCAAAGTATGGGTGCCTGGGTAGCTCAGTTGGTTAAGCATCTGCCTTTGGCTCAGGTCATAATCTTGGGGTCCTGGGATTGAGCCCCACATTGGGCTCCCCAGCTTCTCCTTCTCCCTCTCCTGCTTACCCTGCTTGTGTGCTCTCTCTCTCTCTGTCAAATAAATAAATAAATAAAATATTTGAAAAAAATTAAAGTATACATTGCTATTTTTAAAATTTTAAAAAGTCTTCAAAGTATTTAATAATTTTGCTTAATGGTCTTTATATGTATTTTCACACTAATTTGGGAAGATTTTTCTCTAAACACCAATTGTGAAGTGCTTGCTACAGTATCTTAATTGTTTCAGCAAAAATAGTCTATGATATCAGAACTCAACAATAATTATGAATATTCAAAATCATGATGAAAAAGGTGTTAAAAACCCTCAAAAAAGATATGTGTACAACTATAGATATGTGTCAGTTTTATAGTAATTCATTAGAATTATTAAGATTGTCATAAGTATCATGGGTATATCACATCTCCTGTTGATTAGATTAATCCCTCAAATTAGTTTGTCAAAGAAAGAGAGTTTAAAGCAAGCAAGATGACTATATGGGAGCAACAGATCCAGCGTACCTTGGCAAGGCATTCCCTGAGTCTCTACTCTCTTAGGCTCATAGTTGCTTAGTGACCCTGTCTGCAAAGATAAAAACCTAAAAGACAAAAAACTAGCCTAAATCTCATTCCCTCAAAAGTATTTTCTATAAGCAAAACCTCAGACTCTTCTAAAATATGAGTCAAATTCATCATCAGAAAAGCCACATCCTCATCTATGCACCCATATCTCAGCTTCCAGTTTCTCCACATAATAGAAAGCCAATTTCCTTTCATTATCAACGAAGGCTGAAACAAAACAGAACAAGACCAAAAAAAAAAAAAAAAAGAGTTTCTAGTAAGTATTTACTTAACCAGAAAGTCTATTAATGAAAGCAGCCCTGTTTCGTACAGCAATGCAAAAATGGAACTTATCTATACTGAGCACCTAACTACTTAGGTACAAGATTCCTAGCTATGACATAGTTATGGCCTCCACTAGCTAGGAAGTAAACATGAAAAACTTGAGGAAATAGAAGCTGTTAAGATTTAAGGATTTAGAAGTTTCCTACTCATTTAGCATCAAATGAACAGTATCTGTGTCATCAAAGAAATAACATATCCATCTGTTTTAGCCAAGTACTCAGGATTAAGGGAGAAAATGAGAGAATATCTACAATAAATAATTACTATGTAATCTTCAAACTGCATCTGTCCTCTAGACAAAAAAGTTACCTACTTCTGCAAAGAGCTTTCATACATTTTTAATAAGTTGATAGTAATGATTGTAAATTATAGGTTTTAAATGGTATTTGAATGTGTCCAACATTGCTTTCCTATTGACAGTAAAGTATATTCTAAGATATTTAAGAGTTACGTATTACATACATAAATACATACACATGTATACACACTCAGAAAATACAAAACACTACCTATCTGAGTTAAAACATCATTTTTACTAACTCTTATTTAGGAAAAAACAAAGAAACAATACCAACCAAAACATTTTTTTCTTTTAGGTACTAAGATATGGCTCTTGGAAATTCAAAATAAATATTATAATTAGGGTAAAAAAGGTTCAATCCTAGCATGTTAGGACATTTTAGAAAAGCTCGAATCCCAGGATTTGAAATATGTCCAAATAGGAATTTGAGGGTAAATAAAATGTTTATCTTTCTCTTTTCTTTGAAAGTTTTCTGTGCTGCTAAATGAATTACTTCATTTTATAAGTTCCACTTTTATTTAAACTCCATCTTAAAGTAATTACAAGTTTAAGAAAGGATTAAAGTTGAGTATTTCTGGAAAAACTCAAAATTATGGCCTTTCGTCTACTAAGTAGGAAGCTGCGACTTTGCTGCTGCCTTTATAAAAGAAATAAACTTTTAATTTACTTTAGCTTATCTATTTACTTATATAGATCACTCTTTGGCTGTGCTTTCAAGTGTACCACACTAAGGAGATCTATAGTCATTAAGCTCGTGCTTTGGTCTTCAATAATGGAGCTTGATTTCCTCTCATTTAATCAGATTTACACAATTTTGCAGACTAATTGGGGTAAACTGCCTAATTAAAAAACCAATTATAATTTATAATTGACCAAGTTTTTTATTGAAACCATTATTCCCCATAATCATTGTAGATTTACACTTATGCAGTCATCAAAACTGAGTATTATATATGAATGCTTTATTTATCTACCATCTATTATAAATGTCCATTCAGTTAGATTGAGCAAATAGATACAGTAAAAAAAGTTTGGATAGACTGCATATTCATGACTTTTATCACTGTAGTAAGCACATTAACTTTTCAATGGGTATTTAGTTCACTGGGGTATAACATACTACATGAATAACTGAAGTCAAAATAATACTGTTACATATAGCAAATTATTACCCCATAAAAATATAAGAATTGTGAAGCAGCTATCAAATGAAGACACTTATTATCTCTATCTGGTCTGCAATAAAGTCACAAGACAATATTTACTCATTCATTTTAGAAGTCACCTTAGTAGAATCCTTAGGAGACACACAAATGTATTCTATATAGTTAAGCTATAATGATTATCTAATATGATCAATATATATAATTAATGTAATCGCCACTGCAGAACAAGCTACAAAGATTACTTGATAGGCCATTACTTAGAATAGATATTGTGTACTTATCACTAAATGAATTTTACAATATTCTTCTACTTATTTACTTGGCAGTTTAAGAAGGACCAGTCACTGATTCCCTACATAGATAATTAGAAGGCATGATAAAAATTTCTGTCTCTTTTCTGTATGTGTTCCTCTGTGTGTCTCTCTCTGTTTCTGTCTCCCTTTCTCTCACACACATAAACACAGAGTCATTTAAATTCCTTAAGAAGTTCTATTTTAATTATTCATCAGATATAAGTGTTTCCAACTTCCACATAACTACAAACATCCTTAGAGGAAAAACAAAGTTTATGAATCCATATTAGGTGTGGGTTGGGCTAGTTAATACTTTCTTCTCACTTCTTTAGATACACTGGTGGAGAGTCCAATTCATTAAGAGAATTATAATTGGATTTTCATGGAGCTGTAGTAATTTTAAATAAGCATCAGAAGATCATTTTCATGCCTACATTATAAAGTTGCACTTTCCTTAGCATTTTCCTAGGAGTAAATATCATTGTTGTTTTTCAAATCAGAAAAAATAAAATCATAAGCAGTTTTGATTAAAAACTGTTAATGATTGGAAGTTAAACTTTTCTCATTCTTCATTTTATTTGTTTATTTAGGGCATGATTACAATGGTGTTTAATTTCTTACTTTTATGTTTCCAGAGCTGTGTCTTCCAACAGTGTAAACATTAGCCACATGTAGCAATTCAAATTTAAATTTAATAAAATTAAAAATTAATTTTCTCAGTCATACTAACTACACTTTAACTGATCAATTAACAGATGACATGGAATATTTCCATTATCTCAGAGAGTTTTTTGTGCAGTGCTGCTCTAGAAGTACCACCAAGAATGAAAGATCATGAGTTTGGGTTATCAGCTATCTCTTCTTTTTCTTTTTCTTTTTTTTTTTGTTTTTCCCATCAGCAAGTGATATAACCAACATTCAAACCAAACCCAGACCTATCTCAGAGTCTTTGTTTTTCCCACTGCATTAGGCATTTGGCAACCAAAGATTCTCTGGTCACCAATACAGTTTCAGCACAATTTATAAATGTAAAGTAGTGACAGACAGTTATGTAAAAATTATATTCGGCCCAACTCCCTAGCTATAGAGAACACTGCAGACATTTTTTAAAAGCCAATCAGGTAACATAAACATAGATTAATTTACACTTAACTAATAAAAATGATAGCTTCATCTGAGTCTGGACTCAGCCTACTTTCAAAAATAATATGGAATTAATTATGTTATAAGTCTAAATACCTAGCACTTTACTAAAACACTGTAATTTAACTCATAGATTAGCTAATTAATTTCACTCTTCAGTTGACTGAGTGGAAAATGACAGTTGTAAAACTATGGTCAAAGACAAATGGGAAATGTCTCAGTCAGTTTGGGATGCTATAACAAAAATACCATAGATTGGGTGCCTTAAACAACAACATGTATTTCTCATAGTTCTGGGGGTTAAGAAGTGTAAGACCAAGGTGTCAGTCTTTTGCTTCATATTGAGAGTCCTTTTCCTGGTTTGCAGAGGAAATACCTTCCTGCTGTATCCCCTGCTTTTAAAGGGTACTTTTAAAAGGGCACTAATCCCATCATAAGGGGTCTACCCTCATGTCCTAATTACCTTCCAAAGGCCCCATCTCCAATACCATCAAACTGGGGACTAGGGTTTAAACATATGAATTATGTGAGGATATGACACATTGTCTATTACAGGAAATGACGACAGTATGCCCTGTAGGCAGATCTTTGTAATTTTTTTTAAAAAATCGCTCTAATGTGCTAAAAAATCTTTCAGAAAATAGGACTATTTTCTAAAATAAGCATATTTTGAGAAAGCCAAAGTTCCAAGGAATTATAACTGTACTGTGGTTGATCTAATCTGAAATTCTTCACGTTATCTTTCCACTCTAGCTAGGAGTGCCCACTCCCTAGATCTAGTAGCTCTAGGAGACTTTCCATATATTATAATGGGAAGATAACTGCATCATTTATGATTATTCTTTTTTGGCCTTATTATTGGCCAAAACTACCTGTTTCTGAGTAGAACTTTATACCATAAAGTAATTTGCTTAGGATCTGTATCTACAATCATCACTGACTCCTGAAACCATAACCTCTGCCCCGACCCCATCTCTTATTTCTGCCCCAGGGTTGTCCATTGTGTAGGAAGTCAGACACTGACTTTAGAACCAACACTTTTCCAAATGTTGCCTGAACCAGAAGTTACTAAGACCTATAGAACCCACACGCACCTACTCAGTACACTTTTCAAATTGTGAGTTGAATCAGTTTAGTGGATTAGAAAATCAATTTAGTATATAGATAAGCTTGAAAAATAGTAAATCTCAGAATGTAACACACAACAATTTTGTTTCAGTTACAGATTTCATGGCAAGTGATATGGAATGAAGACAAAAGTGAACCAATCCAGTAATAAATATAGTGTTTACTATTACAATAAAAATTCTCTTGCTTATACCATTTAATGTTTATCTGCTATTATACTTATCATTGTTTTTCTCTGTCATTAATTTATATTCTCATCAACCATCAATAGATCTATTTCGTTAACAAAAATTAAATCTGATTTCTCAAAAAGGAATATTTTTTTATATATTTCAGGAAAGAGTATTCATAGTTGAGTAAAAGATATATCTTAGAATGATAAATTGATTGATAGCACAATTATAATTTTAACTGCTGTACTTACTGAATGCATCCAAATGCCAGTAATAACCCTAAAAGCTGTCCAAATACAAATTCTAGGTTAACTGGATCACTAAGAAACTCTGTATTATTTACACTGCAGCACAGATCTAAATGAGGTCAGTGCTATGCAAACTGCTGTCAGAAACTGGGTGAAAAGGTCTACAAAAGTGACAAATATTATCAAGAATATGACAATCTCCTGATGCTTCTAGACACTATAGTACATTTATCAGTGAAACATCCCCGGGGATATATTTTTTTTTTGCATAAACATACAATTCTTGACATTACTGATGAAAATTCCCTTGTGTTCTTACTGTGATAGTACTTTTTAAAGCCTTTATCATTTGCCAAGTTATAATCAAATATAGATTTGATGACCTATGCTATCATGGTTTCTTGCCAAGACTACAAACAGAGTTACAGGGAATTTCTTCCACAAAAAGAAGAAATTCAGTGTCCTGAATACCAGTTTCATAATGGCCAGCTATCTGCTCCACTCTATAATCAGTTACACAAATTTTAAAACAGCAATAGAAAGAAGTCTATCAAGGATCACTCAGAATAAGCTGAAGGAATAATAACTAATATATTATTGGTCAGTTGGCAGGCCCTTTATAACGCTAAAGTACAGTACTAGTCTAGTCATAATGCAAGCATTAACAGAGATTAAGTTGATAATGCTGCTTGTTAAAAAAAATTAACCCTTCATTTTACAAATTTGCACAATGTTTTGCTTAAGCAAAATAAGCACACCAATTCAAAAAAATGGACAAAATTTAGCTAAAATGCTCTAAGGCTAGAAAAAGAAATAAATGTCATCCATAATGGAAAGTAATAAATAAAACTTTCTTTATTCACAGAAGGCATTATCGTGTACGTAGAAAATCTTGTGCAATCCATAAGAAAAGCTACTAGAAATAATAAGTGAGTTTAGTAGAATTGCAGGATACAAGATCAATATACAAAAATCAATTGCCTTTCTACATGTAATGAACAATCAGAAATTAATTTTTTAAATGCAATTCACAAAAACTATGAAATAATTAGGGAAAACTATGACAAAAATGTGCAATATCTGTAAACTATAATGTTTTATAAAACACTCGAGAGAAATTAGAGAAAATATAAATAGTGGAGTCATATCATGCTCATCAGTTGAAAGACCCAAAATTGTTAAGATGGTAATTCTTCCCAGACAGAACTATAGACTCAATACTACCTGAATCAAAATGCAAGCAGGAATTAAAAAAAAAAACAAAAAACAGAATTGAAAGCTGATTTTAAAATTTACATGGGATGCAAAATATTTAAAATAGTGAAAAAATTTGGAGAAGTATTTAATTTCAAAATTTATCATAAAGCTACAATAATTAGGATAGTGTTGCACTGACTACACATAGTCAAATACATCAGAAGAACAGAATAATGCATAGAATTGTTCAATCACTACACTGTACACCTGAAACTAATATAACACTGTATGTTCATTTTACAGGAACTTAAAACAAAAAGAAAGAATTGCTATAGTGAGTCTAGAAACAAACTCACAACTGATTTTGTCAAAGATGAAAAGGCAGTTCAGTGGAGAAAAGACAGTCTTTGATACATGGTGCTGGAACAATTGAATAACCATATAAAATGCAATGAACTTCAGCTCAAAGCTCCTAGCATATTAAAAAAATTAAGTTAAAAAGTATCTTAAAATAAATATGAAACCTAAAACCATAAAAGTTCTAGAAGATACCATAGAACATTTTTGTGTACTTGGGTTAAACAAACATTTCTTAGACATGACATCAAAAGTATTATCTATTAAAAAAAATGGGCAAATTAGACTTCAACATAATTAAGAACTTCTTTTTGAATGTCATTATTAAGAAATTAAAAAGATAGGACATAGACTGTTAAAAAAACCTCACAAAACAGATCTGATAAACTACTTTTATCCAGAATATGTAAGAAACTCTCAGAACTCAATAGTAAAAGTCTTTTTTTCCCTGTGGGCCTGACCTCTCCTCTCCCACCCACTGACACCAGGGTGGTCAGGTAGAACCAGCTAAAATGAACCAACCATGACACATAGACCAAACTGGTTCAGGTCAGACCAGGAAGCCCCTTTGCTGCTGTTGGCCTGAACTCTTCGCCTTCTGAGACACAGAGGGTAGTGAACATCACTGAGAAGATCAGTCAAGAGCCCCACTAATATTAAGCAACCAGAGGAAGTGTTCTCCTTCACCACCAGGCATGAGATTCATCTCAGCTAGAGAAAAATACCACAGTAGCTGGAATAGTACCTGTAAGAGAGATTAGCCACTACAAGCAGCCCACCACAGAAAGCCTCTTTGACCCTGTGAGCCTGAGACTCCCCTTCCTGCCACAACAACTCCACTCTGCCTTTGCACTGCAAACGTACAATACACAACGTACATAAAAATTTACTATGGTTGTGTTTTAATAAAACTTCATTTACAAAAACATGACCAGATTGGCCCATAGACTATAGTTTGCCAACTTCTGCTCTCATTGACTATATTTAGTCCATCTAGGTGTCTTTAGCTTACAAATACCATAAACATGTTTACTTATAATAAATACACATGCACATAATTCTTATATGCCTAATATACACATACATACATACACAGTGAAGGAACCAACAAAGAGGTTATGCCTGATTCAACTGTAAGATGCAGATGTAATATCATGGAATGATGGAATAATTGGTAGTATTAACGATTATATACCTGAGTGATACCAAACATGCTACTAAAAGATAAGAATTTAGAGGAGAAAACATGATGCCACTTTATTCTCGGATTTTGAATAAAGAAAGCAGAGAATGAACTGAAAAGCAAATTAATTGCTATCTGGATTTACATTAATGCTCATTAAGAAAATAAGCCATTACTATTTTGGGATGAAGACAAGACATCACTTACGAAAACTAGAAGGTAAAATTCTTCATTACACAAGTACACTGAATCTGTATCTAGAATACATATTTTAGTTGCATACTTCAGTATCAGAAACATACAGAATAACCCTACAAGCTGTTCACAGAACAGCATTAAAAATATCTCAAAGATGAAGGAACTGATTTCAATTGAGGAAATGATAAATATGCAACTAACAATTTTCTGACAATGAAGAAACTTAAAACTAGAAAGAGAGCTGATCCATTTATTAGAACGTTTTAAAAGAATTTAAATGAAATTATGACTTTCATATTTTACAAATCAAATTTCACTAAAAAACCCTGGAATTTGGAATTAGGCCAGAAATGCAGAACAGAAGGGGTATAAATGTGGCAGCAGAGGATGAAGAGTTGCTACTCCACTTTCTCCAATGTTAATCAGTTTACATAATAATGAAACACAAGTTATTTAATCTTATCCCCATGTGAGTCAGCCCATAGGCTGACCTGTTCAATTTTTAAAATAAAAGGAAGGAAAGTTTTAGCAGCTTGGAAAATTTTTGTAGTTATAAATAAATGGTACACTTTTTGGATAACCTGATTCTTCCACAGATCATCACACTTGAAGATGAAAAATGATATGAAATAAGAGATAAGGGGATAAAATTCTGAACAATGTACCTTTTATTTCTTTCAAGCACATGTTGTACCCCAGACTGCCATGGTTCACTGCAACCAAATTGGTTTTCTCTTTTTGTATCAATATCCAAATCATGATTCTCTCAGAAGGCATAAACTAACCTTCCCATTAATCCTGTGAATGTCATCAGTCAGAATGTTGATAGCTAATCCATGTTGCCTTCTCATAAGATGTACACTAATATTTCCAGAGTATAATTTATTTTAAGAAATGCTCTAAAATTTGTTTTAGCTAGATGATATATACTTGTACTTTTCAATAATTCCTTAAGTATAGTATTCCTCTGATGAAAAATTTAGAGAACGACCTGAGTGTCTTTAAATTATTTTTTGTGATTAAATAAAATGTCTAAAACTCAAACATGTGACTTGTATAGAAAGGAAATAACTTAAAATAATTCTTCTAATAAATAAATTGTATTGACAAACTTCAGAAGAAATAATAATCAGAAAGGGCAATAGGAAAAAATAATCATTCTAATATGTATAATTAATATTTAAATGATAGCAAAAAATGGATAAAAATTTTAAATTACCATATTGGAACCTAAGAATACAAATTAATTTCAGTAGTTCTTTTTGATTTATTAACTAGGAGAATATATTTATCCACTTCTAAAATCTAACAAATGAAAAACAAAATATTAGAATGCTTGTTTAGAAGCTTTGTTTTATTAAAGTTAATTACTTTTTTTTTTTTTTTAATTTGACAGAGAGAGATCACAGTAGACAGAGAGGCAGGCAGAGAGAGAGGGAAGCGGGCTCCCTGCTGCGCAGAGAGCCCGATGCGGGACTCGATCCCAGGACCCTGAGATCATGACCTGAGCCGAAGGCAGCGGCTTAACCCACTGAGCCACCCAGGCGCCCTAAAGTTAATTACTTAATAGACTACATGCCAAAATATTTTTATGAGGTTTCAATTCATCAAACTTGAGTAATTAATTCACACATATAAAGTTTACTAATTTTATTTTATTTATTTTTTAAAGATTTATTTATTTATTTGATAGAGCACAAGCAGGGGTAGCAGCAGGCAGAGGGAGAGGGAGAGGGAGAGGGAGAAGCAGGCTCCCCACTCAGCAGAGAGCCCGATGCGGGGCTCTATCCCAGGACCCTAAAATCATGACCTAAACCCAAGGCAGATGCTTAACTGACTGAGCCACCCAGGCACCCCTAAATTTTACTTTTATTGTGAACATAATTGGGAATTTTTAATTAGACCTTTCTCTTTTTGATATCAAAAGTATATACTAAGTGAACAAAGTTAAGAATTAAGTTCATACAACATAAATTTATTAAATGTTCCCTGTCTGCAAGGCACATGCTAGATGTTAGAATATAAACATGTATAAAATGAAGTCCTTTCTTTAAAGGGCTTAAAAATAAAATACTATAAGATCAACATACAAATAGTTACAAGGTAAAGTAAAAGCAAATATTTTGAAATTGTTCACATAAATATGGATCTTCAGTAAGATAAATGCCTATTTCACATTTGTGGAGGGGTAAAATAGGATTCATAAAGGAGGTAGCATTTGAATTGGGTTTTGTAGGCTGGATTGTATTTCTATAGAAGGAGATTTATAGCGAGGACACTATGTGAATGACACAGTATGAGCAAATGACAAACTGATGAAGCGGTGATTAGAAGATATATTCATGCATATATACATACACACAAGCATGGGAAATGCATATGCATAGTGGGGGAAAATTCAAAAGTTAGGATTGTAGAATTTTCATACCTATCGTTAAAATCCAAGATGAGGAATCTGGACTTAGCTTAAGGAGAATAGAAACTAGGAAGCAATTTTAAACACAATTAACTTGAATGTCTGGGTGCATAGATTAGAATGCAGAGATATTTTAAACAAAGATTAATTCAGAGGTTATTAAAATAATCTTAAATATCAGAATAATGACCTGAACTACATGGTAATAGAAGAAATGGAAAGAATGATGTGAGAAATATAGTTAAAGTAGAATCTAGAACACTTAGCAGTCAATTTAGTTAGGGACGGACATGGAACTGATGAGATGAAGGCAAAATTGGCTTAAGATTTTTGGTGGTATCATTATTCTGCTGTTCTGGGAATTTCACACTTGATCTTAGCCAAAAGGCCGAGAAGCGATAATGTTCTGGGAATTTCAAAAGAGTATGTCTTTGTTTCTTAGCGTGTTTGTTTTTATTTGCTTTTCCCTTCATTGTACCAGGACGTTAGTAGGCCTTTTCAATCTGGAGATTCATGTCTTTAAATTAGGGAGAAATTTTCATATTTAGGTAAATTTCTTACCTTATTTTGCTCTTTTCTCTCTTTCCGAAATTCTTGTTAATTAGATATTTGGTCTCCCAGATTTCCTTATACTATGTGCATTTTGTGAATTATTTAAAAGTAAAATTCTTACAAAGATAACTTGTGTGTTTTCTTCTAAAAGCTTTTAAATTGCACTTTTCAAAACAAATAATCTACCTGAAATTAAGTTTTGCACCAGTGTACTGTAAAGGTCAATTTCTTCCCCATATAGATGATTAATTTTTTCCTGCAACAGTTCTCAAAAAATCCATCTTTCCCCTAATGGTCATCAAGCTACCTCTCTCATATATCAAGTTTCATATGCCCATAAGTTTATCTTGAACTATTCTATTCTAATCTATTGATTTGTGCATTTATCCCTATACTGATACTACATTGATTTAATTATTATTATTGTACTATAAAATCTATGTGATATAGGAATTCTCCTGCAATGTTCTTTCTTAGGAGTGTCTTATATATTCTAGTCTATATATATGTTATACATATAATATATATATGTTAATAATATATATTATATATTCTATTTCATATAATATATATTAGATATTCTATTTCAAATACATTTTAAACAGTCTTGTCAAGTTCCTTGAGAAATATTTTTTAAAAAGTCATTAAATTTAAATATCAAGTTGGAAAAATTCAGACTTGAGAAGGTTCCTATTCATGAATATAGTACATTTCTCCATTTATTTAGGTTACTGTAATGACTTTCCATATATTTTTATTTCTAGTTCTTTTGTTAGACTGATCTCTACATGTCTCATATTTTATTGCTATTTATGTAGTAACATACACAATTTTACATTTTGTTTAAAGATTTTATTTATTTATTTGTCAGAGAGAGAGAAAGAGCACAAGCAAGCAGAGTGACAGGCAGAGGCAGAGAGAGAGGCAGGCTCCCCCTTGAGCAAGGAGCCCGATGTGGGACTCGATCCCAGGACCCTGGGATCATGACTGGGGGGAAGGCAGCAGCTTAACTGACTGAGCCACCCAGGCATCCCCAATTTTACATTTTCTAACCACTGCTGGCATATAGAAATGTAATCACTTTTTATATAATGATCTTACAACTGGAGGTAGTCAAAATCTGTTATGAATTTTATTATTTGCCTATATGTTTTTTATGTGTTAACATCATTATCAAATAATGCCAGTCATTGATCTTTCTTCTCATTTTATTAATTTTCTATGTATCTATCACTGTTTCCCACATGTTGCATCAAATCCAATGCCTAATGACATCAGTTTTCAAATTTAAAAATATACCTGACAGCTTTATCATCATGGTTTAGGTCTTTAAAATTCCATCCATCCTCCTGCTCCAATCGTTATGAATCATTCCATTACCTACATTTTTTTTTCTTTTGCAACCATTATGCCCTTAGATAAGAGTAGAAATATGAGACATCCTTGTCTTTTCCCCGAATTTGAATGAAATGCTTCAAAGATTATAACAGTGAATGTAATGTTTGTCTTATGTTTTAAGTAAATACTCTTAATTAGATTAATGAAATTTCCACTATTGTTAGGTTCCTAGCAATTTTTATTGATGGATAAGACTCTGCACACAATTCCAATGTGTGGGTTTTTTCCCTAAGCATCCAAGCAATTCTCCAATACCAGTTGGGTATCCTACAAGTCAACTCAATTCTGACGGTGGTGGTGGTGGTGGAGGTGTTAGATCCGGAGGTGGTGTTAGATCCCACAGGTTAAGCACTCAGTCCTACAAGACTGCCCCCCACACACTTTCAGATGCCAAATGCAAGTCAAGGTTGTCACCTGTGCTTGTGACTGACTGGGTATGGATCAGAAATTCCAATGATTCCTCCTTGAGTTCAAATAAATTGCTAGAGCAGCTTAGAGAACTCAGAAACATTTTACATACTAGATTACCAATTTATTATAAAAAAGATATAACTCATGAACAGCCAGATGGAAAAAAATGGGAAAAGGACATGGAGCTTCCAAGCATTCCTCTCTTAGCATTCCACTCTCCTCAAATCTCCATGTGTTTATCAACCTGGAAGCTCTCCAAACTCTGTCCTTTTGGATTTTTATGGAGGCTTCATTACAAGGGTACAATTGACTAAGTCATTGGTCACCGGTGCCTGAACTCAATCTCCAGTCCCTCATCTCTCCCCAGAGGTCTAGGAGTGGAACTGAAAGTTCCAACCCTCTAATCATAAGGTTAGTTCTGCAGGCAAACAGCTCCCTTAGTTGTTTTCCAAATGTCACACCATTAACATAACAAAACACTCCTTTTTTGGCTCTCTGCATTTAGGAAATTCCAAGTGCTTTAGGAGATTGTTTCAAGAGTAGAGTTAGAGACCAAATATATATATTCTTATTATGTCATAATATCACAATGGATGTTGAGTTTTATGGAATGCTTTTTGTTATTGTTAATTTGTTTTGCCTCTATTAATACTATCCCATGGTTTTCTTCTTTTACATGCTAAATATTAATTACTTTAATGTATTTTCTAATTCTCCATTATCTTAGAGCACATAAGGGTGACTTTTATTCCTTTATTTTTTAGTGGAATATTGGAAGGGAGATAAGTTGAGTGCAAGTATTGATTTGCCATTTTCAACCACAAACTCAGGGTTAGTATTTATTAAATGATAGGGATTCAGATAAACCAATAATATTAAGACCTTATTTTAAAAAATGAATACTAGTAAAATACTTATTAAAAGTGGGATTTTTAAACTATCAAATTAGAAAATATTCTTTTTTTAAATGTTAGAGGGTATATTGATAATGTAGTACCTCACATACTATGAGTAGAAATATAAACTCACATAATTTTTCTGAAAGTCTATTTGTCAATAAATGCCTAAGTCAGTCACCGCAATTCTAAAATCAAGCAAAGGAATCAATTAATAATAGAAAAACTTTATGCACAAAGATGTTCAATGCAGTGTTATTGTAAGTATCAAATACTGGTAAAAATTTAAATGTTTAACATTAATAGAAGGTAAACTGTAGGTAGCAAATCAAATATAATATTGAACAGTATGGTTTGTTTAATAATGTTTAAGCCTATTCAATTGAAAGATAAAAAAATTTTCCTTACATCATGTAGCCATTAAATATGCAGTAGAAGATATATTTTTAACATCTATCTACCCACATACACAAAGATTTTTAAATTTAAAACAGCTGGAAATTTTAATAAGCAATATGCTAACTTTATTAAAAATGTGAAAAAAGGAAGAGAAGAATATACACTGAAATATTGCACTCCCTGTCTCTGAGTGATAATTTGTTTTTTTACCTGTATTTTTGTCTTCCTGAAAAAATCCATAAGAAGTGAATATTATTTTCTAATAATAAAATAAACTTTTAAAAAAAGTAAGTCTTACAGAGCAGTAAGCAAGCCGATTTTGTATTTCAGGGTGAAAAAGCAGACACATTTTAAGTTCTTATGTGAATCAACATAATTTAATATGTAAATGTTAACTATCATATGCTTCAAATGACCATATTAGTGCCTGGGAAGACACTTTATTAGAAAGCATCTGAAAAAGCTAGCCATTTAAAAGGGTTGATGAGATGACCCTTATCTTTAACACTGTTAAATAAAAAAAGTGAGTTAGTCCACTCTAACAACCACTAATGATGACTGATATGTTATTACAGCATTATTAGATAGAAAAAAAATAATAATTTTATGCTGAACTATCCATAACCTATTACACTTACCATATATTAAAAATGAGTCAACTCTTGACAGTGAAATGGCAAATATTTCTTCTGTTATATATATTACCTAGAAAAAACTGGCTTCTAAGAATGCTTAACAAAACTTCAAATATCTTAGCAATGACTTTGAAATTCCATAAATTATCTGAGCACAAGAGTGAAAATAAAGTAATAGAAAATTATTTTTTTGGTGAATTTTGATTTAGATGTTGGTCAAGAATTTTAGAAAATAGAAAAAAATACAAATCTGAAAATAAAGACAAAGGAAATTTGAAAACAAAGCACAGGCAATGGGTCTTAAGAAAGCTTACGTTTTTTGTATGATGAAATAATCATTCCCATTTAATTCTCAGGATAGGAGGTTTACTGTGTTACATTGATCAAAGCAGAACCAAAGTTGTGCTATAACCTGAAAAAATTTAAAGCCAGCCATGTGGTTTGCTGTAATATTTAAAAAGTCTAGAAAGAAGGGATGCTTCTTGACTATTAAAGAATAGGAATTCTAACCAAAGGACATTAGAATGGCTGATTTAAATATCAAAATTTGAATACCAAAACAAACTTCTATCCTCAATATATAAAATATATAGCAGCAGCCAAGTTATTTAAGTGTGAGTATAGTATCCATAAATCTCTTTATAGGAGTCCTAGTTACAGATGCTACATAAAAAGTTCTTATACAGCAGATAAATTGGATATCAAGACTTGATATTTTCATTTTTTAACAGGAATTACTATACACAAGGGACAAAGAAACAAAATTGACACATGAACAAGCAAAGGACAAATGGGGGAAAAAAGCAACAGGGTCTTGGAACTTTTTTTTTTCCATTAAACTTCCCCAAAACTCGCACTTCATATTCCCTGAGGTGTTTGAAAAGAAGAATGACATGTGTTTACCCTTTTTATGAGTAGATTGATCTGAAAAACCAGAGGATAAGTTAGGGAAAATAAGTTGGAGTTTTTCCTCCCTCTTCTTTGTCTGTGTGTGTGTGTGTGTGTGTGTGTTCCTTCCCTCCTTCTCTTTTATTTTCACGTTTTAAATAAGGGAAGGTTAAAATTATAATCTATTCTTTTTGAGCAAGGTTAAACTTTGATGGCATCTCTACTCAAAAAAAAAAAAAAAAAACAAACCCACAAACTTGAGTAATAGAGGAGTAGATTTGAATGAACTTTGACATAGATACAGAAATAACCTGGTAACACAAAATAGATCCAGAAATTGGTTAATTTAAATAGAATAATTATATAATAAGAAAAATGGGGGGGGTGGCTGTTTAATAATGTATTTGGCATGAGTGTCTACATACCCCAAAGGTAAAATATATTTATCCCCAACTAAACACACAAAAAATTATCTTCCTATAAAGCAAAGATACAACAACTATTTGTTCATTTAAAAAAAACAGGAAAATATTTTTATACCTTTGGAATGAAAGGGCCTTTTTAAAAAACATATATGGTATGATTCTGCTTATATAAGGTTAACAAACAGATGAAATTAAACTATATTATTAGGTGATGCGTACATAGGTAAATTGACTGTAAGGCAAGGAGGTGGGGATGATAAAAGCAGATTGTGGTTAACTCTGGAGGAAGGGGTGTGGGGCTGGGAAGCAGTGCTTGAGTTATGTTCAGAAAAGGCACGTGGGGACTTCTGGGGTCCTTACTGTTGGTTACAGGAGTGTTTCCTTTATAATTATTTGTCAAACTGGACATTTGTATTTTATACCTTTTTGTTGGTGTGCATATTTCACAATAAAATGTTGGAAGGAAGGAAGGAAGGAAGGAAGGAAGGAAGGAAGGAAGAAGGACGGACAGAAGGAAGGAAGGAAGGGAGGAAGGGAAAGAATAAATATGAGTCTTCTGGGACCCCTGGCCCCTCTTCTGTGCTCTGCCCCACTGTTTCCAGCTCAGAGCTGCCACAGAGCCTTGAACAGTGGAGGAATGAGTGGGCCAGTTTCTGCACCGGGCTCCCTGGCAACGTGTAGCTGCCTGGCCATTCTTCACACCTGCCCTGAGTCTGGGGTGAGGCGTTAAGCCCCTAGTGATGGTGCGCTCTCAGCTATGGGCTTGGATTCCCTTACCCCACCCCAGGGTCAGTCCCCCGTGGCAGGCCTAATGTGACAGCATCAGACCTCCACTGATAGCTCTGGGTAGGGATTAGCCCGGCTCCCCATATCATTCAGTCTCTGCCACCATCAGCGGCTCCAGAGGCTTGGCTCTCAGCCCAAGTTTAGACAGAGGGGCCGCTGGACCCATGGTGAGGTGGGGAACTCACACAGAGACCCTTCCTCCCCCTGCCACGTTCCCTGTTGTGGCAGGAGATGCAGAGAGTGAATAACCTCCTAATTCAGAAGCACAGGATCCTGTCCTTAGGGCTCATTGTGGGGACCTCAGCTTCTCCATGCAATGTGGGCAAGTCTCAGCCTGGGTCTGGCCACAGCAGCCTATATCCCTGTGTCTCCCCACCAGCCCTCTCCTATGCAAACTTGGATGGGTTGCAGATTACATGGAATAAGCAGGAGTGGGGTGTGCATGAGGACTAATGAGGGGCTGGAGTAGGTGGAGAGATGGGGGCTTGCCCTACACAGGAAGCAAGGTGAGGGATGGGGACGTATCCTCGTTACTTGGCTGTGGAAAATCAGACAACTTTGAGGACTTTCTCTGCAAGAAGCATAATTGGAGGGGCACTGGGTGACTTGGGTGGATTGACATACAGATTTGAGTGCCTCTCTTGGTGGAAACCTAAAGAGAAATATGAGGTCAGTGGGTGGTGAAAGGGGTCTTCTTAAACAAAAAAACCCAGGAACTATGAGATAATAGATAACTAGATTCAAATATATAAAATTACAAAATTTATGAATGCAAAGACACCATAAAGAAACAATGAAGATAAGAGTTACTCAAAATGCTGTCTTAAGAATAAATGTTATGTATCTCTACCATATAATAAGCTTCTTATCATTTGTATAGTCAAAAACAAAGAACTAAAAATGGACCAAGATTTCATGTAACTTTGTAGAAGAAGAAATACAAATAGGAAACAAAAAAGATACAAAACTTCAGAAAAGTGGAAATTAAAGCAAAGAGTTTCCTCTTCTTATTTGATTGGACAAAATTTAAAAATTGATAATATCTAATGCTGGTATTATTGTAAGAAAACGGGCATTTTCATATATTTTTGGTGGATATATAAATTCACACCACTTGATTGGAAAGTGATGTAGCCATTTCTATTGAAATTAAAAATGTGCGTACACTCAGCCAATGGTCCCACTTTCAGAAACTAATCTATTAAGATTAAACTCTAGCATGCAAATTGGGTGTTCTTGGCACAACCAAAGTCTTTGTTATCATTACCAATAACAAAAATATAAAGGCAATCTGAATGACCCCCAATAAGGAAATGACTGAATATATTGAGACTTATCTATTCTTATATATCTATAGAATACATATATGTTACTAGTATGCAGTTATGAAATAGTAAGGGAAAATGTTTGACATACTGTTAGTGAAAAGGTTACAAATTGTATGATTTCAATTACATGAAATTCTGTAAAAGGCAAAACTATGGAGATCATGGTTGCCAGGGTAACAGGAGGGGAAGGGATAAATAGAGCACAAAGGATTTTTTAGGGCAGTGAAAATACTCTGTATGGTATTATAATGATGAATATATGTCATTATTCATCTATCTAAACCCAGAGAATGAACACCAACATGAGAGAACCCTAATGTAAACTATGGACTTTGGGTGATATGTGTCAGGTTTATCATTGTTAACAAATGTACCACCCTGGTTGGGGATGTTGGTAATGAGAAAGGCTATGCATGGGTGGGGCAGAGGATATATATGAAACCTCTGTATCTTCTGCTCAATATTGCTGTGAACTGAAAACTGCTCTAAAAATTAAATTTTCAAAACATAAGCTACATATGGGATGGAAGAAAATATTTGCAAATCATATATCTGATAAAAGATTAATATCTAGACCATATAAAGAACTTCTATAATTCAACAAGAAAAAAAATTGGATTTTTTTTTTCAAACCAATGAACTTGAATTTCTCCAAAGACAATATACAAAGACCAACAGGTGTATGAAAAGATATTCAGCATTGCTAATCATTAGGGAAATGCACATCAAAACTGAATGACACATGTCACATCCAAAAGGATAGCTACTACTTAAAAATAGAAAATAACAAGGGTTGACAAGGATATGAAAAATTGGAATATGATGGTGTAATCACTATGGAAAACAGTATGGTGGTTCCTTAAAAAATTAAAAGTAGAATTACTATATGATCCACTAATTCCACCTCTGGGTATATACCCAGAAGAACTGAAAGCAGGGTCTTTGAGACAGACTCATGATTATAGCATACTCGCAATAACCAAAAGGTGTAGGCAACCCAATGGTCCATTAATGGATAAATGGATAAATAAAATGTGTTATATGTTTTCAATGGATTATTATTCAGCCTTAAAAAGGAAATTGTGACACATCCTATAATACAATTAAATTTTGAGGATATCATGCTAAGTGAATAAGCTGGTCACAAAAAAAAAAAAAAAAAATACCATATGAATCCACTTACATGGGGTGCTTAGACTAGTTGAGTCCATAAAGATAGAGTATACAATGGTGACTGCCAGGGGCTGAGGTGGGGGAAATTGTGAGCTGTTTACTGAGTTTTACAAGATGGAAAGAGTTCTGGAGATTGGTTCTACAACAATGTGAATATACTTAATACTAAGGAATTATACACATAAAAATGGTTAAGATGATAAATTTTATGTTGTGTACATATTTTACCACAACTAAAAACTTTAAAAATTGATCTTAAAAGATACTATTGATTTCTGAATGCTTTACATGGGAAAATCTTTGTCATAATAGAAAAGGTCCAGTGCTAAAGCTGAGAATCTAGTTATGTTCTTACATTAATTTTTAGACTCAATTTTACACTAATAGTTGCTTCATTTTAAATGATAATCTAGTAATCCATATTCTGACAGGATAGCTCTATATTTTGCAAGTCCTCTGAGTTTGTGGGAGAAATCTCACCAGAGGAAAATAACGTATCAAAAATCTTTTATAGAACATTCACACTGAACTGATTCAAGGACTCAACAATTGGCATTTAAGAGAATATATGTCTGAATAGATATTTAAATATGTATGATGTATGCACTGGTGATTTACTTAGTTCAACAATTATACTCATTTGCTTCCTATCTTCCATGACACACACAGATATAAATCATCCAGCTCCAACCTATATTGTTTCATTACCTTTTTAGATTCTGCTACTGAAAGGACACAGGGATATGAACTTCTACATCAGATACACTTTTTTTAAAATAAAGAATTTCCAAAATCATAAAAGTCAACCCAGTGAAATCCAGTATAGTCCTTTGATACACAATATACCTGATATTGCTGAAAGTGTTTCAATTAGAATTTAGAATATATATTTGATACACACACTCTCTTTCAGTGCAGGTATGTCCATGAAACATTATAAGAAGTAAATATCAGAACCCTAAAGAGTTTATGTTATGCTAGTTTTGCAAAGTTGCAAAAATACTGATACGTGGACCTGGGACTAAGACAGTTCATGATTCCAAAACCTACATTTTTGTATTGCATAAAATATATTGTCACTTATTGTTAACAATTAAATTAATATTTTGGAAATGAGTTATGATTCAAAAATGCTGTATAATGGTACTGTTTTTTTCCAGTAAGTTTCTGATGATAATATGAAAATTGAACAACCACATTGTGTGTATATGTAATAGAATCATCAAGATTCTATACTATGGGGTGCCTGGGTGGCTCAGTGGGTTAAAGCCTCTGCCTTCAGCTTGGGTCATGATCCCAGGGTTTGGGGATCGAGCCCCGCATCAGGCTCTCTGCTCAGTAGGGAGCCTGCTTCCTCCTCTCTCTCTGCCTGCCTCTCTGCCTACTTGTGATTTCTGTCAAATAAATAAAATGTCAAAAAAAAAAGATTCTATACTATAATCAGTTATAATATTATTACAAAAACAAAATGAAAGTTTATTTTAAAAGAAAGAAAAAAGAAAGACTCCAGTGTAAATTCTTCAGTCTCATCTCAAAACATTCCACAGTCACTTAAAAAACAACTTCAAAGCTGTGGCAATTTCATTGCTGTGTTTTATATGTGTCATAAAGCCCTGTGCTATGGAATTTTTAGATCTAATTTTCATTCCTAGATAAGAACTGAAAGACCAATTACTTTCAAGCAGCAGCTCAGCTCTGTTCACCTTCTTCAAAACGATTCAAAATGGTCTGAGACGTTCCAGAAGACAGGATGTTGATGATGTCTATTTTAAAAAGTTTGCTCATTCCATCACACAAGGCATTAGGGTATTCTGTGGTTGTGATTTTAGTGCATGGCCTTTGACCACATCATGGTATGTGTTCTTTAGACTAGCACTGCTTTCAAGATGGACACTATTCTCTCAATATTGTTAAATATCCTTATTTTCAAGTTAGTTTTGTTTATTTTATTTTAGTTCTTAACTGATACCCTTACTGAATATATATGAATGTAACCAGTTAGCAGGATCCCTGCTCTCTATGCTGCATATTTTCTGCAAATCCCAAAATGGAACTATCTATCAGGGAACTTCTTCTCTGTGCCCCAAATAGGACAAGTATAAAAATATCTTATTGGGAGAAGGTAGAACACATGATGATATATAGGTCAAGTTCAGAAATTACATACAAATTCTTTGGTTATTTTCTCTTGTAGATATGCTTCAACAAGAGAGTTGATTAAATGTAATATATGTTTGACTTATACACTAGCTGATTTTATTTGTAGCAGAGCAATTTTTGTGAAATTTACTCTTTTTTTGTGAAATATATTCTTGAAATCACCATCTACTATTGTATTATTTATAATTTAATATTGAATTCAAATTAATGATTTAATATTGTGACACTTGGGCGCCTGGGTGGCTCGGTTGGTTAAGCAACTGTCTTCGGCTCAGGTCAGGATCCTGGAGTTCCGGGATGGAGTCCCGCATTGGGCTCCCAGCTCCATGGGGAATCTGCTTCTCTCTCTGACCTTCTCACCTCTCATGCTCTCTCTCACTGTCTCTCTCTCAAATAAATAAATAAAATCATTTAAAAAATAAAAATAAAAATAAATAAATACTGTGACACTTTAAAAATCCTTATACTGTCTTTCACTTCTGAAAATGTTTTTAAGAATTTGCATTTTATTGGATGGTTCCATCCTTTTTTTAATGCCTATAATTCCAGAAATAAAGTTTATAAAGATAGTTTTAAGAGATATGTAAACTGTTACACAACTTTCAAAATAAATTGTCAACAGTACTGACACTTATGGGCTAAAACTAATATTCCAAATAATAATGCAGAAGTGCGGTTATCTTTCTTCCATATGATAAAATAATAAGAACAAAACAAAGGACAAATTATAGCAACAAAAAAGTTATGGACATCAGTTTTGCTTCCAATTAAAAGGAATTTTCACTGAATAACTTGAGATTCTCAAGGTATTGATTTTGCCCACAATTTGATACACATATTTTTTTTTTATTTTTTAAAGATTGATTTATTTATTTGAGAGAGTACAGGAGAGCACACTCATGAGCAGGGGGAGGAGCAAAGGGAGAGGGAGAGAGAGAAGCAGACTCCATGCTGAGCACAGATCCTGATGCAGGGCTCAATCCCATGATCCCAAGATCACAACCTGAACTGAAATCAAGAGTCAGATGCTTAACCCACTGAGCCACCCAGGTGCCCTGATATACATATTTTTAAAATGTGTATCAGCTACTGTGATAGTATCAACACCAGCAACAGCATCAAGAGTAAGATCAGCTATTGTTGCTGCTGCTCCGAAATCCATTACCTCAGAACACTTTACCCTAGCATGTTCCATTCTTTCTTTCTCCCTTCTTTCCTTCCCTGTCTGTCTCTCTCTGCCTGTCTCTCCTCTCTCTCTCATTCTCTCCCTAGCAGTCCAGATGATATAAGGAGGGGCTCTTCCTGACACTATGTTGTAGAAGAATTTGCAAAACCATTGACGAAGGATTTGTTCCATGACTCTTAGATTCACCACCCAAATCAAGAAGGTATCACAGAGGGAAAACAGATGGCAAGAGTTGTCACTGTGCTGTGAATTCCTCACACCACCCATTTGGGAGTGTGTAGGTGGTTAGGGCATATTCCTTTAACAAGTCTAGAAAGGAGGCAGTTTAAAAAAAAAAACAAAACACTCAGGAGGCACCTGGCTGGCTCAGTGTGTTAAGTATCTGTCTTTGGCTCAGGTCATGATCTCAGGGTCCTGGAATTGAGCCCAGCATCAGGCTCCCTACTCAGCGGGGGTCTGCTTCTCCCTCTTCCTCTCACCGTGCCCTGTGCTTTCTCTCTCTCTCTCTCTCTCTCTTCAATAAATAAGTAAGATCTTTAAAACAAAAAAACTCGGAAATTTTTTAAATGTATTCCCTGAACTAGTTCAACATCTACTTAGGAATATTGGGATTAACTAGACTTTGGGATTGCTAGACTTTGAAGAGACTAGACATAACGTGAATTTTTATCATAAATCAAGGTTGTGTTAGAGGGGAAGAAAACCAGATTGAAGCTGTGTTGAGTCTTGTCCAATAAAGCCAAGGGGACTTCAGCAGAGAAGTCTAAAATGTTACCCAGCGGCTGCAGAAGGAGAGTCAGTGGACCGCCTGGAATAGATAGGTATCTGCCAAGATCAAGAAAATAGAGAGAGACATCCAGGAGAGAGCTCCTAGATCCCATAGAAATATAAATAAGATTCAGCTTTATCTGTTAGCTTAGAGGGTTTGAAGCCAACTTACTATCCAGTTCAGGTAAGAATTTTCTAATTTAACCTGTTCTTCTCCATATTTGCATCCCTGGAAAGTTCAAAACCACAACTGGAAGGTAGGAAGAGAAGAAGGAAAGAGAAGCTCAAATCAAAGGAAAACAGATGTCAACCACACAATTACCTCTTTCACAATGTAGGTTCTAGTTGGAGAAAAGAAGGAAAAAACTGTTGTAACTAGGTGAATTTCACAGTTTGGGAATCATAAACAGTATGGGGACACTAATTTCTAATTTGAGAATTGTTTCAGGATAAAGTGACTATAATCTAGCATCTGTCTTTTTTCTAAAGGTAAGCAGAAAAGTCATGAGCCTGCTTCAGTTTTTAACCCAAAGGTAAGGGAATACTGACCCTGACTGAAGTTTAAAGGGATGGTAAAAAGCAAAATCCACACATTGTGCTTACTCAGCATATCAGTTACATGTACACCTTACTTTACCTACTGGCCAGTAAAAATTGGTAGTATTCCTTAATATCATAGATAGAAAATCCCTAGGGTAGCACCTGTTAGGCCTTTCTGAGTCATTTTGGTCATCCCTTAATCAATCACCCTAGCCAAGGTAGTACTCTGACCTGGCATGGTTCAATTTCCCATTTATTCAGGAAAAAAAAAAAAAAAAAAAAAAAAGCTCTGTTGCCATAAGAAAGGTGGAAGAAGTGAAAGACAACAAAAACAGCAAATGTCAATGAGAATAAGTATCATCATAATATCTGGAGTGTGTCAGTGAGTAACTAGATGTTCAAAAGTCCTATTGTAAGCACATGAAAGAAAGGACATTGCCCCTGTGGTCTTCTACATGGCATCTTTCTAGTGAAATGTTTCAAATGACTTATAAAAAGGACATTTAATAGAATTACTTATAATTCCCTGCGGTACATGGGTGGCTCAGTTGATTAAGCATCCGACTCTTGATTTTGGCTCAGGTCATGATTTTAGGATTATGAGATCAAGCCCCATGCAGTGCTCTGCACTGAGCCTGGAGGCTGCTTGAGATTCTCTCTTTCCCTCTCCCTTTGCCTACCCTTCGCTTGCATGCTCGCTTCATCTCTCTAAAAAAATAAAATAAAATAAAGAATTACTTATAATTTCTGTATTTTCCCAAATTAAAATATTCTCAACTACCAGGGCATCTCAGAATTTAGGAGATCAATATTATAATTCAGATTATATCATGTTAGAATTTATATATGAATTAGTCTTATGTATACCCTGAATTAATTTCATAATCAAATGTTTGTCCTTGTCCCTAAGTGAGTTTACATTAAAATTCATAAATAATTTTTTCTCATCTTGATTCATCACTGGAAAATGTCTAGGCAATATATATATACACAGTAGGACTTCTTACAGATCACCAAGAAAATTTCCTTCAAGTGAGAAAAATGATTTCCTGATGACATTCAGGTTAAAAAGTTGGCTAGCTAGGAGGTCCTTATTTTTATTTCCTAATTTTCCCACAGAAAGATACTCAAAGTAAGAGAGAAAACAAAGCCACCAAAGCTGTGAGAATCAGGATAAACGGCCAGGCATCTGTCTGAATTCAGAGGGAATTTCTGATAAGTAAAGTTTAGATGGAACCATTAAGCAAAATTATTTAGAACAAGGTAATGTCCATCAAAACTTAATTCATATTCTTACTTCAGAGACATGGTACCATCAATGAGTAAAGCAAAAAAAATCATTAGTTTGCTGAGTAAGAAAAGTTTTCTAAGCAATCCAAAGCCATTCTCTGTTGCCTTCCGATACCACACCCAAGACTACAAATCTAATAATCAGATCCCAAGACAAAATTGGACTGGAAATAACAAATCACACCCCAGAAAGAAGTCAGTAACAGAGGGAGATGAAAGCAAGAATAACCATGGGAAAATACATACTCCCTGGGCTACATAGTCTTTATGAGTACTTCAAATGATCCTAAAATTAATTCTTATAATGACAAAGCTGACCATGCAGTGAAAGTAGGAGTCCCAGTTCAGCATAGCTTACTAAATTAATCACTAAATAGCAATGAGCCTTTGAATTGTAGACCTGGCAGAAAGATTCTAAGGCCAGGTATTAGTGAAGTAGAGCAAGAGGGATCAATATATTTGATGATATGCAAGTACGGCTCTTTTCATTAAATGTTGAATACAAGAACACTCACATGTCAATTGTACCAAAAAAGGAGAACAATGCAGCTGGGCTGAAGGAATAAAAATGTTCTTGAATACTATGAACTATAGTAAATAAAGGTAAATTTCAGAGATCAGGTGAAATTTTTCTACATTTATAAGATATTATTTATAAATCTACATTAATACATTTTAAAATTCAAATTAAATAGAATATTGTCTAGGGAAAAGTTATCAAATTACTAGACAAAATTTTAAAATTCATGAAGGAATTTTTAAAGCAGTAGGCAAGAAAATCATGGTCCCTGTCCTCTTGGAGCTTGCCATTATGTATAGAGAGACCATAGATCCAGAGCACAGAAAAAAACAAGGAACTTCAAATTTCTTCACTTATATAACCATGGTATTAAAAACCTGATGATACTAACACACACATACACACACACACACACACACACACAGATAAAACTCATCTATAAACTCAGATGCTAAATTAAGAAAGAAAATGCTAGTAAACAATATCTAGACTTTTATACTAAAAGAATATGCAATAAGCAAATTTGGCTTACTCCAATATTAAAATTTTGATATAATATTTAAAAATATATTAAATAATTAGGTCAAAAGTGGAAAATCATACATTTAGATAGCCAAGTTACATTAGCAAAATTAAATACCTAAAGCCATATAATTTCTAAATTTCTCTAGAATTTTTAGTAAATAAGGTGTCAAAAAAGTAATAAGGTAAAAACTGAGCATTTCAAACAGTACAGTAGTTCTAACACAGTATACAATAAAGATTTTCCATCAGGGAGGAAAGAATTCGGCAATAATTAGTTATGAAAATATTAATGAGCTATTTATTATCAAAAAGAAAGTTAAATCTACCTTAAAACAGAAAGCAAAATAAATTTCAGATGGATCACAGTTAAATGTAAAAAATGAATAATAAAAATGGAGGAAAACATAAAAGACTACACATTGAATTTTAGTTTATGTTCTTTGTAAGAACAATAGTAGAATGGATGTATGAAGTACATGTATGAAATAAATACATCATATGTACATCATATACTACAAATCAATGTAAGATGCAAATAATAGGTTATGATGAAATTTTTGCAAAATATATGGCAGGAAATGGTGTAACATGCTTAATATACTTGAAGGCCTTAAAAACAAGAAAAGAATAACCATAAGATACCAATTTTAAAATGGTATTAATTCATATATACACAGTTTACACACAAAAATAAAATGGGCTAATAAATATTTAAGAATATAATCATCATTGTTTATCAAATTTGATAGGCTATAACAAAGACATTTTCTTTCCTATCAAAATGACAAAGAAAAAGCAAAGTGGAAAACAAAATTTTCAACTTGAGAATTCTGTGAAATGGAGCAATTCATTCACTGCTGGACAGAATGTAATTGGTATAACCATTCTAGAAAATAATTTAGCAAGATATGTAAATTACTTTGTAAATGTTCAGACTGTTAGCACTATAATTCTCAAATTAAGCCATAATGAGGAAGCAAACAGTTCTGATTCTTTGGTGCCCTCTCTCTTCAGCCAGTGGTGGGCAAAGACTGAGGGCACAGGTAAGGAAGTTTTTATTGTGTAGTCTGAAAGCAGCATTCCATTGCCTCCTACCTCCTGCTGTATTACATTGGCCAGAAGTCAGTCATGTGGCCACATCTATCTAAAAGGCAGGTTATGGAATATGACTCTGGGTGTGCCCAGGTGAAGGAGACAAAAATCTAATGGGTTTCAGGTAACACAAATGAGTATCTGCCACACCGTATTTGCCAATTACAACTAGTCAACAATAGATGCAACGAGATCTAAATAGATAAACAAACAAATAATAGTGAGGAATAAAAACTATGAATCATTAATGGTCAATTGTTTTGTGATACTTATAAGTATATATATTTTTCATGTCCTCAACAGTTTGAAAAATACTGGTTATGTGCTTTGTAGAATGTCCTTGAGTATGTGATTGTGTGATGTCGTTCTGATCATTAGGCTGTGTTATTGGTTTGGGAGAAGAATAACAAAAAGGTGAAATGACCCGTCTTATCACACCACATCAGAAAGTACAAGATATTAACTAACATAACTTACCACCAGAAATACTAACTTTGGTCACTTGGTTAAGCCATACTTTCCATACTATAAAGTTACTGTTTTTTCTCTTTCTATACTTTATTCTTTAAAAGTGAGTCACCAAGCCCAGCCAACATTCAAGTAAGTGTGTGTGTCTTGGGGAGCAGGAGGATAAGGGAATTATATTCCACTTCTTGTGTGTGTGTGTGTGTGTGTGTGTGTGTGTGTGTGTGTAGTGGGGAATCATTACATAGATTATTTAAAATTTTTCTTTAGGGAGTGCCTGGATGGCTCAGTTGGTTAAGCAACTGCCTTCAGCTCAGGTCATGATCTTGGAGTCCCAGAATCGAGTCCCACATTGGGCTCCCTGCTTAGCAGAGAGTCTGCTTCTTCCTCTGACCCACTGCCCTCTCATGCTCTCTCTCTCTCAAGTAAATAAATAAAATCTTTAAAACTTTTTTTTTTAATTTTTCTTTGGGGAAGATTTGTTTTTTCTTCCTCATTTATTCAATCATTAATTTATGTCAGTCTGGACTCATGCATATTAATTTTATACTTCAAGTTATAACCAAATACTATATTATTTATTTTATTGCTCAAATTATTCCAACTTTGGGATAGTCCTACCCTTTTGTTTTTTTCAGCAATTTCTTACTTTCTGGTACTGGTACATAAGGTGTTCTAGACTCACATTGTATTTTCATTGACCATTATTAGAATCACTCGCTTTTCTAAGGAGCTCTGGTTTATTTATTGAAAAATGATATTTAGATACCAAGATCTGGACCCTGGCCTGACCCCATTTACTACTATAATTAATAAATGCTTAGTGCTGGTAATTATAATGATATCAAATACAACATTAAAGGTAGTAAATTAGTGTACAATGAATGTGTGGTGTGTATTTATATATGTAAAGGATTAATCTTTGATTTGACAACATGTTGGCAATTCTTTTGGTATAATAAAATTGTCTTATTTACTATTCCTTCTTGCTCATTGCTTAAATCATTGTATCTTTCAGATCCCTAACCTTACAATGGTACACGATGTGGAAGATAAAATATTTACTGATATCTCATTTGCTTATGGCTGGATATTAATGAAATGTTGAAATAGCTAGTGAGTTACATAATGACATACTTTGTACCATTGAGGTAGCCAAAAAAAAAAAAAAAAAAAGATATTTAACATCCCTCAGTATTAAAATAAATTCAGCCCATTTTATGTGTAGTTTTGCCAGAAGATGATATAAAGATGAGAACTTTTGGAAAACCATAGAGAAATATAAAGGTACCTTAAAAACTCATGCTGATTAAAATGCTTATTCAAAATTCCGTATTATTTCCTATATTCTTTTAGTGAAAACAAAAAGAAAAAATAAATTAAGCAATGTAAACTCAATTAGTAAGGAAAGGAACGGAATCAACAGTTTCCTGTATAACTTTTTATTTCCCCTTCTTACTAAAGTTCTGGGGTTTTTGAAGTTTTTTTTTTTTAATTCCAGTTAGATAATATACAGTGTAATATTAGTTTCAGGTGTACAATATAGTGATTTAACAATTCACACATCACCCTGTGCCCACCACAAGTGCATTGCTTAATCCCCATCACCTATTTTTATAATCCTCTCTTCACAAGGCAAACTAGCAATAGAACACTAACTATACATAAAAAATTTTTAGAAATAATGTGATTTTCCCCCTATCTAGCAAAAGAAATCCTTAGAACCATACTTTAAAATTTTCTTTCCATTATTTGTAACATTTTCTTAGAGACTGGAAAATCATTTTATTTTATTATTGCTTTTGTCTTTTTCTGTATAGTATTATTGACTTGTTTCTACTCCATTTATTCCTGAGCACAGCTGCATAAGGACTGATTGTTTAATTTGTTGTTTGTCAAAAACATCACTAGTGGTGCTATCAGCAAGGCTTGGGGAATAGCATTTGCTAACAGGCTCAACTGTGTGTTACCGCTCAATTCCCTTAAAAAAAAAAAAAAGACTTTAAATTTGAAAGATAACAGAAGTTATTTTTTAGAGAATTATTACATAGCAAAAGGCTGACCAGTTTATGTCAATTCATATGGCCCTCTAAAGACTTATTAAATTATAAAATGAGCAAGAGGTAAGAGTGACTTGTTTGCAGGGAAGAAGGGGCATACTACTTTAAATGTATGAAGCTTGAAAATGTTATAAAATCAGTTAAAAAATCCTACCAAATTTCCTTAGATTTACCAAAAAACTTTAAATATTATATTAATTAAATATATTTTGGTTTATAAAGCTTACTAGACAAATTATTTCATATTCACATTATAACAGAATGTGAAGGATAGAGAGATTATTTAGATAAAATGTATGTACTATATATGTGTATATGTGCGTGTATGTAGATACATATATATATTTAACTTAAAAACCATAGAGAAATATTAAGGTATCTTAAAAAGTCATGATGATTAAAATGTCCATTTAGTATTTTACTTTTGGAAAAATTCCAAACATATTCCTTATATCCTTTTAGTGAGATTGATCCCATTCCTTTCTTTACTAAGTGAGGTTGCATTTAACTTAATATATGTATTATATACACAAACATGATATATATACAATAATATAATCATATAATTAGCTTAAACTTAACTCTTCCTTTAGAATGTAAGATTCATGCAGGCAAAGATTTTTGTCCATTTTGTTCAAAGGTGAATTCCCAATACCTGGCATTAAATAGGTATACAAATGTAGAAAGAAGTATTATTATCCCCATCTCAAAACAAAAATAAGGTGCATATTTATTAATTGGTTTATGATTTAAGTTTCTGATTTCTGATCTCATATGAAAAACATGAGTTCAGACTGAAAACAATTTATTCTTTTTTTAAAAAAAAAAGATTTTATTTATTCATTTCTCAGAGAGAAAGAGCACAAGATGGGGGAGAGGCAGGCAGAGGGAAAGCAGGCTCCTCCTGAGCAAGGAGCCTGATGTGGGACTCAATCCCAGGACACTGGCATCATGACCTGAGCGAAAGGCAGATGCTTAAGGACTGAGCCACCCAGGTGCCCCAAAAATGATTTTTCTTGTGGCCAAGTTCAAGATGAGGAATTAGAATGTGTGATATCTCCATGATACATAAAAGGGATTCGTATTTGACAGAAATTGCAAGGGTACTTTTCTGGAAGATTCATTTGCATTGCAAACTTTTTATTACATGATGTTTAAGATAATTGGCTTTAATAGGTCAGATGGAGATTATTTAGGGGTAAGGCAGAGATAATCCTCCCCACCCTGACCAAAATCTCTTTTGCACTTACTCTCTTTTTCTTTAACTAGAGAACCAGGGGAGATGATGGAGATATGCCCTATTGGTGGGAATAACAAAATACACAGACTGTTCCCTTCCATTCCATGGAAATCTCTTTAAGCTTTAAAGAAAGTGATACACTAGCAAGTTGGCCTGGCAAAGGGGAGTGTGAATTAGATACCAGCAGTGGATATAGTAAGGTAGTATTAAGAAAGAGTGCCAGACTAGCAACGAGAGACATGCATTCTGGCAATTGTGAAAATCTATATTAGACTATGATGATACCACATCATAGTTGACAAGAATGGTGGTTAGATAGGTCTTTATTATTGTTCAGTTTTGTCTAATTAGTATTGCTAAAGTAATTTTTAGTATAAAAATCCAGCCTTGCTTACCAAGCCCAACGCCCAGGTAAGTATACCCTCTAAGGAACTATAGCAGAAAATATTTTCGGAAGAGTATCTAACACACTCTTCTGCACTGTAACCTTGGTATGCCTCCATCAAGAGTTGAAGTCTAATTACCCTGGCCCTTGAATCTACACTGGGATTTGTGACTTACCTTACCAAGAGAATGTGGCAGAAGGGACATTTTGGGATTTCCAAACTAGGTCATGTGTTTATGGCTTCTCCCTGTATCTCTTAGAACGCTTCTTTTTGGGAAGTTCGCTCTGGAAACCCAGCTGCCACTGGGAGAAGCCAGCAACAACTTCCAGTCAGGAGAGTGATCCCTCCTGAGCATACAGTGCAGTCAAGCCCTTAGATGATGCCAGCTCCTTTTCACGTTTTGTTTCATCTCAATGAGAGACCCCAACTGAGAACTACCCAGCCAAACCGAGACAACCCACAAAATCATTAGAGATTAAAAAAAAAAATTTGTTTTAAGCCATTAAACATTTGGGTCCTTCAATAAATAGCAATAGGTAAGACACACAGGAACAGAGTGCTTTTAACTCATTAAGAATGTAAAATACTTCAGGGTACGAGAAACCTTGAATAAATGAGTGTTTTCAGGGTACCAGCTCGTTCAGAGAACAGCTCAACCATAAAATTTTAATATCATCCAAATGGGTGACCTGAGTATAAACACATGATTACAGGATGCACTGTGTTTTTCAATAAAATGCTATTTTCTTGTTAATCAAGTGGTTTGCATTCACTACGAGGAGTGTTCTTGCTAAAATCAATTTGAGGACTCGTGCTGTGGTGGCTGTTTTACTGTGTATTTCACATTCCCATTTATTGTTAGGCGAGTGGAAGAGCAGCCATGGCACTCACTACTGGTAAGCTTTTCATTATTATGAGTTCTTATCTGACATCCATCCACAGAGTGGTGTTAGATATCTGGAAGTGGGGCCGAAATTTCTATCTTCATATATGAGAGGTAGAGAACATAGCATAATGATTCATTACTAAGTTATTTACAATCATCATTTGAAAAGTGGCACGTAACTTGACACAGGACATAACTAGGGAGCTACCTGTTCTTATTTTCTTATTTCTTCCCTTGATCACAGATGATCCTTCTCACATGCCCCCAAATTGCACATATCCCTTCTAGTCAAGATAAAAAAGTACTGATTACCTCACTGCTATATCCTTTAAATAGTGATTAATGATGGGATAAGGAAAAAAATGAAAGTGTATGTATGTGTGTGTGTGTGTGTGTGTGTGCGCGCGCGCCTTTTTTACATGTGTATTTGACCTAAGGATCAAATAGCAACTGATAATCTCAAAATTCAAATTGGAAAACTATCTTGTTTTGTCTGAGAGGAAATACAGAGAAGCAGTGCCTGGATGCCATTCTGAAACCCTATCTAGAGGCTTTAACATTATGGTAACCTGCCAAAGTTCATAAAGTTATACAACATTAGATATGAGGAAGCCTGCTCATTTGCACATGCCAAGATATATAAAAAGATAATACCAAAAGATACTAGGTAATTAAAAGTACAGGAGAGCAAAAGAGAAATTTGTTATTCATTATAGTGCATAGATTGAGATAAGGTGCTTCTGGTTAAAAGCCACTTTTTCCACATAGGTTCAGAAAAATATTTTCCCTAAGAATTTATTCCTTGTTTACTATTATCCCTAAACATGTAAAATCTAAAAACTATTCATCCCAAAGGCATGTTATCTTCAATTATCTGAAAAGACCTTGGTAAGTAGCATCTATTTATGAACATTATAAAAGATGCTGTGAAATACTAAAGAAAAAGTAGGACATGTCTCTGACCTCACTAAGATCACATTGCAAATCAAAAGACAAAGCTAGGTTGGCCTAAATGCTAAGGATATAAATATAAAAAGTTATAGTGCCATGTCCAACTATAGTCTCTTAGATGGGAAATAAGGCTAGTTTCAGTTGCAGGCTTCTGAACATTGAGGGAGACAATCTACCGTGGGCCCTGAGGGTTCCTGCACACTCTAGCTAAGTGATCCTGTAACCCTATACTTCACATGTGCAGGTCTCACCTGGTCTTCTTCATCTGCTTCATACCAACCTAAAGGAATTAGGTCTTGGGGAAATAATGCAAGGTAGATGATGCTGAGTAGACAAAGAATGCAAGGCCTTGATCACTCTCTACCCAGTCCATTTTCCAAGTTTGTTTTGTTTGGTTTTTTTTTTTACAAGGAGTAATGTTAAGGAATGACACAGTATCTTTTCCTGAAGAACAGCCTTGCTTCCATTCACTGTGAAAGCAAACCAGTGATCTCCCAAGCTCTGGTTTTCTCTCTCTTAACACAGCCTCTGGAGATAAAGGCATCCATCATGGGCCCGCTCTGGCTCCCAAGTATAACTGCCAGATAAAATAGAATGTCCAGTTAAATTTGAATTTTGGATAAACGATGGATATTTTGTTTCATGTAAGTGTGACTCAAATATTGCATGACACATACGTACAATGAGAAACATATTTAACTAAAATTCAGATTTAATTGGGTATTCTATATTTTTTATTTGCTAAATTTAGCAAGCCTATCTCCACGCTATATGGGGAACATGAAAACCAATGAAAATGAATATGAAGCTCTGGCTACTGCTTTTGCTTTTGCTGGGAGTAATAAAGTCCTTTGTCACTGATACAGGAGTCTCATGCCTTTTCCCTGCATCCACTGTAGAGTAACAGGCTAACACCATACTCTGCAAGTATGGAAAATCCAGGCTCTGTCTAGCTCCTGACACAGAGAAGGAGAGCTTTGTTTGGACCTGTTTGTTTTATTAGTTTATAGCTAAGCAGAGGAAAGCAGGGGGTGTTCTAGGCAGGGAAATTGCACCAAAACAGAACACTTCTGGAAGAATAAAAAGAATATTTAAAGTTACATGTTAAAAAATAAAATGACAATTCTCTATAGGTCCCTTGCATTTCTCACATGTTTTTAACACACTTTTCAAGAATGTTTGTAGAGTTAACAGCTTTAAACCAGGCTGTACCTTCCAGAGCAAAGAGCAAGGCTGTATATTGTTCAGTGAACTAAAGATAATGTTTCCTTCTTGTGCAAAGTTCAGGCAGGCTTCCTGCACCTTATATTCAAATTCCCTAAATTTCATATTCCTCTCATGTAATTCTATACACTGTGTGTTCTGGTCTCACCTGGTCTTCTTCATACCAACCTAAAGGAATTGGGTCTTGGGGGAAATGATGCAAAAGCTGATACTCTTGCTACTGCTGTTGCGAGTTAAGAAAAGGTCTATGTCTCAGATGCAGGTGTTTCCTGTCTTCTGCCAGCATCCCTGAACATTAGAAGGCTAACTTGTTTGCTTACAATAGAATAAAATACCAAACCATTCACAGCTCTTAAGAATACAGAAAATTTTTAAGTTTTGAAGAATTTATACATGATGTGGTAGTCACTAGAGGGCAATTCCATGTTTTGGCTTGAGGGCTGATGGGAAGACGATACTTTGATATGATTTCCATCCTCCCTCTCACTCCCAGGACCCTCCCATACACTGTTGCTCTAGGTGGAACAGTGTTACCACACCATCTTCTTCCCAACACACAAAATGCACCCTCCTACACACGCATTTTTTAATTTCCAGGCTAACTATTTCTCCTTCAGGAGCTGCCAACCATTCCAAGAAGCCTTTCATGTCCCCCTCAAGTTCTCCTCTTTTTCCTTTCTAAGTACTCCAAAAGTGCCTTGTACTTTTTACATCAGTCTTTATCACAAGATTGTTATTTCCTGTTCACATTCCATTTCACCCACTAGACTTCAAGATCTGCAAAGGCAGGTTTTAAAGTAGTATTGACAATACTTAGGATGCTAATTAGAGTACCAAAAAGTCTTAATAAATATTTATTGAAAGACGAGTTGTAGAAGTTGCAGGAAAATTCCCTTCTTTGTGATATGTGTGGCTGAATTTTCAAAGGAATTGTTTTTGAGCACTAATCTATAATTATGCAGGCTATAAAAACTTAATGAGTGAGAAAAGACAATGCCCCAATGTGTTGGTTTCTCATTTTATTTCCAGAAAGCTTCTCTTTATTTAGTTGGTTCATCATAAGACTTAAAAGATGTCCTTGCTATTCTCAAGAATTACTTAGAGTGGCTAATTTAAATGCAGATATTTTTCCCACTAAAGATGGAGTTTAAAATACAGTTATTAGAATAGTTATGGAGAAATAGGGAAAGGAGTACATTCTAGATCAGTGAAGACAATGAACTATAGTTTCTATGGACTGGACTGTGCCCTCTTCCAATTCATATTTTGAAGCCCTAACACCTAAGACAACTGTATTTGTATATGGAGTCCTTAGGCAGTAACTAAGATTACATGGACATAAGGGTAGGGCCTCAAATCATAGGATTGACATCTTCATAAGAGGAAGAAGAGAGATCACTCCCTTTATCTGCATGTGCACACACGAGGAAAAGTGCATGTGAGGACATAGTGAGAAGGTGGCCATCTTCAAAGCAGAAGAGAGCTCTCACCAGAATCTGAATTGGCTAGAACTTTGATTTTGGGCTTCTACCACCCAGGACTGTCAGAAATAAATTTCTGTCATAAGTCATGCAATTTGTGGTATTTTGTTATTGTAGCCTGAGCAAACTAATACAATAGATACCTTAGAAAATAGAAAATGCAGCTCAATAGCTTTTACTAGGGAAAATGATAATACTAGCAGGTGTACTTAAGTGAATTTGGCTATACTAAATAGGGGTTTTAGGATTAAGATAAAATGATTCCAACTGAGAAGTTCTGTCATTGCATCATTTAGAGGTGAATGCATGCAAGCTATCCAGCCAGATCTGTTTCTTTTTGAGCACAAAGCTGTGACTGCCTTTCTAGTCCATCTTGTAGCTAAATGTGGTCCACGTGTTATACTCTCTCAAATGAAAGATAAGTGGTCAAGATGTGTGCAAAAGAGAGTCTCTGGCTCTGGATTCCTGCTCCCTTTCCGTCTAGCTGGAATGAAGATGACTAGAGTAATGACCCTCTGTGGCTTCATGGAGCAAGCCTGCAGACACCTTCTAGATACCCTTCTCCAAAATGTTTTCCACAGATATTCCTGATCCTGGCTGAAAGGATGATTTTTATGATACTTGGAAAGGGACTTCTTTTTTTTAAAGATTTTATTTATTTATTTGAGACAGAGAGAGAGAGAGAGAGAGAACAAGCGTGGGGGAGGCGGGTGGTGGCAGAAAGAAAGAGAGAAGCAGACTCCCTGCTGAGCAGGGAGCCCAATGCAGGACTCCATCCCAGGACCCTGAGATCATGACCTCAGCCAAAGGCAGATGTCCAACCGACTGAGCACTCAGGTATCCCAAAAAGTGACTTCTTATCACCCACATTTACATTCTGAAAGTCTGATGGCAAAGTATCCATAACTGCCGAGAAAAGTTCAACTTCACTTGCAGGGTCTGAGATTAATCAGAGGAGCACACTGGTCATTCTCAAATGCACAATGTATTTGAAATCTCATAAATGCTATTCTCCACTCCATGATACGTTTGTCTCGGCATGAAATAATGTTTTCAGTTACTATCAGAAAAATTAATAGAAACTTTTTTTCCAAAAATCTAAGTAAAATGGACCCAGATATGCCATAACGACCCTGGCCCTATCTAGCCCTATTATTAAACAACAACATGCGCCATGCTCTGTCACACTTTATGCTTGCTATTCCTATCTGAAATATACTCTCTGTTTATCTATCAGTATCACAAACTCCTACTTATCCTTCAAGGTTCAGAAACAATTACATCCACCTTGTGGGGAATCTTCCTTAACTCATGTTGCTTTCAGCAAAACAGAATTGGTATCTTCCAAATCTAGGCACTCATCACTGCTTTGTACACACCTCTGCCATGTCATAATTTATGCTAGTGAATAGGCAGGACTTGGATGACTCTTTAAAGTTTGATCCCCTTGAGATTCATTGCACAGCCCTGTTCAATATGGAATTCTAAAAATATGAAAAAAATATTTTAGTAAGGCATCTAGTGTGCCAGAATTATTTTTTAAAAATGGAATTGGAAAGTAATTTTTCTATGCTAACCCATTTATTTATTTATTTATTTATTTATTTTAAAGATTTTTATTTATTATTTGACAGAGAGAGCAAGAGAGCACAAGCAGGGGAAACAGTAGAGGGAAAGGGAAAAGCAGGCTCCCACGATCCCACAATGCTGGGATCATGACTGAGCCAAAGGCAGATGCTTAGCCATCTGAGACACCCAGGGGCCCCCATGCTAACCCATTTATTTAAACCATGACACTTAAACTACTTAAGCTAAATCAGAAAGAAATGTATTGCTATGAGAAGACTTGTGCATTTCTGAAACTCTTAGGTAAGATAGAGTATAGAACGTAATCTAAAGTATACTGAAATATTTTCAGTACAGACATACTGACAGACATTCTGTAATTAGCCGAATATTTACAAAAATAGGTTTCCTCTCTCTTTTTATGTTACACAGTAAAATGTTTAAAGGACAGAATTATTTATACATATATCAGTTTTGTTTTCCACAGTGTCTAGTATAGTCAGAAAAACACCATTCTTTGAGAACTCTTCTTTAAGAGATTTTGCCCCAGATTTTAGCAGGATTATCAATATGAACCTAGCGAGGTTCAATAAGACATTTTATTTTATTTTTTTTTAAAGATTTTTTTATTTATTATTTATTTGACAGAGAGAGATCCCAGTAGACAGAGGCAGGCAGAGGCAGAGAGAGAGAGAGAGGGAAGCAGGCTCCCTGCCGAGCAGAGAGCCTGATGCGGGACTTGATCCCAGGACTCTGAGATCATGACCTGAGCCGAAGGCAGCGGCTTAACCCACTGAGCCACCCAGGCGCCCTCAATAAGACATTTTAAAATCTCCTTTTTAAGCTGGATGATAAATTGCATGCATGGGTCTATTTTTCACCAATCATTTTAGCAACCCCAAAATGAAGCTGTGCCAGGATGAATAACTTAAACTACATAATTCTGGTTGACAAGTCTAGATTTTTGCATTCTCAGTATTACCAAAACTAAATTTAAAGTTCACAACAAGGAAAGTCAGATATACACTGAATTTGTGTTTCCTGTTTTTCAATACTAATACTCTAGCATTTTATTAAATGTTTGTCCAGGCACTGTGCTTAGCACTTCATATGCATTACTGTATTTCATCTATTCCAAAAAATGTATTCTTCACATTTTAAGATCTCTGAAATATGGATTTATCTTACAACCACTGTTAGACAAACAGGTATCAGGATTCAGTTATGACCGTATGTGCATATGTGAACTTGGCTGTTATTCCCAGTGGCATGTCTGGATAATTAAAATCTCTCAGTCAACAAATCATCAAAGGACCATAGCAAAACTGGTAGTCTATTTTCTGTTCCTAGTACATAAAATATTAGTGCATTGTACAGTATTCTCATTAAAGGCCAAGTTGCCTCTACATTAAATTTTTGCTGGGGGGGCACCTGGGTTGCTCCATCAGTAAGCAACTGACTCTTGATTTTTGGCTCAGGTCATGATCTCAGGGGCATGGGATCAAGCCCTGTGTTGGGCTCTGTGCTCAGTGGGAAGTCTGCTCAAGAATCTCTCTCTCTCTCTCTCTCTTCCTCTTCCTTTGCCTCTCCCTCCCTCTGTCTCTCTAAACTAAACTAAAAAAAAAATTTTTTTAATCTTAAAAAAAGAATATTTTTTTTTGCTGAATACCAGAATCTCTACTGTATCCTGATAGATAGGAATCCTAACTGCTCATCCAAAGTAAAGACATTGAAAATATTTTTTCTCTAACTAGACATTTATACCTTCAAGTATCATATTATCTGATCTTGTTCTCCCACATTTATGCAGAAACATTAATTCAGTACATTAACCATGTATAGCATAGAGTGCAAAGAGATTAAAAAAATAAATTTAGAGTCAGAAGATCATAGCAGTAATAGTAATAACAACAATAATAAGCCTCGAAAGCCATCAATAACATGCGCTATTGAAAGAAACAGATAATTATTTAAAATCCAAATTTTATATAAGAAAGCAAACTACTTTATGAAGGTAGCATCAGTAATAAATCTGAGCAAAGGGCACACACAATCAATGACTCTCATTAATAATGTAAAAAGGAAAGTGTTGGGGGTTGTTTGTTTTGTTTTGTTTTTATCATTTTTGCTATTTGAATATATTGCTGGCAATTGTTGAGATTAAAAAACTGGGTTAAAAAAAAAAAACCCACATGTTTTGGGAAGTTCAACAGAGTCCTTGAGAAGAAAAACAAAATAAAGATAATAGGAAAAAGTAGCTTTGTTCCATGACTTAATTGTAAATCTTGAACATACACTTTAAGAATGTTAACAACAGAAAAAATTTCCCGAATGATTTAAGCCAATACAGTGAATTCATGAGCACACTAATTTGTACCAAGTAGATATTCCATAAATTTTGGTTGAAAGAATGTCTGAAAAAGTAGAAAGGTTACAAGAAGCAGTAATCTTGAAAAGAATACAGATACATTTGGATACAAATTCGTCTGTGAGATCTGAGAGTGGTGTCAACATTTTGAAATATGACAGGAGTAACAGAATGAAAGGAATCAGGATTGCCAAATAAACAAGATGGGAATAACCATCAACATGGCCAAAACAAAAGGAAATTTTCTAAGTGAAATAGAATTTGTAAAAGCACAGAAACTTTGAAAAGCTCTATGTGGAGCTGATGTACCTATTAATCCACAGGCAATATCAAACTGTTAATCAGACAATGAATCAATCTTCCCTGACATTAACTGTGTTGTTATGAAATAAGTTAATAATTCTCTACATGTTAAGCACCAGTTGTTAGTCTATAATCCATATAAATATGCAAACATTTTCCAGACAAAACTAATTCCATTTATCAATGCAAAATAGTAATGAAATTCATTGGTTAAGTCCAAAAACAAAAAATGATGGTGCAGCATGATATGCAAATTTTGCTGCAGAACTACAAAATAATGCTTGGATTCACCAAAGACAGAAAAAACCCAGAAGAAGCTCTATTTCACCTGATTCATCTTAGAGTTACTGTTAATGCTGAAATAAAATAGTTGGGGTTATTTTACTGTACAACTAACTGTCTCAAGAGAATATCTGAAGCAGTATTAGTAACTCCATACAATTCCCATTGTGTTAAAGCACCATTAGCTATAGTTTAGTAAGGACAAAGCCAGTTCAATTTTTTTTAAACACCATAAATTACCATGCTATATTTGAAAACTGAATCTACAGCCTGGTCCAATGTTGTATTCTGATTTTTCATTGTTAATTATAGATAATAACTTATCTATCATCTCTTATTTATGTATACATTTAAATCACAGTTACATCTTGCTCACACATTTTATTAGAACAGTAATTTGAAATTCAGGTATAAATAACGTACATTTGTCCCTCAGAAAAGGTAAATATTAGCTTCCTTTGTAAAAATAATGGGTTTAAAGTAAAAATATAAAATATAACATTTTTATAAAAATATAAAAATAGTTAAGTGCAAAATAGTTAATAGCTAAGTGTAAAAATGTCACAGTTATGAGAGAATGCTCTATCAGAGGTCTTACTCAAAATCAAAGAGAGCTAATGATTTCTACTTTATTAGTCCTAAAAAATCTTACAAAATACAAAAAAATAAACATTATGAAATTGATTTTAAGAAAATCCGGGTTTTGGAGTTAACAGAATACATGATCAGTATGAAAAATTAAATAAGAAAACTTATAAAATTGACTATATTAAAAAAATGAAGGCAGAATGTGACAACATTTTTTTGTGTGTGTGTGATCAGGTAAGAGACAAACATTTTGGACTACATTCTCAATTTATATAAAAAATGTAAAAACTACTCTGAAAATGACAGCAAGATATACACATACATATCTATGTATATATTGTTCCTAAAACCACAGCATTGTTTGCCTTTTTTAAAAAATTGATTTTCTATTACAGAGTGGAAAATATATCTTATTAAAACCTAGCAATCAAAACTAAAGAAGCCTTACAGAGTCGTTATTTAATATGATTATTACATTGACAGAGAAGGTAGGATATTATTCAATGTAAAATTCATAACAAAGAAATAGGTTTAGAAATATTCATGGGTCATAAATTGTTTAAATTTCTGATAGAAATTTGATAACACAGTGAGAATCCTCACAGATACTCAAATTCATTTACCAAGTGACCTGGGCAATGCTTATAAGACCTCCTATCAGTCCTGATGTTAAATTTAACTTTTTAGCATTAAAAAATAATGAAGTTTATGCAATGAAAAAGTTAGAAAATTAAAAATGTATTCTGTGGGGTTTTTTTACAGCTTTCAAATGATAAAAATTTTAAAAATCTCTACAGTTTGCAGATAATCTTCAGATTAGTTGAAAGTAAGAGAACTGTATATTTATATTTGAGAAATTATTTTTAAATTCTAAAAATTCTTGTCTATTGAAAATACTGAAGTGACGTAAAGCTAAAAGTTTTTATACAAAGTTATTGCACACTAACTGCTCTCATGGCCACCATATTATAGGAACAAAGGCTGAGAATGTCACCTGGTCTAAGAAGAATGTTTTTGCTAGATTGTGCTAGGTTGGTTGAGTTGTCAGCATAAGATAAATGGAGCTGAGCTGTACCATTAACCTGTGACATTTCTGACAGTGCAAGGCTATGTGCTATGAGAAAAGTAGACTATTTTTTCTTTGCTGTTCCTCAATTTATAACAGAAATAAGAAAAGATAGATGAAAGGTTTTAATGAAAGACAGAAACATCAGAAAAAGCTTATCTTGAATAGATACTTTCCATTATACGTAAAACCACGTCCCCAAATCAAAATATATTAACAAATATATCACATAAATATATCACATTGTCCAAGGAGATAAACATTAGAATAATCCTTATTTTAATCTAGCCATTTAAGAACAACAAAATCCATCTCTCCTTACTGACACCTGGACTTGTACTCCTATCAAAAAAAGTTAATTAAAACAAGTCACCATTTTTATGATAATAAATCCCATTCCATTGTTAAAATCACTATTAAGTCTAAAATGTGCAAGTAATAATAGCATATTTTGTTTTTTAGGTTTACTAAATTTTCACAGAAAGTTTGATATCTTTTTTTTTTCTTTAAAGATTTTATTTATTTGACAGACAGAGATCACAAGTAGGCAGAGAGGCAGGCAGAGAGGAGGAAGCAGGCTCCCCACTGAGCAGAGAGCCCAATGCAGGGCTGGATCCCAGGACCCTGGGATCATGACCTGAGCCAAAGGCAGAGGCTTTAACCCACTGAGCCACCCAGGTGCCCTGAAAGTTTGATATCTTTATTGTTTTTTCTTTTTAATTTCTGAGCTTCCCACTGGCATGGGAAAAGTAAAATAGATAGATGATGGCCACACTGGAAAGATGAACTACCAACATATAATAAAGGCTAAATACCAATTAATGTTCATAATAAGAGTAAAAAAATATAATAAAATCATGAATTAGTATTGATATTTACTCATATTTTAAGGGTAAAATAAAATTACCTAATATAACTCAATGCTTTATTTACATGTGTCAATAAAATGACATTTTTATGATCCTGAGTCCTTGCTCTGAAATGCAATACATACACAAAAAATTCAGTTTTCAAGGACAGAATGTTACACATTTATTGACTCATAGAAACCAATCTTTTATAAAGTCATATCATAACTAATAGAAGCCAACAAAAAATGCTGTTCTAGTCACCATGCTAAAGAATGATAATATAAAGATGCAGAGATACAGAGCTTATGCACAGTGTGCCCAAGTCTAGGAAGGAAGGTGGAAATAGGATCAATGCCTGTATCAATAATATAGTACTAAAATGCAAGAGTGATAAGAAGGAATTATCAATTATTCATTCAACAACAATTTATTGGATGTTTACTATATACCAACCACTGCTTTAATTATACCTAAAAGCAGATAGATAGATAAGAGATGATAGATAATAGATACATGATAGATAGGTAGATGGATAAGGCAGATAGACATACAAATATTTATCCCAAATATTTAAGAAAATATTACTAATGATGTCATAACTTTACAAAGACATAACTCACAATCTTTAAATTATGTTGCATACATACAGGTTTGTCATATGAAGTGAGGAATTTTTTCTAACAAGTATAGATTTTATTATATTCCTACCTACTAGTAAGTAATTTCTGTTATCTCTCAGTTCTCAAGACCCAAAACTACTTTTTTTATTATAACTTTGAAATTTCAGTTAGAATTTGAAGTGGCAAATTCACCTCCTTAGTCTTTTTATTTTATAAACTATTCAGTGATCTCACCCTTTTATATTTCAAGGTTTGTGTTACTATCACTTTTCTAGATTTACCTAGTTATCACATTGAGAATTTTAATTATGTAATGTCAATGTCTGATTTTAAGAATAGTCATCAGTGTTAAAATTTAGAGACTGCTTATACTCCAACATAGCTATTTAACTTTCTAATTTATATCTGAGGAAAATCATGCTGCTTTTTCCCTATAGGTTCCTCACAATATGTGATGATATTTGTTTCTTAAAACTTTCCTTTTTTTTCTTTATTCCCCACCTCCAGTTAATTGAGGCATAAATGGCAAATAAAAGTTGTACTTATTTATGGTTCACAATGTGGTGATCAGACACATGAACATTGTGAAATCATTAGCACAAAAAAGCTAATTAACACATCCATTGCCTCACATAGCTTAACTTTTTGTGTGGGTGGTAAGAACACTTAAGTTCTACTCTCAGCAAATCATAAGTACACAATGCACTATTTCTAACTATAGTCACCATGCTGTACATTAGATCCCCAGAACTTACTCATCTTTGTTTTATTATGATATGTGAGTCACCATACAGTCCATCATTAGTTTTTGATGGTCCATGGTTTGCGTATAATACCCAGTGCTCCATGCAGTCTGCGCCCTCCTTAATACCCATCACCAAACTCACCCATCCCCCCACACTTCTCCCTTCTAAAACTCGCCATTTGGGGGCGACTGGGTGGCTCAGTGGGTTAAGACTCTGCGTTTGGCTCAGGTCATGATCTCAGGATCCTGGGATGGAGCCCCAAGTAGTCAGGCTCCCTGCTCAGCGGGGAGCCTACTTCCCCCTCTCTCTCTGCCTATCTCTCTGCCTACTTGTGATCTCTGTCTGTCAAATAAATAAATAAAATCTTTTAAAAACATAAAAAAAAAAAATAAAACTCTCCATTTGTTTCCCAGTACACTTTGATCAACCTCTGACTTTCTCCACCCTCCAATCCCTGGCAACCACCATTCTACTCCCTGCTTCTATGAGTCTGACTTTTTTACATTCCACATGTGAGATTGTTATTTTGTGTTTGACTTATTTTTGCATCATGTTCTCCAGGCTCACCCATGTGGAAAATGGCAGGATTTACTTTTTAAGGCTGAAAATACTCCTGTGTGTGTGTGTGTGTATGTGTGTGACTTTTTTTATCTGTTTATTTGTTAACAGACATTTAGACATTTTGTTAAACATTTACCATATCTTGCATATTGTGAAAAATGCTGCAATGAACTCAGTGAATGCTACATGAGTGTAGAGATACCTTTTCAAAATCCTGATTTCATTTCCTTTCAATAAGTATCCAGAAGTTGGATTGCTGGATCCGTAGTAGTTCTATATTTATTATTACATAATGGCTATACCAATTTACATCCCCACCAAAAATGTACAAGAGTTCTCTTTTCTCCGCATTCTTGCCAGCACTTCTTATATCTTGTCTTTTGATAAAAGCCATCTAACAGGTTGTGAGGTGTTATCTTTTTGTGGTTTTCCATCTATCTCCCTGGTGATTGGCGATATTAAGTATGTTAGCCATTTACATGTCTTCTTTGGAAAAATGTCTAATCAAGTCCTTTGCCAATTTTTAAATTGGTTTATTTGGTTTTCTGCTATTGCATGGTGAGAATTCCTCATATATTTTTAATATTAACCTCTCATCAAATATATGATCCACAAATATTTCTTCCATTCCATAGGTTGCCTTTTCTTTTTGTTGATTGTTTCCTTTGTTGTGTAGAAACTTTTTAGTTTGATGTACTCACACTTATTTATTTTTGCTCTTGTTGCTGATGTTTTCGGTGTCATATTGAAAAACTCATGGCTAAGGCCAGCGTCAAGAAGCTTTATCCCTGTTTTCTTCCAGGAGTTCTAGTTTCACGTCTTATATTTAAGTCTTTAACTCATTTGAGTTAACTTTTGTTAGTGGTATAACATAGGCATTCTATTTTATTATTTTGCATGTGAATATTGCATTCTCCCAAAAGCATTTATTGAAGAGCCTATCCTATCCTTATTGTGTACTCTTAACCCCCTTGTCAAAGATTAGTTGACTTATGAGGAAGTTTATTTCTGGAATGTCAAATCTGTTCCATTAATCTACATATCTCTTTCTATGCCAGTACCACACTGTTTTGATTACTACAGTTTTTAGTATATTTTGAATTCAGGTAATACGATGCCTGAAGCTTTGCTCCTCTTACTCAAGATTGCTTTGTCTATTTGGAGTCTTCTGTAGCTCCAAACAAATTTTAAGTTTGTTTTCTCTGTTTCTATGACAAATGCTATTGGGATTTTGATAGGGATTGCTTTGAATCTGTAGGTTGCTTTGGGTCTTATGGACATTTAAACAATTTAACATTTAACAATGTTAATTCTTCTGACCCATAAATACAAAATATCTTTCCACCTATATGTGCCTTCTTCAATTTCTTTCACCAGTATCTTACAGTTTTCAGTGTACAGATTTTTCACTTCCTTGGTTAAATTTATTACTGAGTATTTTATTCTTTCTGATGCTACTGCAAATGGGATTATTTTCCTAATTTCCTTTTGAAGAGTAAATTGTGAGTGGGTTCCCTCTGTATAATATCACATCATCTGCAACCAGAGACATAGAGTAAAAGCATTTAGCTTTTCAATTGAGTGTGATGTTCACTGAAGGCTTGTCATAATACGTTCTTTATTATGTTGAGGAGCATTCCTTCTATATCCAGTTTGTGAAGAGTTTTATCGTGAAAGTTTGTTGAATTTCATCAAATGCTTTTCCCACATCTGTTAAGATGATCAAATGTAGATCAAATAAGAGGGAGAATAAGCAGTAAAAGTTGGGCAGAAATACAGCCAAAAGAATAGTTTAAAAACAAAGTTAAGGGTAAATATAAGGTTAAGTAGCATGCAGTGCAAGAAGCATTATGAGGTACAAAGGAGCTCGGTTTTATAAAAGAGGTAATCCTATAATAAATATATAACATGTATATGAAACCTACATCTGTGAACACCTACATCATAAAGAAAATGAAATGCATAAAGTGAATCAACATATTCCCTCTAAAATTGGGGAAAGGCAAGAATGTTAGCTCTCACAATTCTATTTAATATTGTACTGGAGGTGATAGTTAATGTAATAATGGAAGAAAAAATAAATAAAAGGCATAGTTATGTATTCAAAGTGAGAAGTAATACTTCCTAAGCAAACATTATTATCAATATATAAAAACCTCAGGAATATACATAGCAACTGCTAGAACCAATAAGTTAATTTAGTAAGATTTCTATGTTATCAGAAAGGAATTAAAAATAAAATACTACTACTTGTAATTGACATTAATTATATGGATCAATTTCTCAATATTCATGATGTATCATAGCATGGGTGTTTGTATATACACGCACATACACACGGACATACATGAATACTCATATAGGTTCATTTTCTGTCCATTCTATTGTAGTATTTCTATTATGTATCTAGAAGACAGCATCTTAGAACTAATATGAAGAAAAGACATAGGAAATAAGTTTAGCTAATTTTCTAATTAATTATAACTTTTACTACTATCCATTTCATATTATCATGACCATGATTGCAGAATGGGTATAAAAAGGGACTTTTTAAAATCCTAGAACTCACTTCTTTCTTTTGTATGTTCAAATGAAAAAAAAAATTTTTGAACACATACATATATCCTACAGTACCATAATAACAAAAGAAACTCACTGACATCAAAACAATTCATCATATTGCCTTATTTCTTATTTTCCTCATAAATTAGCAATGTTTGTTAGAGGATGAAATGATGACTAATACATATTTTTCCCTTTAAATCTTTAGTTATATTGTAGGAGTTAATATGACACAGAAAAGTTATAGGTATAGTCTTTTAAAACAAAGTATGATTATATTCATAAAATAGCAATACATATTCTTCTTTCTCTTTGATATTATTTAGTATTTAACTTAAAGAGATTTTATTAAGTATTTAACTTATTTATGCTATTATCAATAAGCCATAATCCTGTTTTCTCTCCAAATTATTTTATTGGCAACACTGACAAATGAACATGATGGGCTTGTGACTTTTACTACTCAACATAAATAGATCCATTGATTTTATTTTTTTTTTTTTATTTATTTTTTTTTTAAATTTTTTATTTATTTTCAGCGTAACAGTATTCATTGTTTTTTCACCACACCCAGTGCTCCATGCAATCTGTGCCCTCCCTAATACCCACCACCTGGTTCCCCCACCCTCCCACCCCGCCCCTTCAAAACCCTCAGGTTGTTTTTCAGAGTCCATAGTCTCTCATGGTTCACCTCCCCTTCCAATTTTCCTCAACTCCCTTCTCCTCTCCATCTACCCTTGTCCTCTATATTATTTGTCATGCTCCACCAATAAGTGAAACCATATGATACTTGACTCTCTCTGCTTGACTTATTTCACTCAACATAATCTCTTCCAGTCCTGTCCATGTTGCTACAAAAGTTGGGTATTCGTCCTTTCTGATGGAGGCATAATACTCCATAGTGTATATGGACCACATCTTCCTTATCCATTCATCCGTTGAAGGGCATCTTGGTTCTTTCCACAGTTTGGCGACCGTGGCCATTGCTGCTATAAACATTGGGGTACAGATGGCCCTTCTTTTCACTACATCTGTATCTTTGGGGTAAATACCCAGCAGTGCAATTGCAGGGTCATAGGGAAGATCTATTTTTAATTTCCTGAGGAATCTCCACACTGTTCTCCAAAGTGGCTGCACCAGTTTGCATTCCCACCAACAGTGTAAGAGGGTTCCCCTTTCTCCACATCCTCTCCAACACACGTTGTTTCCTGTCTTGCTAATTTTGGCCATTCTAACTGGTGTAAGGTGGTATCTCAATGTGGTTTTGATTTGAATCTCTCTGATGGCTAGTGATGATGAACATTTTTTCATGTGTCTGGTAGCCATTTGTATGTCTTCATTGGAGAAGTGTCTGTTCATATCTTCTGCCCATTTTTTGATATGATTATCTGTTTTGTGTGTGTTGAGTTTGAGGAGTTCTTTATAGATCCTGGATATCAACCTTTTATCTGTACTGTCATTTGCAAATATCTTCTCCCATTCCGTGGGTTGCCTCTTTGTTTTGATGACTGTTTCTTTTGCTGTGCAGAAGCTTTTTATCTTGATGAAGTCCCAGAAGTTCATCTTTGCCTTTATTTCCTTCGCCTTTGGAGACATATCTTGAAAGAAGTTGCTATGGCTGATATCAAAGAGGTTACTCCCTATGTTCTCCTCGAGGATTCTGATGGATTCCTGTCTCACGTTGAGGTCTTTTATCCATTTCGAGTTTATCTTTGTGTACGGTGTAAGAGAATGGTCAAGTTTCATTCTTCTACATATAGCTGTCCAGTTTTCCCAGCACCATTTATTGAAGAGACTGTCTTTTTTCCACTGGATATTTTTTCCTGTTTTGTCAAAGATTATTTGACCATAGAGTTGAGAGTCCATATCTGGGCTCTCTACTCTGTTCCACTGGTCCATGTGTCTGTTTTTATGCCAGTACCATGCTGTCTTGGTGATCACAGCTTTGTAGTAAAGCTTGAAATCAGGTAACGTGATGCCACCAGTTTTATTTTTGTTTTTCAACATTTCCTTAGCAATTCGGGGTCTCTTCTGATTCCATACAAATTTTAGTATTATTTGCTCCAGCTCTTTGAAAAATACTGGTGGAATTTTGATTGGAATGGCATTAAAAGTATAGATTGCTCTGGGCAGTATAGACATTTTAATGATGTTTATTCTTCCCATCCAAGAGCATGGAATGGTCTTCCATCTTTTTGTGTCTTCTTCAATTTCTTTTAGGAGTGTTCTGTAGTTCCTCGAGTACAGATCTTTAACCTCTTTGGTTAGGTTTATTCCGAGGTATCTTATGGTTTTTGGTGCTATAGTAAATGGAATCGATTCTCTAATTTGCCTTTCTGTATTTTCATTGTTAGTGTATAAGAAAGCCACTGATTTCTGGACATTGACTTTGTATCCTGCTACATTACTGAATTGCTGTATGAGTTCTAGTAGTTTGGAGGTGGAGTCTTTCGGGTTTTCCATATAAAGAATCATGTCATCTGCGAAGAGAGAGAGTTTGACTTCTTCCTTGCCAATTTGGATACCTTTTATTTCTCTTTGTTGTCTGATTGCTGTTGCTAGGACTTCTAATACTATGTTGAACAAGAGTGGTGAGAGTGGGCATCCTTGTCGTGTTCCTGATCTCAATGGGAAGGCTGCAAGCTTTTTCCCATTGAGGATGATATTTGCTGTGGGTTTTTCATAGATAGATTTGATGAAGTTCAGGAATGTTCTCTCTATCCCTATACTTTGAAGCGTTTTAATCAGGAACGGATGCTGGATTTTGTCAAAAGCTTTTTCTGCATCAATGGAGAGGATCATGTGGTTCTTCTCTCTTCTCTTATTGATTTGTTCTATCACATTGATTGATTTGCGAATGTTGAACCATCCTTGTAACCCAGGGATGAATCCTACCTGGTCATGGTGGATAATCTTTTTAATGTGCTGTTGGATCCTGTTTGCTAGGATCTTGTTGAGAATCTTAGCATCCATATTCATCAGTGATATCGGTCTGAAATTCTCCTTTTTGGTAGGGTCTTTGCCTGGTTTGGGGATCAGGGTGATGCTGGCTTCATAAAAAGAGTCTGGAAGTTTTCCTTCTGCTTCAATTTTTTGAAACAGCTTCAGGAGAATAGGTATTATTTCTTCTTTGAAAGTTTGATAGAATTCCCCAGGGAATCCGTCAGGTCCTGGGCTCTTGTTTTTTGGGAGGTTTTTGATCACTGCTTCAATCTCGTTACTAGATATCGGTCTATTCAGGTTGTCAATTTCTTCCTGGTTCAATTTTGGGAGTTTATAGTTTTCCAGGAATGCATCCATTTCATCTAGGTTGCTTAGCTTATTGGCATATAACTGTTGATAATAGCTTCTGATGATTGTTTCTACTTCCTTGGTGTTAGTTGTGATCTCTCCCTTTTCATTCATAATTTTATTAATTTGGGCTTTCTCTCTTTTCTTTTGGATTAGTGTGGCCAATGGTTTATCGATCTTATTGATTCTTTCAAAAAACCAGCTTCTAGTTTCGTTGATACGTTCTACTGTATCTCTGGTTTCTACCTCGTTGATCTCTGCTCTAATCTTGATTATTTCCCTTCTTACGTGTGGAGTTGGTTTGATTTGTTGTTGATTCTCCAGTTCTTTAAGGTGTAGAGACAGCTGGTGTATTCTGGATTTTTCAATTTTTTTGAGGGAGGCTTGGATGGCTATGAATTTCCCCCTTAGGACCGCCTTTGCTGTATCCCATAGGTTTTGGACTGAAGTGTCTTCGTTCTCATTGGTTTCCATAAATTGTTTAAGTTCTTCTTTGATCTCCTGGTTGATCCAAGCATTCTTAAGCAAGGTGGTCTTTAGCTTCCAGGTATTTGAGTTCCTTCTGAACTTTTCCTTGTGATTGAGCTCCAGTTTCAAAGCATTGTGATCTGAGAATATGCAGGGAATAATCTCAGTCTTTTGGTATCGGTTGAGCCCTGATTTGTGACCCAGTATGTGGTCTATTCTGGAGAAGGTTCCATGTGCACTTGAGAAGAATGAGTATTCTGTTGTTTTAGGGTGGAATGTTCTGTATATATCTATGAGGTCCATCTGGTCCAATGTGTCATTCAATGCTCTTATTTCTTTATTGATTTTCTGCTTCGATGATCTGTCTATTTCTGAGAGAGGCGTGTTAAGATCTCCTACTATTAATGTATTCATATCAATATGACTCTTTATCTTGATTAATAGTTTTCTTATGTAATTGGCTGCTCCCATATTGGGGGCATAGATATTTACAATTGTTAGATCATCTTGGTGGATAGTCCCTTTAAGAATGATGTAGTGTCCTTCTGTATCCCTGACTACCGTCTTTAGTTTAAAATCTAATTTATCTGATATGAGAATCGCTACCCCGGCCTTCTTTTGAGGCCCATTGGCGTGAAAGATGCTTCTCCATCCCTTCACTTTCAGTCTGGGTGTATCTTTAGGTTCAAAATGGGTCTCTTGTAGACAACATATGGATGGGTCCTGTCGTTTTATCCAATCTGCAACCCTGTGTCGTTTTATGGGTGCATTTAGGCCATTCACATTGAGAGTGATTATTGAGAGATACGTTTTTATTGACATTGTGTTATCTTTGAAGTCTTTCTTTCTGTCGATTGTCTCTATATTTCTGTTCAATGCTATTCTTAGGATTTTTCCTCTTTTATAGAACCCCCCTTAATATTTCCTGCAGTGTCGGCTTGGTGGTTGCATAGTCTTTCAAGCCTTGCCGGTCTTGGAAACTCTTTATCTCTCCATCCATTTTGAATGTCAGTCTTGCTGGATAAAGTATTCTTGGCTGCATGTTCTTCTCATTTAGTGCCCTGAATATATCTTGCCAGCCCTTTCTGGCTTGCCAGGTCTCTGTGGACAGGTCTGACGTTATTCTGATGGGCTTTCCTCTGTATGTAAGGAGGTTCTTTGTCCTAGCAGCTTTCAAGAGATTGTATCTACAATTATGATTCCTCAATTTTACTATGAGGTGCCTGGATGTTTTTTTTGAATTTATAATCTTGGGGGGAGACCTTTCTACTTCTAGTACATGAACACTTGTTCCATTCGCAAGATTGGGGAAATTTTCATGAAAAATTTGTTCCACTATATCTTCTAGACTTCTTTCTTTCTCCTCCCCTTCAGGGATTCCAATAATTCTGACGTTGGAACGTTTCATGGCATCATTTATTTCCCTGATTCTGTTTTCGTGGCTTCTAAGCTGTTTGTTCCAGGCTTCCTCCTGATCCTTTCTCTCTATTTGTTTGTCCTCCAGATCACTAATTCTATCTTCTGTCTCAGTTACCCTAGCTTTTAGAGAATTTAGATTAGATTGGAACTCATTGAGAGCGTTGTGAACCTCATCCCTGGTGGCCTTCAGCTCTGCCCTAACATTATGAACCTCCTCTCTGGTCGCTTTCAATTCTGCCCTAATCAATTCTGTTTGGTCATCCATGGCTTTCTCCAACCTAGCTATTGCCTGGATAATTGTTAGCCTGAATTCTCTTTCTGACATATTGTCTATGTTGATAGCCGTTAGCTCTGTTGCAGAAGGCCCATCCTCTGTATTTTTCTTCTGTTGGGGATTCCTCCTCCTAGTCATTTTGGTGAGAGATGACTGGACAGATGTAGCTGGATGTATTGACCGTGGTGCAGTCAAGGTGCACCCTGGAACGCTTCTGAGCACTCAGGATTCCCCACCCAAATGAGAGAAAAAAGAAAAGAAAAAGAAAAAAGAGGGAGAGAGAGAGACAGGAAAGAAAGGGAAGATAAAAGTGAAGGTTCAGCCCAAATGGGCCCCAGGGTAAGGTTTATGACGTATACAAACAAAAACAGACAAACAAAAAGACTGATAAAAGTATATGACGAGAGAAAAAATATATATATATAAGCAAAAAAAAGGAGGAGCCTCGTCAAGAAGAACCCCAAGTATAAGATTTATATACTATCCAGACAAACATAAATACACAGAGACACTGGCAGAAGAAAAAGATGGGAGCATGGTTATAGATTCTTGGTGTGGGCGAGGAAGGTTATTTTGATTCTTCCTGGATGTATCTTGATATCTTTGTTAAAGGACTCAACTTTCCTAAGAAAAAGGGGGATTAAAAGTTGGTTCACCTATAGGGGTAGCATTGCTTGGAGAAAGGGGGTTACCTTGAAGTTTAACTCTATATGAATATTAGAAAATAAAAATAAAAAAGGAATAAACTGGACTAAACTAAATTAAAAAATTTTTTTAAAAATTAAGAAAATAGAAAAGCAAAAGAAAAACACATGTGTATGTATCAAAAAATTCAGGTTAGAAGTTTATCATGGAATTTGATGTACTGGACATCTCACTGTGATGGTAAATAGGTTAAAAAATTATCTATATAAAAAAAGAAAAAAAAATGAACCAGAATAGTGGGAAAGAATTAAAAATAAAAGTTGTATCTATGAAGTAGTGGTGGTTGTTCTCTTGTAGTCTTTTTTTTTTTTTTTTCCTGATTTGTTTTCTGGGGGGGGGGGGGCTGCCACGTGGGTTTTCAGTCAATGATGTTCCCTGAGTTAAGTCCTCCCAACCCCCTCAAGGGGGTGGGCTCTGAGAAAAACGTTTTTTTTTTTTTCAGGTTTTTGTTCTCTGGAGGTTTTTATGTTTGTTCACTTCTTTTCTCTCGCCTTGACAGCTTTTGATGGTTTTTGGAGGTTTAGAGGAAAGAAAACTGCACCCCAACCTCCCTCTCAGAGAGAAGCCTCAGTCTGCTCCCCTGCAGGTGCTGCAGCTGCTGGGCCGCTGGCAGAGCAGGTTCTGAGTCACGGTCCCTGTGGACGCAGGATCTCCTGCTTGTACGCAAAACCAAGGCAGCTGTGGCTGTCTGGGCAGCTCCAGACCGCCAGAGACGTTCCAAGCAGGGATCGCACACTGAGATTTTCCCGCTGGCTGGGGCTGAGAGCTCAGGTCTTGCGCGCACCTCTCCCAGGGGATGGTTTGGGGCGCGGCGCCTCCAGCTCTATCGGCTCTTTCGCCGCGTGGGTCTATCACCGCGTGGGTCCCAGAACACCAGGCTGGGCGTTCGTGGACCTCTCTCAGGGGAGGTTGAGGCACGCGCGCATCTCCAGGAAGGTGCGCGTTCTGCCGTCTGGCGTGGCCCCAGCCCCTCACGGGAGCCGGACTCCACCCGTTCTCGGGCGCACTGGCGGCTCCGGGACAAAGACCAGGTTTCTCCGCCGCACTCTCCGGCTCAGCGCCAGGGGATGCTGTCCTGGGTCTGGGGACTTAAGCCCCTATCCCTATCCGCCCCGATTCCCACAATTTCCCCGCGCGAGTCTTTGCTCTTTTGAGTGCTTTCAACCAGACTCCAAGTTAATGCTGGTCCCCAGATGCCGGGCACTCTCGTATTGGGGTATTATTTTCCAGTCGGTCGCCTCTGGTGGCTCCCTCCCCCTTTTGTTTATCTTCCGATATCAGTCCGACGTTCCCACTCCACTTTACCTGCCCACTGGCGTCTTCTGGCCCCCGTAGAGATCCAGACGTGTATAATTCTGATCTCAGGCTGATTTCATGGGTGATCGGAGTTCTTTGGTAGGTAATCAGCTCACTTTAGGGTGCAGGTTGAAAAGGCGCCTCCTCCTACTTCCCCGCCATCTTCGAGTCTCCCAATCAGATCCATTGATTTTAAATTAGTATCTCCTTATAGAGTATTTTTAGAAAAATGCAAACTGCAATTCATATAAAAATAAGGATGGGATGCTCTAATGTGATACATTTGAATATCTAGAATGCAATATCAAAAATAGTTATAAAAATCAAAAATATATTAATATCTTTAATACCACATATTTTGTGATAAATATATGAATATATTTATTATTAAGGAAATATTGATAGAATTTATGAAAATAGCATTTGGCAAAGTATATAAGATATAAAATATATTTTTGATATTATTTTGATATTTTGATATACTTGTGATAATTTTTGATCCATAAACAGTATTGTAGCAAAAGGCAGAGAAATATTAAATTATTTTATCAATTTCTCAGATCAGAATTGAGGATGTGAAAAATATTTTATGCCCATTTTAATGTTAAAATATTCTCTAGAAAAATCAAAAAATATGTAACTGGTTTTCATGGAGATCATTGCAAATCTGAATTGATTTACTGAATGGGATGAAATTATTTTACTTGTGGTCCGTTAATAACAAGGAATATAGCCATAGCATTAATTCTCTATTTCTGACCTGCTTAAGTTAAAAATGGAAAAATCAGACAATAAATAAAATATAAGAAAATTAATGTTATGTATGAATCTTTCTTTTTATGATATACATTTGTATCCTGGGTCATACTGTAATAATTTAATTGAAATTTTAGAAAAGAACAGAATAATTGAAACAAGGGAAGAGGAAATTAAACCTCTGAAAGTAGTTGTCAAATAAAATAAAAAGGGCTGAATAACAACAGAACTTTTCAGAATCAAGGCAATATTATCACCACTTTGAAAAATGTCTAGACCAGTATAGTGATGCACATTTAATGAATGACTCAGTCAAATCATTCATTATGCAACAAATGTTTACTGAATGCTTGTTACATTCCAAAGATACTAGAATGTGATGTCATAGAACTTACAGTCTAGTAGAAATTTTAATGACATAATTTTAAAAGAGGAAGCTTGATTTTAATACATAACCTTTTAAAAACACTGCAAAACTTATCTCAATTCTCTATTGAGGTTATTTAAACTATTAATGGATAATTTCTTTGGTTCTGCTCTCACATTTTATGAAATAGTTTTATTAAAACTCTTCACATGCATTTTAGACATTAATAGCTTTCTCATGGCATAGCCACATTTTTAGTCACATACAGTTTTCCTGGAGCATATTATCCTCACTTCCATCTAAGTCATTTAAAATACAGCAATTTTTGAAATAAATTTTGATACTGTCATGGCAATTTTTATCTGAAACCACAAGTACTTATCTGTATATCATAGCATGATAGTAGTGTTTTTATTGATTCTGCATTTTACAAAAGTAATTTCAACAATATAACCATTTAACTGTTTTGTTTTTTAATTTACTTTAATGGCTTTTTTGCAAAAACTTTATACATAGTTGTATGGCCACATAAGGAGGTATATTTATTAAGTAAACATATAGTTTCTTTGCCTCTTTTCTCTTATGGAACTCTTTCAGTTGACTTCTATGAGTTCACATATCTAGCAGTGATTTAAGTATTAGATTCATGTGTCTTTTCTAAAGGGACTTTATTTCAAAAGTGTCTAAAGTATAAGAGAATCTGAGATGAATTTCTCCATTTCAAAGATAATTTTGGTAAATTTGATAAAACTCACCTTATTTTCAGCCATATTTGCTTTTCTCACAATACTTGTAGGCTGAAAACCGGGGTACACTAACTGGGAATCACCAGGAAATGAGATACATTGAATTAACTACAAACATTGTAGAGGAATATCTTTAAAGAGTGTTCTTTGATCTTTTGCAAAGAATTTTAAAATCTGAATATCTAGACTCAAACCAGTATGCCAAAGTTCATGTCCTGCCATCCTATAACTTAAGAGAATGAAATTTAAAGAAGACGTAATGTTTACTTGATGTGACCTCCGATCTTTTGACTTTCTAAAACCTTTGAAATACAACTTTAGTAAAATCTTTCATTCTAATATGGCATGTGTATGTATATATTATTTAAGAAAACTACTTGCCTCATATTTTTCTTGACAATAAAATGAGAAAATGTTTTTAATGCTTCTAGAACACACAGAGGGTCAGGATATATTAGTTCCTTTCCCTTTCAAACAAAATAAAACACAAATTGTCACAAGAACTCATGAATAAGCATTCTAGCTGTCCTGCATCACTGCTTTTGACAAAAGAATTACCTTTGCCTAGTCCCTAGCCAAGCAAATAAGCACCTTTAAAGAACAAATGGACATTCCGCAAATAATCTTCTCTAATGAACTGTCTGGACACTGTGCTGCAAGAATGTGTATTATTTTATATGATCTACCTTTTAAAATCCAATTGAGAGAATCAGAAAGAAAGCAAAAATCAAATGGTTCTCATCATGAGACATTCTAGGTTAAATGTGACACTTAGGAGGTTAGGGACCACAAGTATAATATGATCTATTTTTCAATTAAGCAGATCGCACTTGCAGGAGGGCAGCAATGTACAATAATCTATCACTTGAAGAGCCACCAAAGTGATTTACCAGAGCACAATTAACAGATCAGTAATACATTTTTCAGTATTCTAGTTTTCTAAAGCCTCTTCATTTTGAACCTGTGGTCAAGATAGGTAAATTTACTTTGCTTCCATCGTCTCAAGCACAGATTTATATGTAACAAAGCTTTTTGTCAGTGACAACACTAGATTTTGGATGAACTATTGTCATCTTTTGTTCCCCACATGTCATGTACAAAATTAGATAAAGTGTACAGGCAAAGTGCATGGCTCAACAGGGTCAGGAAAATTACAAGGAACTGCACTGGTGCTTTTTCTCATATCCTAAAGGTACAATTATGTAACTTCTCTAATAACTTTAAAAACAAGCATTCATCAAATATTATTTTGAGTATAATATAGGGCTTATAAATAAACTGTTGCCTCTTTAAACAATCCAGAAGGACATAAAAGACAGATGGAGAACTGAATGTGGCCTATTGTTTTATATAGCTATGGTTTAAAAAAAATCCCCACTCAGAAGAAAAAGCCTCTGCTAGATGGCAGCTGTTGAATAGAGTGAGCAGAAAGCATCTTGCTAGAAAAACAAAGAAACTCGTACAAAAATGTAAATAGCTCAGTTCTATAGTCTTCTTCAGACGAAGGATGTGAAACTCGGGTTTTGAAGATAGAGTTTATGAAATAATATAAAAAAAAAAAAAACTTATTTTGCTATTGATTTCCAACCAGGCTGCAGCTATCCAAGTTTCAAATATTCTGGAATCCTTGGGCTTCAGTAGCTGCATTTTAACCTCTGCCATGTGGCATGTGAATGTGGCTCATTTAGTTAGTTTTAAGACATAATTAATAGGCATTGTCAGAGACTCTCATTTCTGATCATGGGGGGTTGGCAACACTTTGTTGCTTTCATTCCAGGCTCTGAGAAACTGGCCAGATGCTATGTCCTACTACCAAACTGTTACGTGGAAGACATCCTTTTTAGGACACTTTCAAATCCTTTATGGCCAACTTCATGACTCCTGCAGAAGTTCAATTAGTTACAGTTTTACTTAATTTACTAGAGGTACATAGACTGCTTCTAGCCTTTTTGTCTAAAACTTCACTGAGGTAAAAAAAAAAAAAAAAAAAAAAAAAAAACTATTACTATAAATAATTTCCTTTTTTTCTGTTATATTTAGCTTAGTTAGGAGGCAACATAGGATACTGGAAAAAGTGTTTCCATTATATATAAATCCCCGTCCAAGCCCTGCCACAAACAATTCTTGAGCCCAGGGGTGTATTTCACTCTCCCTGGGTCTCAGTTGCTTCATCTTTGTAATAAGACACTGGGCTGAATGACCTGATCTTTTCTCACTGGAAAATCCATGGTTCTGTGGGTCTTCCTATGTGTAATCAATCACAAACTTTATGCTGCTTGAAGCAGACACTTGCTTGGTCTTCACAAATTAAAATTCATGGTTTGAAGATTTGTGAGAGTCCTTGAAGTTCTATGACAAGTAGCAATTTTTAATTTTGCTGAGAAACAAATTTTATTTGCACACACTGCAAGGCTATATGCAAGAAGGAGTCAGATTTATTATAACGAAATTTAGCCCTCTACCTATCATTTGTATCTCAATAAAGTCTAATGTTATCTTCTTGTTAGCAGTCTAAGTGTGGTTCCAAAAGGATCACTTCGATATATTTTGTCTTATTCTGTAGCAGGAATTGATAATATAATAAATTCTATTAGCTTGAAAAATTAGTCTTCTATATAAAACTCCAATTATACATCAAAATCAACTAAACATAGCTCCATGATGGAAACCAGAACCATAAAGACCTGTGGAAATGTCCTATATACCTCCATAATTTCAATTTATATGAGCATTTCCTAAATTTTCCACCCTAAGCACTCACAGATTCCAAAGCCTGGATGCTTCATGTAAATCAATATATGCATATAGTGTTTAATATATAGTAATTTTTATTCTCTAAATTAACAGAATTATGTACATTATAAAACTGTTTGATAAGTGATATAAATTATAGTATATGTGACTAATAAATTCAAAATTATTTTTTGAATTTTAAAAATATGTGGTGCAATCTTGTTTGATAGTACTATCACTAAGTAATGCTTCTATCTAATGATTCAGCATAGAGAACTACACTAAATAATTTTCTAATGATTTCTTACATTTATTTATTTTTTTTAAAGACTTTATTTATTTATTTGACAGACAGAGACCACAAGTAGGCAGAGAGGCAGGCAGAGAGAGAGGAAGGCAAGCAGGCTCCCCGCTGAGCAGAGAGCCCGATGTGGGGCTCGATCCCAGGACCCTGGGACCATGACCTGAGCTGAAGGCAGAGGCTTTAACCCACTGAGCCACTCAGGCGCCCTGATTTCTTACATTTAATTGACAGTTATTAGGTATCTCAATAAGTAGAGAATTTCTTCTCAGACCTATATTGTTTATAGAGCTAATTCTTCCCTCAGTTTCTGTTAAATTAGTAGTAAATGTATTTAATTACCTTCTATGCCACATCTGAGACAATTACAGATTGTTTTCTATTATCAACTAACACATGACAACAATAAATCTGATTCTCATATTTAACAGGATTAAACTGATCTTTCAGGTCAAATGAGAGGTGCCATAAAGTGGTGGTTAAGAGCACAGGCATGTTGCCAGGCTGCTCAAGTTAAAATCCTGGCACTGCTGTTTACATTCTTTAATTTAATTTTTTTTCAGTGTTCCAAAATTCATTGTTTATGCACCACACCAAGTGCTCCATGCAATATATGCCCTCCATAATACCCACCACCAGGCTCACCCAACTCCCACCCTCTAAAACCCTGTTTGTCTCTGAGTCCACAGTCTCTCATGGTTTGTCTCCCCCTCCGATTTCCCCCAACTCACTTCTCTCCATCTCCAAATGTCCTCTGTGTTATTCCTTATGTGCTACAAGTAAGTGAAACCATATGATAATTAACTCTCTCTGCTTGACTTATTTCACTCAGCATAATCTCCTCCAGTCCCCTCCATGTTGATACAACAGTTGGGTATTCATCCTTTCTGATAGAGGCATAATACTCTATTGTATATATGGACCATATCTTCTTTATCAATTCAACTGTTGAAGGGCATCTTGGTTCTTTCCACAGTTTGGTGACTGTGGCCATTGCCGCTATGAACATTAGGGAACAGGTGGCCCTTCTTTTCACTACATCTGTATCTCTGGGGTAAATACCCAGTAGTGCATGCTGTTTACATTTTAAATAAGCTCTTAGTGCCTCAGTTTCCTTGCCTATTGAATGAGAAAGACTCAATTATATTGCAATGGTGTCTGGCCCTAATTTATTGTTAATATTGATAATAATGCTTATGACTAGCTCTCCTGAAGTGAATTAAATAGAGATGATATTTAACTGAGAAGGCTGAACACAAGGATTTGCACTCCTAGCACCTCATATGACTCCCACAGGCTCTGCCCATCTTCTGCTTCCTCCTCCTTCGCAAAAATCCCCACTCTGCTAGAGGAGTCAGCAGCCCCTGGTATTTGCCTGAGGCTGCCCCCAATTATTCCTTACTTATGAGCTCTCTCAGTCTCTGTCTTCTTTCTTAAAGCCTTACAGTGGCTAGTCTACTGAAGCACTCTTTGACAATGGCTGGGGTAGGACCCAAAGCTGAGTGGCTACAACCTCATGGGGACAGATGGACTTTAAGCATTTGTCCTTCAAGATGTTAGCACTGCCTCTAAGGATGCCACCTTTACTTTTTAGTATTTGGTATTTCTGGGCAGAAGGAAACAGGAATAGGTGGGCCAGTTCAAGAACTGCAGTAAGTGAAGTGAATCACCTGGCAGTCTAGCACACTGTCTGGTGCCAGGGGGGTTCTAAATTTTGCATACCTTGTGGTCCTTGTAACATGGGACATAGGATGGACAAGGGATAAAAGAAGACCCTTGGCATGACTAGGTGGGGAGCCCATACTGTTGCTGAAGGGCTGATACGAGGTTTGGCCACTGACTAATCATAACAGCCGTCAACCTTAGAGAAGAAGCAAAGTCCTAAAGGCGCCTCCCTGTTAAAACTGGCCTTAATTGTTTAGTTTCTGGGGAGGTCTGAAATGGTCCAAAGAGAGAGCTAGAGCAACTGGATGGCAAATGCCCTGGGACAGGGAGGAGTTTGAGATAAAGGCTTTTTATCAACAGATAGACGTATGTCAACAACAGGTAAAGCCTTCCCAATGTGTGTAGGCTAAAAATTAGCCCAAGGAAGGAAGGTTAGTTTCTAGCTGGTAGGAGCTGGAAGTATCAGAGGGAGTCACAAGACTTTGCATACAGATAAATGGGCTACCAATGTGAGGGGAAGAAGCTTAATGCAGATATTTCAGTACATAATTTGAAAGACACATTCAGATCTTATCATGAGATGTTAAGGTAACCATTTGAAATTACAAATGATTGTAAAAGAACAATTCAGTTATATCCCAATGTCATTTGCTTTTTCTAGAGAACCAAGGAAAATAAAATAAACCATGTGTGGTATGTATACATAAAAGACTTAAAAAAGCATGAAATACTCACGTCATTTCCTCCTAAAAATGAAAGTAAAGTTCCAGAGCCCTTAAAACCATTCCAATTTTTAAATTCTGCATATGTGAATAACTTTCTTGTATATGTGCGATTCTTATTGGACAAGTATAGTTTCCCAATACAGAGCAGAAATTATCATTTAAGTCTCCTTATTTATAAAACAAAATTTTTCTAAATCTAAAAATGTGAAGAAAACTCATCAGTGAAAAAGAATGCATTATTATAAGTGTTCAGCATCAGAGTATTAACATGTTAAATCACTATTATAAAATCAATCTTGTGTATAAAAGAGCTCCAAACAATCATGAGGAAAATTTTCATAAACTATGTTGCTATAATTTATATCATTAGGCTACCTGGAACACTTACAGTCATCAATGTAAAATTTGAATTGGATATAGATTCCCAATGATGTATAAAAATGTATGAAAAGGGACATTTAAACATTAGAATGATAATACATTTTGATCAGATAAATTATATTTTAAATTATGTGGTGAGTTCCTTATTTTCTTACAAACAAAAAAAGCACAATTTCCTCTCTTTTATTATTTTATAGCTTAATGCTTAAAAGCGAAGATGATAGGTGATAAAACAGTGAAGGATGAGATATAATTAGAAGAAAATTGATAATGCTGCATGAACTAAGAAAGAGTAGCCTGAATTTGAAAAGTAAATAAAGAAATTAAAAACAGGTCCAAGTTATTGAAGGTAATTTTCTGCATTTTTAAAAACATTGGCCATTACATAATATGAAATACATTTGAAGTTTCTTCACTAAGTCTTAGTAAGTTCATAGGAAATTATTATTGCCATATGAAAGGACTCACATTTTATGAATATAGTTATACTAAAAATATCGAATGAAATTTTTGATAATGCTTATTAATATGAATTGCATTGTCTGATGTATAATAAAAATAAGTATATAATCTTAAACAGATAAATGGATACTCTGATGGTAATTACTATCACAATTTGCACAAGCTCAAATGAGTTTTTATCTGAAGGCCTTGATATATCATTTATGATAAAATTTTTATGGGGTTTATGACAAATATTTCCATTTACACATTGTAATGAAGAAAGTGAAGCATAGAAAAGACTTAAAATTGCTAGCATGTCCTTTACCATGTCCTACAAACACATGGATTTATCAGTCTCTTACTGATAGAATTACAGTTAAATTGAAAGAAGAAAGAAAGAAGCTTTCCTACTACTCTTTCTTGTAATTATTTTCTAACTTGTAAGGAGAAAAATAAAAATTTGATAAAATTATAAACAAAATAATGCATGCCTTTTTCCTTACTGAGTTAACTTTGGCATCAGCTTTACCTGTCTGACCAATGAAAGATTAAAAAAAATAAAGAGAAAGGTACTGGAAATTTGTAATACAGGTTCTTACAGGGAAAAAAAAGTTCTATAGTTTCATACTTCTCCATAAGCTAATTAGAATGTATGATGTTTTGTAAAATGAAACAATGCTTTCAAATCTCTTAAATTTACATCTTCTATCCAAAAAATATAGATAAATTTCTCTACCTCATTCTCAGCAGTGTACATTGGGGAGATAATCAAAAATAAAATTAAATTTATGCCTTAGGATAGTAGAAGGTTATGGGAGAGATAATGCATGTACATACAAAATAATTAAATATAACAGTAGAAATTATTATATCATTAAAACCTTAATGAATTTATAGACAATAAACAAAGTTTCATAAGAGCATAAGAACTTTAAAAGCAAAAGAAAATTATCAAAGACGTGATCAGCCATAACTAAGTAGAATATTCAACAACTCATTTTATTGATGTTCCTAAGGCTGTCCTTAAACCGAGGGGGACCAAAATGATCATCATTTGATATAATTTATTGGGTGCTAAGGGAGGACTTTTTGTCCAAATGTAATACAATGATACCTCATATACCTTTAGTAGAAGACCAAAATTTTTTCACAATAAGACTTAAATTTGAATATATAAACAAAAGTGGTGACCTTGATAATATAGTACCTTAAAGTCACAGTGTGGGGTGTGTGTGTGTGTGTGTGTGTGTGTGTGTGTTTTAATAGCAGATTCACTCCTAAATGGAGGTTTTGACTCAAGCATTAAGGAACCACACAGCAGCACAGAATGGGAAAAGAAAAGAAAGTGTAAGGATCTAATATTGCTACTTAACAGCATAGCTAAAGGCAAGTTTTGATTTCAAATAATGTAATGTCCCAATGACCAGTATTGGAAGAAGAGTTACTGATATGAAAAAAAAAAAAGAAAGAAAGAAAGAAAACTTTGAATCTCCACCTCTCTCATCTTCCATAAAAATTTCAAGTGAGAAACAAAACATTAAGTAATTAAGAGTGCTAAAAAAGCATTGAGTTTGGGTTGGGTTGTTTGTTTGTTTTACACTTTGGAGTTAGGTCAAAAAAAAAAAAAAAAAAAGGAAACATAGCTCTAAAGCCAGAGATAACAAAGGAAACAGTTGGATACATCTCATCTCATCTAACAAAAATACAAAACTTCTGAGAAAACACTATTAAAAACCTACAAACTAGGGGCCCCTGGGTGGCTCAGTGGGTTAAGCCTCTGACTTCAGCTCAGGTCGTGATCTCAGGGTCCTGGGATAGAGCCCTGCATTGGGCTCTCTGCTCAGCAGGGAGCCTGCTTCCCTTTTTCTCTCTGCCTGCCTCTCTGCCTACTTGTGATCTCTCTCTCTCTGTCAAATAAATAAATAAAATCTTAAAAAAAAAAAACTACAAACTAGCAAAAAACATCTAGAAGCTATGTAACTGACAAAGGCTTATATTAATAATTAAAAAGTCTGTAGCTATTAAAAAAAAAAAGTCTGTAGCTATTAAGGATAAGTAGAACAACTTTTGTCTGAGAAGAGTGTTCAGTATATCCCAAGCTGATCTTAAGCATAGAAGCCACGTGTGAGTAAGTTACGTGGGTGCTGCTGGATGCAATAGCACAGGACAGGGAAAGGGAGATAGGGGAAGAGAAGACAGTTAGAAAAGGGAACATTATCATAGCAGTTACCACTATGTCTGACTACTGTTCAAAACTACAGGGAAACGTGGGGAAACAGTGTAGGACACAGGCTTCACAATTATAAAGAGAAGAGGTGAGGGAGGTGGTTATTTACCAAGAACTCCTGCCAGCCATTGATGCAAAGCTGTCCTAAAGAGTGTTAATTCTCTGGCACTTGTAGTTGAGATATTGGAGGTCAGAGTGGCCTCTGTGACTTTGCAGAACTCCCTGAAGGAAGCAGATGCAGATACTGGCAGCTGGGAGTTGGCTGGCACTCACTGAAATGGTTAGTCTCAAGAGAAATAGCAGAGACTATATGGCCTCTGCTACAAGAAGAAAATAATAGTGACTATATCAGTAAAATGAACTAGTAGTTTACATTAAAAATGCATAAATGCTTGATAGCCATGAGAAAGATCAATTGCAGTAGTAATCATGTAATGCAAATTTTAAAATATTTGGGTTTTGTATATTAAAATTATAGTTTTATGTAAGTCAAGTCATGCTGTATAATTTAAATTTATACTATGCTGTATGTCAATTATATCTCAATAAAACTGGAACAAATGTAAAAAAAGTAATCTTTTTTTTTTCATTTTTTTAAAGACTTTATTTATTTATTTGAAAGAGAGAGAGAGAGCACAAGCACAGAGAGAAGCCAGCTGAAGAGGGAGAAGCCAAGGAGCGAGCCTGACACAGGACTTGATCCCAGGACCCTGAGATCATGACCTGAGCCGAAAGCAGCCACTTAATTGACTGAGCCACCCAGGCGCCCTCCCAAATTAATCTTTTTAAAAGACTGATTTTTTAAAATAATGTGAGAAAAATACTTTCTAATATGTTGGTGGGAAAGCAACTGACAAAAGTTCTATGGAAAATAATTAGCCAATATGTTTGATGTACACTGATCCAAGAGTTCACATCCTGACCATTCTATTTATAAGTGCAACTCTATCTTTTGACACATCAACACATCCTTGCTTTCTTTTTCTCCATAGTACATTATCAGCGTCTAATAACTACTTTTTTTTACTTATTAATTTATAATTTGTTACCTTCACTAGTCTATGTGACTCATGAGGGCAGGAACTTTCATCTGCCTTACTCATTGTCACCTAGACTCAAGAAGAATGGCTGGCACTTAATAGATAGCCAATAAAATTTGTTGAACGAATGATTTTCCATAAATATATCATTAGACAACAATAAAAACACTGATCACAAATACTTTCAAATAAAGTTTATCTCAATTTTTTTAAAAGATTTTTACTTATTTATTTGAGAGAAAGCACGAATGGGGGAGGGAGAGAAGGGCAAAGTGGGAGGGAGAACCAGACTCCCTGCTAAGCAGGGAGCCCAGGGTCATGACCTGAGCCTAAGGCAGATGCTTAACTGACTGAGCCATCCAGGTATGCCCTCAATGTTGTTTTATAATAGTGAAAAAACAGAAATAATATAATGACCATAAGAAAATACTTTTATGTAATATACACATATAAGGATTAAATATGATAATATGCATCTATAAATTTTTAACATGAAAAAATGGGCATTAAACATCATTAAGTTAACAAAGCAGTTTATGAAACAGCATATTCACAATGACTCAATTTTGGCTAAATATATATATATGTATATATTTAGTGTAAATCTAATCTGGAGTAATATAAAGGAAAGTATCAACTCTGGTTATCTCTGGCTGATAGAATTCAAAAGTTGATTCACTATTTACAGGTGATTTTCAATATTTTCTACCATGCATTTGATATAGTGTGTACTTATAATGAATTATTAATCTATTTTTATTGTGAAACATCCTGAACCTAGTATACAAAGTCTATAGTGGCTACAGGGTTGCCTCTAATTTTTTCAATGTCATGAGTTGACCAAACATCAAACAGACAAATATTTAAAAATGATCAAAGCCTTTGTGCATTTTATTTTATGATACTAACATGTGAATTCTTTATGTAACCTAGACTTGTATTGTAGAGTTGCAGAGCTGAATGTGAGGACTAAACTAATTTTCTAAGTAAAGCTCTCTAATGGGATATATTTATGTGTGTTTTGTAGGAAAAAACCACTAAATTAAAGTTTTCTTTTACCTTTTAGAGGATCTGATAGAACTATTAAACCAAAACACAACTTTTTACTTATGTTAGCATCTTGATTTTAATGTCAACTTCTTACATTAATATCTTGTTTGCAGTATAGAAAATGAAATCTCAAGTGAAGAAATTTCCATTTTTGTTTAACAAGATCAAAAATGTGTAAAACCCCCTATAACTATATTTTAATAATACCTAGAGCACCAAACAAGAGATTTTAGGTATTCATTTGAAACAGCTGGCAGAATTATTTATTTCCTACTTCAGTTTCAACAGCATATCAATCACTGATGTTGCTATAATACTACAAACTGGTTTTTTAAAAAAGAATAGAAATTATGCTATTTTTCATGTCAATGTAGTCTCTTAATATCATGTCCTTTGGGTTTTTTTTTTAAGATTTTATTTATTATTTAAGAGAGAGAGATGGTGAGAAAGAGCACAAGTGGGAGGAGAGAGGGAAGAGGGATAAGCAGGTCCCTGTTCAGCAGGAAGCCCGACTTTTGGCTAGATGCCAGGACCCTGGGACCATGACCTGAGTCAAAGGTACACATTTAACTGACTGAGCCACACAGCTGCCCCTTGTCATGTATTTCAAAAAAATAAGTTAAAAAATATACTTTTAAGACCAAGTATAGATACAAAGCTAGAACTTAATTTAGGGTACAGATTTTTCTCTAGTTATTAAGTAACAACTATGGCTATTTTATATTTTTTAAGATGACTCACTTGCTGGCAATCACAAAAGATAGATAGATGTATCTCTTAAAATATATTATAAGATCACCTGTCTTTAGGTGGTGGTTGCAGTAACCATGTATTACAAATCCTCAGGACTACCTATAGAATCAGCAAGAAGGGCCTCTCCCTGAAGCCCTGTGTCCTGAAACCCTGTCTATCACAAACCCACAAGATAAATGCATTGAAGAATGGAATGGATGTCCTGGTCACTTCGATGCAGTGCTCATCACAGGCACACTATAACCCATAATGTTACAAATCCACTTTTATGACCTAACACCATTTACCCCAGAGAAATATCTCATATCTCTTTTTCTATGTCCTCAAAAATAAAAAGTGACTCCATCCAAACGTCATGAAGGTTTGTGGTATGTGCCCCTATCAACAATGGCCACAGACTCAAGCAAAGGAGCAAACATACAATGAGATGAAGTTGAAGGGGATTTACCACCTGGGACCATCCTCAAGGTGGACCTAGGGCAATACTACAATTGGAAGCCCACATTTCTTATTCCCAAATATTTTAAAGTTATACATCAGGCTAATAAACTTTTTTTTAAAATTTCTTTTCAGCGTAACAGAATTCATTGTTTTTGCACCACACCCAGTGCTCCATGCAATGTGTGCCCTCCATAATACCCACCACCTGGCTCCCCCAACCTCCCACTCCCCGCCCCTTCAAAACCCTCAGGTTGTTTTTCAGAGTCCATAGTCTCTCATGGTTCATCTCCCCCTCCGATTTCCCTCAACTCCCTTCTCTTCTCCATCAGGCTAATAAACTTTTAAATACAGTATATTCTACTATCCTGCTTTAAAAGATATACCTCTATAACCATAAAATTAAGAAAAGTATGTGTAAAGCTTATGGTGTTTTATTTTGGAGTTGGCATATGTCAAAGATGACTGAACTTAATTACTCTGCCTATCAGCATGAAATTATTTCTTCATATTGGCGACTAGGTGGACACTGAATGCTAGAATTGTATAGTTTGATTTTTTAAGATTTTATTCATGTAATTATTTATATAGACAGTGTGCATGCCAGTGGAGGGGGAGGGACAGAAGGAGAGAGAGAATCTCAAGCTAACTCCGGGTTGTGCATGGAGCCTAATGTAGGGCTCAATCTCACGACCTTGAGATCATGACCTGAGCCAAAAATCAAGATTCAGAAGTTCAACTGATTGAGTCACCCAGGCACCCCTCTAGTTTCATTTTAATAAAAATATTTTTAAATGCTTATTTGGACTTCTAAATCATCACATAAAAATTTTAGCTCTACATATCAAGTTTAAAATTTCAACATTTGCTAGTTATGATGTACTTGCCCTTTAATTTTATTTTTTATTTTATTTTTAAAGATTTTATTTATTTAATTGACAGAAAGAGAGAAAGAGAGAGAGATAGTGAGAGAGGGACAAGCAGGGGGAGTGGAAGAGGGAGAAGCAGGGAGTCCAATGTGGGCTGGATCCCAGGACTCAGGGATTACGACCTGAGCTGAAGGCAGACACTTAACAACTGAGCCACCCAGGCACCCCCATGGACTTGTCCTTTAATTTAATTTTGTTTTTTGCAAAATACATTTTCTTATTGATATAATGCATGTTTATGCTAATGAGTTTTTTAAATTAACATATAATGTATTATTTGTTTCAGGGGTATAGTTCTATGAATAATCAGTCTTATACAATCCACAGCACTCACCATAGCACACACACTCCCCAGTGTCCATCACCTAGCCACCCTATCCTTCCCACCCCCTTCCCTCCAGCAACCCTCAGTTTGTTTGCTGAGATTAAGAGTCCCTTATGGTTTGTCTCCCTCCCTGTTCTCAATTTGTTTCATTTTACCCTCCCTTCGCCCCATGGTCCCCCTGCCCTGCCTCTCAAATTCCTCATATCAGAGAGATCATATGATAATTCTTTCTCAGATTGACTTATTTCGCTTAGCATAATACCCACTAGTTCCATCCACATCGTTGCAAATGACAAGATTTCGGGTTTTGATGGCTACATCATATTCCATTGTGTGTGTGTGTGTATATATATATATATATATATATATATACACACACATATATATATACACACACATATCACATCTTCTTTATCCATTCATCTGTTGATGGACATCTAGGCTCTTTCCATAGCTTTTTCCCCTTAATTTTAATAAATACTTTAAATATTTATAAGAAAGACAGTTATTTGTTAATTTTAATAACTTAAAATTTTAGAAGAGAAACAGCTTTTTTGAAAATGTAAAAAATAATTTTAATCACTTTACACTTAAAATTTTGAAAAAATTTGGTATGCTTTTTAATGCATTTACTATTTATTTTATAATCCTAATTTAAATCATTACTGTCAATAGAACAAAGTTATGTAAAAGATCTTGACTATAACAACCTAATTAGTAATCCTGCTGAAATGAAAATTTAAAAAATTAGTTTAATGGAATAGGGGTATAATGATTTTGAATTACATATGTAGTTTATTAGTCATGCAAACTCTATCGGCCAATCATCAGTTCATTCAGATAGGCACAGCAATGAGATGAAGTTCAGTCATCTTTGACATATGCCAACTCCAAAATATAACACCATAAGCTTTATACATTCTTGTCTTAATTTTTCATTTTTATAAAGGTACATCTTTTAAGGCAGGATAATAGAACATATTATATTTAAAAGTTTATTAGCCTGATGTATAACTTTAAAATATTTGGAAATAAGGAATGTGGGCTTCCTTTGTAGTATTACCCTAGGTCCACCTTGAGGATGGTCCTAGGTGGTAAACCCCCCTCAGCTTCATCTCATTCTGTGTTTGCTCAGAAAATCAACCTAATTGCTCAGTCACCAACTAATACATCATTTGAGTGGCTTACCCACAGATTTTAGCTTTACCACATTGTTTTATGTAACTGAAAATGGTATTACTTCAGTAACAATATCACTTTTTCGTGATATTCCATGAGAACTGAGCTCTTGTCACCTAGAGAACTTTTAAGGGGATTATTATCTAAAGACACAACTTCAAAAGCAAACTAACTAAAATAATGGAAACCCCATCTATGAACATCAGTTTGTGTTTGTGTACCAGAGCAGAGGCACCATGTAAGCTGCTGCATATCATGGGAGAGATGTGGTTACATCTGCTTGTTCATCAGATGTGATTTGCACAAAATGATGAAATTCCATAGGAAGAAGACAGTTTATTTTTCCCACTCCAAGATGAATAACTCTATGATGAGGAACAATTCATTCTAAAATGTCCAGATTTTATCACATTTCTCAAACATGCTTTTCAACTATTAAAATGCCAAAATTTTGATATGCTGCTGATAAACAACAGAAAATATCTGCTTATAATGTGCTTTGATTGTTGTGTAAATACTAAATATGATCTATGCCTGCAACAGTTATATTTGAGATTTTGTTGTTAAGGAAAAATTCATATTTCACCCATTGTTTTCAAGTATATGAATCATTAATAACTTTACAACACTAGCTCCATATATATTAAGTTGAACTGAAAAGTACTGAGAGAAGCAAGTTCAAGCAGAATCAGCCATGCGTGTGCCAATATGCCAAAAATAGTATATCATATGTTAGTAAAGACACAGCATGGCCTGGTAAACTGCAGAGAAATAGGGCATAGGTAGAAGGACAAGTACCTGGAAATAGACTCCTGAACCACCTTTCATGGCAGGGTAATTTGTAGAATAATTGTACCAGCTGTTTCATTAAAAGAAAGTTTAGTCTTTTTATAGGGATATGAAATAGTAAAGGTTATCTCAGCAGTAGTTGTATTTCCTGGACAAGGAGAGGGATCCCAACAGAGACTGGGTACCAGGCAAGACTGAGAATATGGACATTAATGGGACATACAGACTGTGTAGAGAAATGCTTTTCCTAAGAAATTAAATGTTTTTTTAAAAATCCTAAGACCAGATATTATTGAATAAATATACATCTGTATGGAAATATGTACTACATTTAAATTTTAAAATAACAGGGACTATTGTAGCCAATGGAATTATTAAGGAATATAAATAAGCATACACAAATAAATACATGTGCTGCAGAAATTAACAATTTAAAAACATAAATCCTAGAGTTTTCTGCCCCTACTATCCTCTTTTGCTCCATGTGTTCTTCTCCTACTCATTTGACTAGACATTCTGTGATTCTTGGAGAGGAATGAGCCAGTGAAAACACAATGAATTAATAAACACTGGAAAAGAATATGTTTCAATTTCAATTTCAAATATTGTTAGATATAGCTCTCTGAAGGCCTCAATAGCGTTGAAGAGCATGTAAAATGGTTCTGTGAGCAAAATGTTTGAGAACCACAGCAAAGAACCAGGTTGGTTCCACATCTCCTCTTAGGTAGATCTGAAAAGGGCCTATTAGAGACCTTCCTTCAAAAAATGTAAATTCACTAACCATTTGTCTATGTGTAACAAACAACAAAATAACATCAATATATGTGTGACATTTAATTATTATTTAGTTTGGACTGAACATCTGCAGGCTTGGAACTAACATTTAAGGACAGAATTATAGCTTAATACAAGGATTTTATTATTTCATTTACAAAGGTAGACTTTAGATCCCAACAGAACCAGAGAGGGATCACTACATAAAAAGCAGCGAAGTTGCCTTTTGTATGATGACTCTCACATGGCAGTGAGTTCTTATACATTCTCAGGCTTTATGTCAGCTCAAGAAGCTTGCTGGAAAGCTTGGGAATGAATGACCTTTTTATTTTTGAAGTAGCTATTTCCGACAAAGCTTCATCTGCACAGCAAGAAGAGAAAACGAAAAGTGCTTCGGCCTACTACCCGTGCCTTATAGGTTTCATGCCAGTTCAGCAATATAGTAATGACTCTTTGGGGCTTCTGAACAGTTTACCTACTGTACTAGACATGCCCCCTTTTTGTAACATAATAAATAGTAAGTCAGGGAAAACTGCCCAAGCTTATGCGAGTTAGTGGCACACCTAAAACAATTGGAAAAGTAAGCTGTAATATACTCATGCATGTTCTGTTAACTCGAGACAGAACATATCTATCATATTCCAACAATTCATCATAATATGGTTCCTTTAGGCCTCTGACCAGTGATTTGGACAGGATCCTCCTATGGGAGAGGAACATTTGTAGATGAGGCTTCATATTATATTGATGGATCTGTTAAATTAGGTTTTGCCTTGTAGCTACTGAGCAATTGAGCTACTGAGATTCCATCCCCTACCCTGGAGCACCCACCCTAACAAGAACTTCTGTGTACTTCATCACATACAACTACCAGAACTAGAATATTGCAACAGTCCTATCGGGGTGAAAGAAGAATGTGACACATGGTATTAGGGATTTCTTAAACACCTCCCAGCATGGATGAAAAACTATATGCTTTATTCATACTTCTCTCATGAAATATATCTACTAAATAATGGCAACATTCCCAGATCTGGGGATATTGCTATAATTGTTCAGTCTGCAGACAGGACAAGTAATATCTGGTTAAAAGATTTATTGTCTACTTGATCAAGGTCTGGCCTGGTGCCAAGTGTTTTACATGCATTTTCTCATGTGGTCCCCAGAAAAACCTTATGAGGGGGTTACTGTCAGCACCCCAATTTTATAGAGAGGAAATGGGAGGTTCAAAAAATTAAATAAATTCCCTAAATTACGAAGTTTGTAAAGGGAAGAAGCTGGATTAATTTTTTTGAATTGCAATCATTTTGTAGACTTACCAATATACATAATAATTTGTTAGCTATATTCCAACTTGTGAGATCTGTTTGGATTAGGGAGTTCACACTTCTGATAAGATCTATGAAGCACATTTGGCCAAGCTACTTAAGATAAAAACATGCATTTGGATGGTTAAGATTGTTCCCTGAAAGTGATATTCACAAAATATCACAAAATATTTCCAATAAGGCAAAAATTACTAAGATGCCAAAATATTGGTAAAATGATAAAAGAAATCCTAGATGAATCCTAGCTAGCACAAATACAGCAATTATTCCATGGTTAATATGGATTTATCCTTGACAGATTAGAAAAACAATTTTTAATAATAGATGGGAGTTTAATGTAGTGAAAGCAAAGCAAAACGAACAGAAATATTGGCTTTAGATTAGATATACCTGGCTTTGCTGCTTATGACCTGTGTAAATTTGGGAAAGTTACCTAACCTCTCTGAGCTAGTTTCCTCATCAATAAAATGAGATCCCAGTAACTGAATGGTATGGTTGCTGTTAGGATCAGTGGTTGTATAGGAAGGCCACTGTGACATGGTGAGTCTTCCATCATATAATTTTTCTAGAGTGAATTATATAAAAATAATGCATTTGCTCTCTGGAACGGAAAGTTTGTATGCAAGAAAAATTAAAAGCCAGGATTTCAATAATTTGAGAACACTGAATTAGAAGACACAGGGTACCTGCTATCAAATGTTCTTTAAAATGGAGATGAAAGGAGTGAAGGCTATGTTCTCTGCATCACTTACAATCTTAATAACCTAAAAGAGAAATGTTATGTATAATATGTACTTTAAAAAATAATAATAATATATACTTTTAGTGGGAAAAAAGTTATATTAATGGGGGATAAAAAAGATCATGGATAAGAAAGGGAACAAAATGAACTTCTGAATTCTAGACTTATGCTCCAGACTTCATTTTTCTAAATCCTACTTTTTTTTTTAGCCATGCTCTACCTAGAAAGAGTTTTGGAAGCAGTGTCCCGGAGTAGGGGAGTAAAAAACCTTGAATTCAAGGTTGATTAAAGAGGTTCCATTCCTGATTAGTTCTGTAATCCCAGATAAATCAATGGATTTTGAGATGATTCTTCTTTTATGAGTGTTTGGACTATTTGCGCTAATTCTACAGTCTCTACCAGAAATCAGATCCAAAAACTATATACTTCAAATTTAGTAACTGTCACAAAACAGGCTTCAGTAGGAATTAAGTTAAAGGTGGTTTCTGAAATATCTGAAGGGAATTCCAAAATATGCTCCACAAACAATTCTTTCATTTAGCATATAGAAGTCAAACCCTCTTGTTCATAATAATTTTTAGGTAATTTTAAAATAAAATACAATAAACTATATTAGATTCAAAATAAAATATAAGACAAACTATTATTGTTAGATCACCTATACAAGTATAAAGTGTGATAAATCAATGAAACTAGAATTTGAATTTATACTATACCTTACAGAATCAGCTTCATTAGTTTATGTTCATATGCTTAATGTATTTTGGTATAAACAACTAAGTTTCATTAATTTAATTTAAAAATTTTACAGGGCGCCTGGGTGGATCAGTAGGTTAAGGCCTCTGCCTTTGGCTCAGGTCATGATCTCGGGGTCCTGGGATCGAGCCCCACATTGGGCTCTCTGCTCAGCGGGGAGACTGCTTCCCTCTCTCTCTCTGCCTGCCTCTCTGCCTACTTGTGATCTCTCCCTCTGTCAAATAAATAAATAAAATCTTAAAAAAAATAAAAATAAAAAATAAAAAATAAATAAAAAATTTTACAACTATTTGCTGAGTACCTAAATATACCAGGCACTAAGCTAGCTACAAGAATGCTATCAATGAAAAAAAAAAAAAAAAGAATACTATCAAGGATTAAATATTTCACATTTCATGGGGATAGCTATTAATTATATAAACTATGATAAGTACTGCAGAGGAAAATTAAACTTCAATGTGAAAAATTAACATAAAATCTGATTTAGATTGTAAATTTAGGAAGGCTTTTTTTGAGGAAAGGACTTATATTTAATTTGAGAAACTGTGAATGAGAAGTTGCCAAAAAAAAAAAAAATGTATAGGGAACCTGAAAAGGCTACATACCATTTGATTCCAACCATTTGACATACTGGAAAAAGCAAAACTCTAGAAACAATAAAAAGATCAGTAGTTGACAGGAGTTAGGAGGGAAGGAAGAATCAATAGACAGACCACAGAGGATTTTTATGGCAGTGAACTACTCTGTACAATACTATAATGGTGGGTACCTGTGATTATAAACTTGTTTAAACCCACAGAATGTACAGCACCAGGAGTGAACCCTAATGCAAATTATGGACCCAGGTGATAATGATGTGAACTTAAGTACATCAATTATTAAAAAATGTTCCACTTTGGTGGGGTATGTTGATAATGGGTGAGGCTATACATGTGTGGGGACAGGAGATCTATTGAAAATATACCAACTTTCTGCTCAATTTTGCTGTGAACCTAAAACTGCTCTAAAAAATAAGGCTTTTAAAAAGTAGAGGGAAGTGGGCCACCTGTGTGGCTCAGTTGGTTAAGCATCCAACTCTTGATTTGGGCTCAGGTCAGGATTTCAGGGCAGTGAGATGGACTCCCACATCAGGCTCCCTGCTGGACACAGAACTTGCTTAAGAGTCCTTCCCTTTCTCTCCCTTAGACCCTCTTCCCACTCTTTCAAAAAAAAAAAAAAAATGTAAAAAGTAGAGGGGAGAAGATTCAAGACATGCAGGTCTAAAAAAAAAACAGGAAAATTTTAGCAATTTGAAACAGAAGGCCTACATGGTTTCTTTGTCATTCTAAGACATTCTTACCATCTAAGTTAGATATTTCTTAAAAGCTGGTAAAGATGAGTCATGAATAAAACCTAAACTGAATACATAAATAAAAATAAAGTCTAATGCATTAAACGCTCATGTAAAAGCATTATGTTAAAATGCTCTCTATATAGCCATACATGTTGATTCCATAGTACCCTCTACCTAATACTGTTTCAAATTAAATGTAATATATATTCATACTGTATATTTTAAAATATATAAATTATAAGTACTCTCTCTAAAACTCACTCGAACTTTAGCTCAAAAGTTAGGCCCAATGCAATTAACATCTACTCAGTTTCTAATACTATGTAACAACTTAATCCCAAATTTGGGGATTTTAAAATAACATATATTCAACCCCTTTCAATGGATCCAAAATACAGGTCAGCGTTGATTTTTCTCTATTATATCTCAACTAGTTAAATTTGAAGCTGGGGTTCATTTGCACAGTATCATCTAAAATCTTTCATTTGCATATCTGGTGCCTGGACAGGAATAACTCAGAAATTAGGACTGTCTACCAGAACAACAATATATTGTTCCTCCCTGTGGCTTGACTTCCTCCTACAATGTTGACCTCAAGGTAGTTAAACTTCTTGCATGGAATCTTTGCATTCCAAACACAAATATTTCAGAAAACAAAGTAGAAACTGGATCACCTTTGACAATTTGACCTCTTTGAAGTAATGCACTGTTGTTTCTGCCATGTTATAATGGCCATAAATGATGTATAAATCCATCAAATTGGGAAAAGTACATAGATGCCACTGTCCAACTGAGTAAATGTGAAAGAATTTGTGGCAATTCTTAGTTTCCTCAACATCTAAAGCACTACTACAATCTTGAAAAAAAGTAACCATTACTTCCAGATGTGCTGGTTTTCTTTTCCTCAGGAACCTATTATTTTTCCTGAGGTAATTTAAGCATTTTCACCTCATTTTTCTGTCATCTTTATATGTTCTCTACCTTGATTGGCCTTGGTACCTCTGCTAACTTCCACTACATTCTCACCTAGGGAACTACACTGAGAACTTTGATCACTATCCCATCATTTTATAAGTACTTCTCTCCTCAACAATCCATTAGTACATTTTAATATAATAGTTATTATTTAAGTTATAATTAATAAATAATATTTAAATAGTATTTTTTAAAGATTTTGTTTATTTATTTGACATAGAGAGATCACAAGTAGGCAGAGAGGCAGGCAGAGAGAGAGAGAGAAAGGGAAGCAGGCTTCCCCGCCGGGCAGAGAGCCCGATGTAGGGCTCGATACCAGGACCCTGAGATCATGACCTGAGCCGAAGGCACAGGCTTTAACCCACTGAGCCACCCAGGTGCCCCTAAATAATACTTTAATTATTCTATTGAATTTCTGAATTTCCCATCTGCCCTTTTAACTTCCCCCATCCTTACTCTAGTGGACTCAATAAGATCTGAACCAAGACTGAACTGTCATCTCTCCTTTCCTTCTGTTATGTTCTCATTCATTCTCAGAACACCAACTACCCCCTTCAAGTCACAATTCTATCTTTCTATAAAGACTTCATAAAAATTAATGTTCTTAATTTATATATATGCTCTTTATATATATATATATACACATATGTATGTATATGTATATATTAGAATGAGAAAAATGAATAAATATTTTCCCTATTCAAACATTGGCAATTTAATAGCAACCTAAATTTTCTTAGCAAAACACTGCAACGATTCAAAATATGTGAGAAAATATAAAACATCGTCCCTATTGTGGACATTGCTGTTATGAACATTGGGGTACATATGGCCCTTCTTTTCACTACATCTGTATCTTTGGGGTAAATGCCCAGTAGTGCAATTGCCTGGTCGTATGGTAGCTCTATTTTTAATTTTTTGAGGAATCTCCACACTGTTTTCCAAAGTGGCTGCACCAACTTGCATTCCCACCAACACTGTAAGAGGGTTCCCCCTTTGTCCACATCCTCTGCAATATTTGTTGTTTCCTGCTTTGTAAATCTTTGCCATTCTAACTGGTCTAAGAAGGTATCTCAATGTGGTTTTGATTTGAATTTCCCTGATGGCTAATTAGATAATGAATATTTTTTCATGTGTCTCCTAGCCATTTGTATGTCTTCATTGGAGAAGTGTCTGTTCATGTCTTCTGCTCATTTTTTGACTTATCTGTTTTTTGGGTTGAGTTTGAGAAGTTCTCTATAGATATTGGATATCAGCCCTTTGTCTGTAGTGTCATTTGCAAATATCTTCTCCCATTCCATGTGTTGCCTCTTTGTTTTGTTGACTGTTTCTTTTGCTGTGCAGAAGCTTTTGATCTTGATGAAGTCCCAAAAATTCATTTTCACTTTTGTTTCCCTTGCCTTTGGAGAGGTGTTTTGAAAGAAGTGGCTGTGGCTAATGTCAAAGAGGTTACTGCCTATGTTCTCCTCTAGGATTTTGATGGATTCCTGTCTCACATTGAGGTCTTTCATCCATTTTGAGTTTATCTTTGTGTATGGTGTAAGAGAATGGTCAAGTTTCATTCTTCTGTATATAGCTGTCCAATTTCTCCAACACCATTTATTGAAGAGGCTGTATTTTTTTTTCCATTGGATATTTTTTCCTGCTTTGTTGAAGATTAGTTGACCATAGAGTTGAGTGTCCATATCAGGACTCTCTACTCTGTTTCATTGGTCTATGAGTCTGTTTTTGTGCCAGTACCATACAATCTTGATGATCACAGCTTTGTAATAAAGCTTGAAATCAGGTAATATGATGCCCCCAGTTTTGTTTTGGTTTTTTTTTTCAACATTTCCTTAGCAATTTGGGTTCATTTCTGGTTTCATACAAATTTTAGGATGGTTTGTTCCAGCACTCTGAAAAATGTCAATGGTATTTTGATCAGGATGGCATTGAAAGTATAGATTCCTCTGGGCAGCATAAATATTTTAACAATGTTTATTTTAGTAACAATGTCTTATTCAATGTTATTCATGGATTCCATGCTCAATCCATGATCATGAGATGTTTTTCCATCTTTTTGTGTCTTCTTCAATTTCTTCCATGAGTGTTCTGTAGTTTCTTGAGTATATATATATTCTGTGGTTTCTTTGAATATATATATATATAAAAAGATAAATATATATATTATATATATTTTATATATATATATATATATATATATATATATATATATATATATATAAAATCTTGAGTATATATAACCTCTTTGGTTAGGTTTATTCCAAGGTATATGATGGTTTTGGGGGCTATTGTAAATGGAATCAATTTCTCTTTCTACAGTTTCATTGTTAGTGTATAAGAAAGCAACTGGTTTCTGTACATTGATTTTGTATCCTGCCACATTACTGAATTTCTGTAGGATTTCTAGTAGTTTGGGGTGGAGTCTTTTGGGTTTTCCATATCAAGAATCATGTCATCTGTGAAGAGAGAGAGTTTGACTTCTTCTTTGCCAAATTGAATACCTTTTATTACTTTTGGCCATCTGATTGCTGTTGCTAGGACTTCTAGTACTATGTTGAACAACTGTGGTGAGAGTGGCATCCTTGTCATGTTCCTGATCTCAATGGGAAGGCTCTCAGCTTTTCCCCATGGAGAATGATATTCGCTGTGGGTTTTTCATAGATGATTTTGTGAAGTTGAGGAATGTTCCCTCCATCCCTACACTCTGAAGAATTTTAATCAGGAAAGGATGCTGTATTTTGTCAAATGCTTTTTCTGCATCAATTGAGAGGACCATGTGGTTCTTTTCCTCTTCTCTCATTGATTTGTTCTATCAAATTGATTGATTTGCAAATGCTGAACCACCCTTGCATCCCTAGGATAAATCCCACCTGGTCATGGTGGATACTCTTTTTAATGTACTGTTGGATCCTATTAGCTAGGATCTTGTTGAGAATCTTGACATCCATATTCCTTAGAGGTATTGGTATTGGTCTGAAATTCTCTTTTTTGATGGGGTCTTTGCCTGGTTTGGGGATCAGGGCAATGCTGGCTTCATAGAGGCTGGAAGTTTTCCTTTTGTTTCTAATTTTTGAAACAGCTTCAGGAGAGTAGGTATTATTTCTTCTTTGAATGTTTGGTAGAATTCCCCAGGGAATCCATCAGGTCCTGGGCTCTTGTTTTTTGGGAGGTTTTTGATCATTGCTTCAATTTCATTACTAGATTTTGGTCTATTCAGGTTGTCAATTTCTTCCTGCTTCAGTCTCAGTAGTTTATAGGTTTCTAGGAATGTATCCATTTCTTCTACGTTGCTTAACTTATTGGCATATAGCTGTTGATAATTTCTGATGATTATTTCTATTTCCTTGGTGTAGTCATGACTTCTCACCTTTCATTCATACTTTTATTAATTTGGGTCCTTTCTCTTTTCTTTTGGATTAGTTTGGCCAATGTTTTATTAATCTTATTAATTCTTTCAAAGAACCAGCTTCTAGTTTCATTGATATGTTCTACCATATTTCTGGTTTCTACCTCATTGATCTCTGCTCTAATCTTAATTATTTCCCTTCTCATGCATGGGGGAGGCTTAATTTGTTGTTGATTCTCCAGTTCTTTAAGGTGTAAACAGAGTTTGGATTTTTCTCTTGTTTTTTGAGTGAGACTTGGATGGCTATGTATTTCCCACTTAGACCACCTTTGTCATATCCCATAGGTTTTGGACTGACGTGTCTTCATTCTCATTGATTTCCATGAATTTTTTAAGTTCTTCTTTGATTTCCTGGTTGACCCAAACATTCTTGAGCAGGATGGTCTTTAACTTCCAAGTGTTTGAATTCCTTCCAAACTTTTTCTTGTGATTGAGTTCTAGTTTCAAAGCATTGTGGTCTGAGAATATGCAGGGAATAATCTCAGTCTTTTGGCACTGGATGAGACCTGATTTGTGACCCAGTATATGGGCTATTCTGGAGATTCCATGTGCACTCTATTGCTTTAGGGTGGAATGTTCTGTATATATCTATGAGGTCCATCTGATCCAATGTGTCATTCAAAGATCTTGTTTCTTTCTTGATTTTCTGTTTAGATGAATCTGTCTATTGCTGAGAGTGGCATGCTAAGATCCTCTACAATTAATGTATTCTTATAAATATGTCTCTTTATTTTGATTAACAGTTGGCTTATGCATTTGGCTGCTTCCATGTTGGGGCCATAAATATTTATAATTGTTCATTCTTGTTGGATAGACCCTTTAAGAATGATGTAGTGTCCTGCTATATCTCTGACTACAGTCTTTAGCTTAAAATCTAATTTGTCTGATATGAGAATCACTACCCCAGCTTTCTTTTGAGGCCTGTGGAAAGAATCAAGATGCCCTTCAATAGACGAATAGATAAAGAAGATGTGGTCCATATATACAATGGAATATTACTCAGCCATCAGAAAGGATGAATACCCAACTTTTGCATCAACATGGATGGGAGTGTAGGAGATTATGCTGAATGAAATAAGTCAAGCAGAGAAAGTCAATTATCATATGGTTTCACTTACTTGTGGAACATAAGGAATAACATGGAGGACATTAGGAAAAGGAAAGGAAAAGTGAAGGGGGGGGGGAATCAAAGGGGGATATGAACCATGAGAGACTATGGACTCCAAGAAACAAACCGAGGGTTTTAGAGGGGAGGGGGTGGGGGATGAGCCTGGTGGTGGATATTAAGGAGGGCACATATTGCATGGAGCACTAGGTGTTATATGTAAATAATGAATCTTGGAACACTATATAAAAAACTAATGATGTATTGTATGGTGACTAACATAACACAATAAAATTTTTTTTAATCATCCTTAATTTCATAAAGTTAAATACTAAAAATTCTGGAAGAAAATTATGATTCCTCGTCTGTTCTTCTATTAATTGCTATAACTGGACAAATGAAGCTTGTGAACCAAGAAGTCTATACCACTTTCCTCAAATAATCAGTGGTTGAAGAAACATGTTTTAAAATTCCCAGTCCATTTTGCAGACTAAAACTCCTACAAAATAATGAATTGAATTAATAGAAAAGTGATCATGTCCTTAGATTTCAAAGCAATGTCAAATTACTATTAAACTTTCTAAATAATTGCTCTCCAATTCTGTTCCCATCTAGTCATGGTCTGGTAATAAGGCTAGTTCACATACCAATATGAATCCTCACACCATGCTTTCAAAACTCGAGTTCTATACAGTTCTATTGTAGAGACTTCTCTAACTGTTGAGCATTCCTTCACAAATAGGTCTTAATACTTGGTTTCCAGAATTTCACAGCCTAGTTTTTTTTTTAGAAAGTAACCATTTAAAACATGAAAATAATTATCCAGGAATAAAGAAATAGCTATCCCACATTCAAATTTCTAAGTATAACTTCAGAAGGCAGTATAACTGAGGAGAAAGTAAATAACAAACAATAAAAGAAAAAAATTTTAAATTATTACACCTGTAAAAATGAATGAAAGTCCTCTAAAAGGATAAGCAATAAGAATAAACTGACAGTAATATTGGAATAATGGATTTTCTTCATTTTCATTTCACAAAATAACTGCTCTGAGGAAAATAGTTTTACTGATTACTTCAATAACATCTAACAATTTTGAGTCCATATGTTTATTTTAGAGCTTGATAAAAGCTAATTACAAATTCAAATATATAATATCTCACGTTTAATTTCTTGAACTTCTAAAAGTTCACAGATTACTGATTAAGAATTCCTGATGAATTTTCAAATAAATATTTCCTTTGTATAAGTTCAAAAATGATTTAACACTTAAATTCTAAATTATTACTTTGTTTTTAGTAGAATGGTATTTAGATTTTAAATATAAAAAAAAACCCACTAATGTGCAACTCTTCAGAAAAGTGAACCTATTATGGTTTACTAACTTTTCATGGTCATATTTTTAGAATGCATTCATATAAATGTGCTGTTATTGTAAATCACAGCAAATGTATCATAAATGCATCTCTCTCATAGTACTATTGGGAGGATAAATCGAGTAGGTAGGTAAAGCCTTTACCTTAATACCTAAGAATATTTAATACTCAATATATTTTACTCATTATCATAATCATTACTATTACCATGAGCTTGTGCTTGAAGTATAGATCCAGGTTTTAAAATCTGAGATAGCATACCAGAGAAAGAAAAAGAAAATCAACAAAAGTTAAGTAAACAAATTCTAAAAGTAGAAATCATTACAGATATCAATAAACTAAAATATTGTAGTTTAAATCATTTGAATCATTAATTCAATTAACAAATGTAGCCTTACATTTTTCATAAAAAGGAGTGTCCAACAATGGTGACACTATTTTAAATATCAAATTTTATGAGAAAGATAAACTTTTTCTGGGGCGCCTGGGTGGCTCAGTGGGTTAAAGCCTCTGCCTTCGGCTCAGGTCGTGATCCTAAGGTCCTGGGATCGAGCCCCGCATCGGGCTCTCTGCTCAGCAGGGAGCCTGCTTCCTCCTCTCTCTCTCTGCCTGCCTCTCTGCCTACTTGTGATCTCTGTCTGTCAAATAAATAATAAATAAAATCTTAAAAAAAAAAAAGACAAACTTTTTCTTACATAGAATAGCTTTCTTTCTCCAACTATTAGAAGTGAATTTTTATAGCTGAATAAAAACTCCAGGAAAGTATATTGAAAAGCTTAAGATGTCTTTAGCTCTAATATAAAAAATAATCACCATTAAGAAAATACAAATCCTGTCAATGACAAACAGTTCTGTATTATTGGCCCTTTTCTGGAAGCTATTCATTATATCTGAGTGGTGTTAGTCTTCTAACCCAGAAACCTGCTGATTCCTGGAATGTATCATTTGATACTATTCCAAACAGCAGCCCAAAGGGACAAACTGAAACAGTAAGAAAATATTTGAAATATGGTAAATTTGTGCTCTTAAAATTTGCCAGTAATTCCAAAGTTAATAATCAAATCATTATGTTATTACTTAATTTAAATTACCAACAATGTATCTTGCATGTAAAATTTCCTGATGTTATTAAAATAGTATATAAGATAGTATAAATAAGTGTAAGTATACTTGATGTGACGGTAAGTAAGTATACATATGGCTTAGTATATTTAGGTGAGAAAATGGAAAATAATTGTGTGTGTGTGTGTATATATATATATATATACACATATATGTATGTATAGATATATAACTTACTAAGCATTAGTTTCTAGGAGTTATTTTTCCAACTCTTTTTCATCCTTTATCTCACTTAATCCTCATAAAAACCCTAAAATGTAGCTAAAATTACTATTCCATTTCACAAATAAGAAACCTGCATGTAGGAAGCTGAAGTATTGTTTAAAGTTACTCAGCTACAGCAGTAGAACTAGAATTCAAGCCCAAAGTCTGATTCCAAAACTAATATGCTTTTAAGTACTATGTCGCCTTCCACAAGGAGAATGAAATTAATGACAATCCAATATGAGCCAGGCATTGTGTATATTTTCTCATTGTTACAGATGAAGAAATTCACAGAGATTAAGTTATTTTTAAGTGTTAAAGTACCAGAATTCTTTCCCCCCATTCCAGTGTTTCTCAAAGTATGTTCTATGGACCACCCATATCAAAGTTACCAAATGCTGTTTTAAAATGCTATTTAAAAGTTAGATTCTGGAGCTTTAGCTCCAGAGATAAAGATATGATACATCTGTAGCAAGGCATCTTTAACAAATTCCCCTGTGAATTGCTCTAGAATTTGTGTGTAAGTATGTGTATGTATGTGTGTTTCTGAGAGTGCTCTAGTTTTTACACTTGGTATCTCCAAGGAGAAAATGAAATGTTCATAGAATGGGAAAAAAAAATTAGTCTCCAAAACATGCAATGTTAACATGTGACTCTTTTGTTGATTCTCATTCAGAACAAAAAATAGATACTTAAATTATATCTCCTGAGGAAATGCCTTTTAACTTTTCTGATGTTAAAATGTCATTAAGCAATATTTACAGAAATGAGAATAACAGGATATCTGATATTCCTTGGCTTTTGGTTTATAAATCTGAGATCTTGAATTTTAGATATATTATATATATTATATATATATATTTTAGATATATTTAGATATATTTCTGTTCTTCCATCTACCCTTACAATGTTGTTTACAAAATCAGGAAAGGAAGAAAGCCACTTTATGAATATACAACACTTGGCATTTATTATGTACTTATTACAGGCCAGGTATTGTGCTAAGTCTTGTGAATTAGGTAAATTATTATTTATTTTGTTTTGTTTCTCTTTAAGTTTTATTTAAATTCCAGTTAGTTAACATACAGTGTAATAACATCACCAAGTGGTAAATTAGGTAAATTATTATCTCCTTTTTATAGATGAGAACCCTAAGGTTCAGAGAGGTTAACTACTATCATCTTGTGATAAAAACAGTAAGTATTAGAGCTGGGATTCAAGTGGAGGGTAATTGATTGCAAAAGCTATGCCCGCTCCATTTTATCACCCCCAGCACAACTACCACCTCCAACATCATGACCATCACTATCTACTACTACCATGCCACTGCCATCACCATAACCATCACCATCGAATCTTTTGCCTCAATTCGTGTTTCTAAGAAAGTCAATTTCCAGAGGACATGTGGACTGGTGGTATTTGTGATAAGGACAGAGAGTTAAAATTCAAAATACATAGCCCAAATCTACTGAATCAGAATTTTCTATAGTGGAAACTAAAAATATATACTAACACTTTCCCAGGCCATTCTTATACAAAGTAAAATGAATGACCACTATAATATGCAACAGTGCTTCCATTTATAAAGAAATATTACAATTATTAAAATAGTTCTACAAACATTTAAAGGCTATAAAAATATAAACAGAGGGGTAAATGAGATGATATTTTAAGTATAGACACAGTTGCTTACCCTTTTGTATTTTGTGGCATTTGGAACAGTACACAATGACCTAGGACAATTTTCAAGCAAGTATACAGTAAGACTCCAGTATAAAAAACAATTAGGTTTATAAGGAATAAATGATTGCCAAAGTACTAACATGTTTCCACAATTTAGGAAAATGAAATTATTGCAATATAAATTCACTTTCAAAATTTTGTATTTGCACCTACAATTAAGGCCTGTTATGAGAGAGCACACTTTGACATGGCACAGAAAAATACTTGTATTGATAGATTTTTTTTTTTTTTTTTTTAAGATTTTATTTATTTATTTGACAGACAGAGATCACAAGTAGGCAGAGAGGTAGGCAGAGAGGTTGGGGGGTGGGGGGAAGCAGGCTCCCTGCTGAGCAGAGAGCCCAATGCGGGGCTTGATCCCAGGACCCTGGGATCATGACCTGAGCTGAAGGCAGAGGCTTTAACGCACTGAGCCACCCAGGTGCCCCGATAGATTTTTTTTTTAAAAAACCTTCCATTCCTTACATTTATTTGCATCAATATAACTACATGCCAAACCAAGCATAACATGGGAATTTTGACACTATCATACTTCATACAAGGACATTTCAAGTGAAGAAAATTTAGAAAATAATGGCAGATGTCTACATTTCACCATCCTCTCATTACTCTCCACAGGTCCCCAGATTAGCCATTTGAAACTAATTCATTAATTACTTAATGAATTGTGCACATATGCTCAAAGATACAATGGCAAGACTGTTCACTGTAGCATTTTTTTATACAAAGGGAAAAAAATACATAAAAACAACCTACTTGTCCCTTACTAAAAGGATAGAATACAGTGGCTTATTCACACAACAGAATGTTATCAGCAATTAGAAGTCATAAACAAAATCTACATACTTTCACATTAATACATTTCAAAAAATTTTGACTCAAAAAAGTCAGCTGCAAAATTTATACATAGTATGAGTCAACTTCTGTACAAAATTAAATATATAAAGGAGCACTATATAATGCATATTTGGGGACTGAATTTAAGAATAAGGAAGAGAGTATCAAGAGAGAAAAGTGAGTAAGGCGTTCAAGACAGCATTTAAACCAAAGTAAAGAAGAGAGACACAAGATACATGCCATCTTCTGGGAATAGAGAGCAATCCTCCATAAAAAATCATCAGGAAATGAGGCTAGAAAGATATACAGTGGCCAAACTATGAAACATTCTTATGGCTTTGCTAAGGAATTTGGACTTTACCACGTTAGAAATGGAGGGCCAGAAAAGTGAGTTAATGGAAGGATGAAATGATCAGACCTATGCTTTAGGAAGATAACTGTGACTATTAGATGAAGAGACTGGTAACAGAATTAGGATCCTGTTACAATGATGTAAATGAAAGATAATAAGTGACTCTGAGAAGAGAGAGAATGGCATGAATGTAAGGGTGTTTGTGGAGATCAAATTCACAGGCTGACAAGTTCACAGAACTCAAGAATGAGAAAGGAAGAAAGAAGATTAAAGATAACATCAATATTTCTACTTTGAAATAATGGGTGGGATTTGATGGGGGAAGCGGTGTTTTCATTATCAGAAGATCTTTCAGGAGCCAATCTCAGTAGAAGACTAGAAATGTATCCAATGTTCACAGGAATTAAAGAATTATAAAAATTAGATTAATGATATAATTGAGAATGAAGTTATGCACCTGAGAAGAAAACAGGATAGGACAGAACTCTGGCAAACACCTGTAGATTGACATTTTAGCAACAGGCAAAGGAGGAAAAAGCAACATGAAGGACAGAAGGCAAGATCACCTAGAGGAAAGGAAACCAGGAGGATGTCTTGATTCAGAAACAAAGGTTAGAAAATGTGTGCTTGCTAAATATAGGAGACTTGCTAAATGTCTCTTAGGGATCTCTCTGGACACTGTGATGGCTATCTAAGTAGACTTTTCTTTAAGAAAATATCTCAGAAATTCTGATCCAATTAGTCAACAAAAAATATATATATGTATGTTGATTCATGAACTCTTAAAGGTCATGAAGATGTCATAGGCTATGGTCTCATATGCAATGTATTAAAAGTTAGGAAAATAATGCTTTATTAAAGATATTGTCTTATAGAATCAGACATTGGAGTATAGTTTGGAGAATAATAAGGAAACCGGAAATGTACTGACAAAATGGATGTTCTAATTTTTACTGTAACTTTTCCTTTAAAAGCTTGTCATTATTATGTTAATGAGGTAATGCACATTACAATGGGTATAGTAAAGCAACTCTACATATGCAGTAGCCAAATTTAATATAAAAACTTTGATTTATTTCCAGTGTGGAGTGCTACTCACTATAGATGATTGTTATGAAAAGTACTTTTTTATTTTTTTAAGATTTTATTTATTTATTTGACAGACAGAGATCACAAGTAGGCAGGGAGGCAGGCAGAGAGAGAGGAGGAAGCAGGCTTCCTGCTGTGAGCAGAGAGCCCCATGCTGGGCTTCATCCCAGCACCCTGGGATCATGACCTGAGCTGAAGGCAGAGGCTTTAACCCACTGAGCCACACAAGTGCCTCGAAAAGTACATTTTTTATTATTGTTATATTACTAAAAAATTAGAGGGAAAAGATATCTTTCATCATATTAAAAAACAAACCATAAACAAGAAAAACAACCTTCATTAAATTGTTGGTAACCATTTTTGATGAGTAATAAAGTTCTAATCTTAAGGATTCTTCATTTTAGAAAATTTTTAACATGCATTTATTACAATGACACATACGTTACACCCTTGTGGTTTTCTTACAGGATTTTGTCAATAAATTCCCAGATGGACAATACTGATTAGTTAACAACTAATTATAAAATATATCTAAATATATGATTAAAATCAAATCTATTTCCCAGCAGTTCCTGATTCAGTATTTTTCAAACAAATATTAAAAAGGAATCAAGATGGTTAGTCATGATTTGTACATTGTTATTTTGTTCAAATATTTAATATAATACTTCATTCAAATGATCCATAGAACGTAATATTTCTTGAAACGGAACTTTGAAACTCTTTCTTAATCTAAAAAGTGCAACCAGAGAAAGTGTGTCAGTACAACAATGAGCTTTGGACCACAATGCACTCTTCTGCAACAGATTGAGAGCTCACATTATGCTATTTTCTCTTACTCTGATAAATTTATTCTTGACCTTGCCTATTATTACATAAGAAACCACTGCTGAGAATTGCAGTTAACACAGCTATGAAACTTTAATATCATTTTCCCTTGTTACAAGTGGTGTGATTTTCTGTCATTACCAAGATGGCTTAGATTGAGATATAAAGGCAGATGCACTGACACATTAGATAACCATATACTGTTTAAAGGACACAGAAGTAGTTTCAAAGGAAGGGAAAGAAGCTTCACAACAGGTCCCATGTCATGTCATCAATTATCGACCTGTCACACTAATGACTAAGGAAACGCAGGGAGCAGTGACAATGGGAACATTCATCTTGTTCTTCCCTGGAAGAGGTGTACCTGTATCCCACTGCACTCTGTCTTCTGCTACCTCCTGCCTCCCCGACTTTTGTTCTCCATGACAGTGAATGTGGTCGTGAGAGTGCTGCCTATCTATCATCCTTTCTTCCTGAAAGGCACCTTGACTGCAGTTAATGACTGTAATAAGACCAAGCAATAGACACCATACCCCCAAGCTCTTATTTTCAGCTTCTCTGAAAATGGGCTCAAGTGAGACAAAGAAGGATCGAAAAGATTGCTCTGGAAAGGCAACTATTTCTATACCATCTCACTTAATTTAATATCTACCAGGAAATGTGACTAAAAAGTCATGAGACTGAATTTCTTGTGTGCATTATACAAACAGTAGTATATGGTAAGTATACATTTTATATACTTACAAATGTAGATATGCAGGCCTTGTATTTATCAGTAACACTTTTTATTCTGAACTGCAGCTTCCCAATGCTTCCCAACATTAAAGCAATAATGTTTTTAAACAACAACAGAAGTGAAAAAGAGAATCTTCATGACATGGAAAAAGAAAAGCTCTCTCCAGCAGTTAATGCTGCTCCTCCTCCTACCTCTCATTGCCACTACTTCTATAGCGACCCTCATGCACAGCAAGGTCCTCTCAAATACTTTGCCGCAAAAAACAGTAGGTTGTTGTTATCACCTATAGTGTGGGGTAAGAACCTGAGTCTCAAAGAAGTGAAATTTTTTGCACAACTAGTAATTCTCGTCTCTTTACATCAGTATTAGGAACACTAGGGTACATGCATAAAAATTAATACAACCCGTTTCTAACAAGTAGGAACATTATAAATAATATGGTAAAGGGAGTAAGCAATATAAATTATGTCTACAAATAAAAGCAGTACTTTAATGAGAGGTTCAAGAGGGGTATAAAGATATATATAGAATAAAAAGAAAAGAATTTTAGTGGTGGATCTCATGAGAACAAAGCTGAGTTTATCTCTTGGAGGTCAGTATGTACTTATATTAACTGGAGCATGAAGAAAGTCGTCTTCTGCATCAGACATAATGGTGTCAGACGTCAAAAAGCTGTAAAATTCATGTTAAAATCCACTGGCGGGGATGGGAAGGAAACTTGTTACAGGGTTCTGTGTGCTGGCATTTGAATCCAGGAAATCACTGCCCTTTTGAACTTCACTAATTACCTGTATATTTGCAGCAGATTGTGAACGTGAACCTGAGCAAAAACCTATACTATGTACAAATACATCCGAATGTCTGAGAAAAAACTCACACTTGTGATGCTTTCCAGAAATGAGTGGATTAGACTCATTAGGCTTACTGTAAGTGAGCCTGTAGGGGGTAAAAACCCTGATGCATTCTATCTAAGGAGCACACTCAAGTCATTTACATAGGAAAGTTAGAGGGAAAAAAGCAATTTCACAGTTGATTTTACAAGTGTGGTTGGGAAAAATCAGCTTTCAATGAACAACAGAATTTACGATTTTAAATGAAAAGGCAGGTATTTCAGCACAAACATTTTAACATGTAGTCTTCTATAATGAAAATATACAACTTCACAGTCATAAGTCAACAGCCCTTTAGGACTTTAGAAATAAATGATTCACTATTACCAGAAAGATTTTTGGCCTTCACAACCAATAGATTCAAAGAAAAATTCAAATTTATGGTAACTAGAAGAAAATAAACATATTTAATTTGAATATTTTAGTAACTGATATATAAATATTCACTAATCTTTTTTTATTTTTTTTATTTTTTGGTCTACCTAGATGTAATGATTTGCTCAGGGCTTGTCTTAAAGTAACCAGAGTATCCCATTCTTTCAAAAGTCTTCATTAAACTGTCAACTGAGGTTTGTAGCCTCCAGCTTCAGTTATATTTTCTATCAGGATTCAATTAAAGAATATGAGGCTTTATATTGTTTTCTTTTCACATTGGCAGGGTCCCGTAACTAAGTATGAAAAGAATTAAAGTGCAAGAACATACATGATTTTTCTATCATATTCTATCTCTTTGCTATAGAGTATAAACCATTTCTGGCATTTTGTAATATACAGACACACACATATATAGGTGTATATTTTTGCAATTGGTTTATCATCTGAATGAAATTTCTCATTTTGTGTTTGAAATTTAAATTTGCTTGGGAAGATGATTTAATTCATCATAAACTAAAAATGTCAAGTCATTGACCTCAAATTTACTTAAAATGTCCATCAGAATCTAACATTGGCCCAAAGGGTTTAGAACAATTTATGCATATTGTAACATATACTGGTTAAATCTTTAAAGTCTAGGTGAAAATAGATATTTTTTTTTGAAAATAGATATTTCTGCCTGAAGTTTCTGTTAATTGAGTTAGTCATGGACTTTGTTCTCTCCCTTCCAATCTTCTCTAATATTTGTCATTTATAACTTTTTCCTTTTGAATGTGAACTAGTCCTTGCAGAAAAGGTCCTATTCCTCTAAGCAGACTATAAGTTCTTTGAGGGCAAAAGTGTCATACTTTTTCATACCCCCACTTGCAGATAGGTCATTCACATAACAGAGATAAAGAAATGTTATTTTTACGAAATGATGATAATGAAAAAAAAAAAAAGAAGAAGAGGAGCAGAAGGGAAGGGGCAGAAGCAGAAATTTAGGAACTGTACTATTATTGGGATTTGGAAATTCAAAATGTGATTCATAATATTTAGAAAATGAGAAACTAGGACTCTAGTTGGTTATTTCAGAGAGCTGATATAATATAGCTGCAAAGTGGTCAAAATAGCTCAAACTGCTAAAGCAGTAGTCATATTTTACTTGGGTATGTTTATTCTACATACAATTTTCCAGAGCCCAACTGAGATTTTCACACTTTAAACAGAGTAGCATAATGAAAAGGATGGTGCTGAATCCTCTGCAATTAATCCCTTAAACGTGTCCAGAATTTTAGAAGTGAACACTCAATTTCCCCTAACTTTAACTGATCATTTCTCTCTTTTTAATACAGCCCACTTCAAACTGCAAATGACTACGTTGCTATTAACGACATTATTGCCAGTGTTTTTTTAAATTAGTTTAAAAGTAGAATTTACTGATTCATCAGTTGCATATAACACCCAGTGCTTATAACATCAAGTGCCCTCCTTAATGCCCATCACCCAGTTGCCCCATCCCCCAACCCACCTCTTCTCCAGGAACCCTCAGTTTGTTTCCTAGAGTTAAGAGTCTCCTATGATTTCCCTTCCTCTGTTTTCATCTTATTTTTTTCCTTCCCTTCCCCTATCTTTCGTCTGTATTGTTTCTTAAATTCCACCTATGAGAGAAATCATATGGTATTTGTCTTTCTCTAACTGACTCACTTGGCTTTGCATAATACCCTCTCATTCCATCCATGTCATTGCAAATGGCAAGATTTCATTCTTTTTGATGGCTGAATCATATTCCATAGTATTATATATACCACATCTCTTTTTAAAATTTATTTATTTTTTCCTCACTATAGTACATACCTTCCCCAATGTCCACCACCCAACCACTCCATTCTTCCCACCCCCCTCCCCTCCAGCAACCTAGTTTGTTTCCTTGAGATTAAGAGTCTCTTCTCGTTTGTCTCCCTCTCTGGTTTCATCTTGTTTCATTTTTCCCTCCCTTCCCCTATGATTCTCTGTCTTATTTCCCAAATTCCTCATATCAGTGAGATCATATTGATCATATGATAATTGTCTTTCTCTGATTGACTTATTTCGCTTAGCATAATATCCTCTAGTTCCATCCATGTCATTGCGAATGGCAAGATTTCATTTTTTGATGACTGCATAGTATTCCATTGTATATACACACCACTTCTTCTCTATCCATTCACCTGCTGAAGGACATCTAGGCTCCTTCCATAGTCTGGCTGTTGTAGACTTTGCTGCTATTAACATTTGGGTGCACATGCCCCTTCAGTTCACTACATTTGTATCTTTAGATATACCACATTTTCTTTATCCATTTATCTGTCAATGCACATCTGGGCTGTTTCCCTATTTTGGCTATTATATACATTGCTGCTATAAACATTGGGGTGCATTTGGAGAGATTAGCCAAAGCAGGTATCCATTCACTCTTGGATTTAAAACACATATATTTTTCTAATAATTTTAATCTAAATCATGAAATTAAAATATTACTTAATATAAAATTTTTGATATATTAATAGTAATAACACATTTAGGAGAAACAGGGTGCAACAGAAGAAATTTTAATTTTACCCTCAGCACTGGCACTAACCATTATGACCTAAGGTAAAGTCACTCAATCTCTTTGATCTCAACTGTTCCACCTATATATACTAATAGTAATGAAATCTACATTCTCCAAGGTCTATGAAATCTATGTTTCTGTGATTTTATGAATTAATTATATTTATAAGCCCAGCAGGAACTTGATGAAAATTCAAGGCCTGCCACCTTTATAAAAGTTCTAGGGCTCTACTGGTCTGGTACAATCAAAGAAAAGTTTAAAAACTCTGCACTCCTTACCATTAAGAGATACACTTCATGGCCGGCCTCTTTGAACTTTGGAGCAACATATAGTACATTTGAATGTGCTTCCTTATATGGCTTATAAGGCTATCTCTTTGAGTGTGCCATGAATAAGAGAAGGCTCTCCAGCTGACACCACAGCAGGAGTTTCTTCTTAGTTTTGTTTAGGTTTGTGTATATATATGTATATCCCCTCCAGTTTCCTTCTAAGTACTCCCTCTGGGGTATCTTCTTTAGACTATGGAGGTTGCAAACTTAAAAGACAACATTGAGGGGCACCTGGGTGGCTCAGTGGGTTAAGCCTCTGCCTTCAGCTCAGGTCATGATCCCAGGACCCTGGGATCTGGTTCTCTGCTCAGCAGGAAGCCTGCTTCCTCCCCTCTCTCTCTGCCTGCCTCTCTGCCTACTTGTGATCTCTGTCTGTCAAATAAATAAATAAAATCTTTAAAAAAAATTAAAAAACTAAAAACTAAAAAAAAAAAGATAACATTGATCAGACTTCTTTACAGTGGGGCTCTGGATATAAATTGGGTCCTAGCAATTAGAAGCACACATGTGAGATGGTAGGTATATTGAAGTGGAGGCCATTATTTTGTCCTTAGCTCTGCTTGCAAACACAGTTAATATATGAAGTTTCCTGCTGCAATATTCCAAGGTCCACTCAGTAGCTTTATGTATGTTAGGTGGCAGTTATGGAGTTAGTGCAGCTTACCTACAAACATTCCAGATTCTGGTCATTAGTTTTATGGATGTGGAAAGAAATGTATGGTAGCAGTCTCAGCATCTCTGGTGGACCATACCATGGTGGTCTGCAATTACTTCTGGAAACCCAGACTGGAGTTCCCACTGTCAACTTTTCCAACAACATTATTAGCACCTTATTTTCTGTATCAAATTATCTTTTGCCAAAACAAATTTATTTCCTTTTCTACATCTGAACCTGGTATGATATCCAAATATTTTAATGCTAAAACTAATAAAATACAGAAAATAGATGAAGGAAGGAAGTAAAGAAAATAAGGAGGGAGGGGCGAGAGGGGAGATAAAATGCACTAGATTAAAAGGCAGTAAAACCCTAGTCCTGGTTTCAGCACTTCCACTAGCTCATTAGTGTGGCCTTAGACTTTCTAAGACCTTACTGCCTCAACTATAAAATAACAGCATTAAAAGATATATTCTCAAAAGGTTTCCACAAATTCTAAAATTCCATGCCTTGATAAATTAAAGTCTAGTCAGTTGCTGTGTTACCACAAGTATCTTGAATCTTAAAGCAAATGACTTGCTTCCCTTATAACCAGGACAGACAAAAACCTGAACTGTTTTTAATTCTCTGATGATTTCTCTCATATCTTAGTAGTTTCATCAGAAAGCAAGAACAGGCAATGCTACTTTGAACAGAGATAATTACTCATATAAACAACTTTCTGATTAGATAGCTACTTCAATTTAAATTCTTAAATTTAGATTAGTAGTTTTCTAATTTCTAATTTCAAAATTAAAAGTGTGAAGTAAATTTTTTCCCTAGAAGTCAATTACTGAAGTATTTTAGTCAATACAAATGTGTCCTAATGCAATACTCCTCACAGTCAGTCTAGCACTATATGTTCATAAACCATAAAATGTACTTTGCAACTGAAGATTGTTACCTACTTAGTAAAAATGCTTTAAAGGAACTCTAAATGGTGTGATTTATTGAAGAGTTGAGTAGTCTGACGTGACATTTACTGTTTTTTAATATCTCTACCATTTCCTTGCAGATGATGCAGAACCAATTGTAGCTATTATAACAATTTAATTATGAAAAACAAATGATGATTGGGTTGTAATAGCCTGACCAATTTTCTATAGTTTACAAAGCCAGATTTAATAGTTGTCTTTAATATTTTTGATTGTATACCTATAGCCTTCAAAAGATAGTGTGGCAGAGACTGTTAATCGGTTTTAATATCCCAATTTTTAGCTGAGTCCCTCACTGGGGATATGGCCATGTATCTATAAGTATTGGCTATTAACAAGTAAAGAGAACTGTTATCTGCAACTTTGTGTCAAATATGGGGGGGGGGGTACTGCATACTCTTTCCTTTTCCTCCTTCTGCTCTCTGGACCTTAGGTATAATATCCTGAATATCTGTCTTGAACCAGAGAGTAAGGACCACATGGCCAAGGGTTGCTAAGTGTGACTTGGCTGAAGCTTATATTCCTGGTGACTTCATGGAGCCTCTATCTCAGATCTAGATTGCCTCTTACATGGATAAAAACTGTGTTTGCAAGCAGAGCTAACGACAAAATAATGGCCTCCACTTCAATATACCTACCATCTCACATGTGTGCTTTTAATTGCTAGGACCCAATTTATATCCAGAACCTCACTATAAAGAAGTCTGATCAATGATCTATGATCATTTCGAGTTACTCCTAATCAACATCAGTATTTTTAAGATTAGGAGGTTCTTTTAGTTCCCATGAAAATTGTACATAGATTTCTTAAAGAATCATGAAAAATCAATATACATATGCCATTATATACTGTTTCTTGGGAAAAACTGTTACTTTTAATTTTTTGTGCATGCTATAATTTATGGGCAGATATAATGAGAGAAAAATAGTAAATGGAAATGCAAGATACTGCAGAAAGTATATACTTCAACAAAAATAGCCGATTCATTTTAATCATACATTTTTAACATATAATTTGGACCTCACACTTAGAGTGAATTACTTTTTCCAATTTTCTAACTGGAACCACTATGAAATCATGCCAATAATAAACATATAGAACAAATTAACAACTGTACACTAAAGATTTGTCTGCTAACATATAGATGAAAGAACTAAAGAAAATCTCCTCGCAAGGAATAAAGTCAACACAGACATTTTTAAATGATTTATATGCAAGTAAAAAAGAATTCAAACTAAATATTTATTAAGAGATTAGGTCATACATTTGAAATGTATTGTTTTTTAATGGTACCTACTAATAATTTTTATAAGTATAAATAATGTAATCAGCATTTACTGTGTACCAGGCAGCATACATACTTTTTTTACTACCCTTAAAATATCCTATCAAATAGATACCATTATCATCCACATTTTAAAGATCAATCTGTGGCTTGGTTCTCAAGTTCTCTGGATATGAATGAAATAGGGAGAGGGTAGATGAGCCAGTGGGGATCTTGTGTCTGTCTTACCAGAAGGGTGAACTCCTAATGACTACCTACAAAGACCTTAACAATAACAAGATATATACAGTTTTCTGTTTATGCCTTCCTCACCTCCAAGATCATCTTGCACTTAGCAAATAAATAGTAACTGTAATCAAAACTATAAGAGAACATACATTTTATGTATGGCTTTAATGAATTTACCATATAAAATTCCAATTACTTTAAGAATTTATAAAAATCTATGATTTGTGATTTTGCTTAAACATATAGTTGCATTACTCATTATTAGGATGTTGGCATCTGCATTTCAATTCAAACTGGTTACTCTCTATTTGCCTCTGCACATGCAGTAACATAGTAACTATTATAATTGTATTTCTTGGAGAAATATAGACTCCAAGAGAAACCCATGAATGCTGATGGAAGTAAAGTGACAAGGTATAAAACATAATTATTTCTAGCTGAAAATATAATTTTAGATAATATACCAAAAGTTGAATTGAGCAATGATTCTGACCTCTTATGTGAATAGGTTCATTTTATATTTTATAGAGAAAAAAGAAAAGAAAATTTATTAAAATGTTTCAGGAAATACTCTAGCCAATGCAAAAATAACATTTATGGGAGAAATTATATGCTATGTTAGGAATTAGTGAAGCTTGCTTTTATATCCATTTTAGCTGCCCAGAATACAGTAAATTCTGTTTTCTTGAATGAAATGACTGATATCACTAGTTTCTCTGGATATTCCTAAATTGGCATTCTATATTTAGCATTAAATTTTTAGTCTCTTTTTATGGAAAATGGTAGCACATATCCCTTTCTTTTGATTCTAGCGAATTGGAACTGACTGTGTAAGCAGTTCAGCACTTTACAAAAGGCATAACTTTTTTTAAAAATCAAATCAGAAGCCAGACCTTTACTAGTTATCAACTTCATTTTAGAAAATCAACCTATATATTGTAACAGACTTATATGAGAATTATTCAAGAGAGTGTAGGTATGGTAGAGTTGCACTAATATTACTTATTGAATGTATTTGTTTTGCTTACATTCCTATTTAATTTCTTCTGTAATACAACAACACAACTTCATAGTAATCTTCAGCTCCTTAATAATTTAGACCAATTTAGCATTTTCAGACAGGGTTTGTTGCACTAATATCATCAACTTTCTAATTTGAACCAAGAAATTACTGAGTCAAGAACAAATTGAGTCAAATACTATTGTTCTAAATGACCACGATAATAAAAGGCTAGTTCACACAATATTATAGAAAATGTTCAGGATCAAATCTCCCATATCTTTATAATGTAAGTATCTGTCTACTTGATGGGCCTTTTCCCATAGCTTAGTGTTAAATGTAGAAAGTTCATTTTACCACATTTCATGAATTATATGTCAGTAAGCTCTCTACCAGGCATCCAAAAGAACTGCAACTTCAAAATCTATATCATTTATAAAACTGGCCACGAGTCAAAATTACAATCTCAAAAACTGAATGATTAATCTACCTCTATTATCACCATGAATTGATGGATGGAAACTATCTTGAGCATCATTTATTCATGAAGAAATATCAAACAATATTTAGATTTTCTGTTTTGAACTCTGAATTGAATAAATTGAGCATTGGTACTATTCTTACGCTATTTAATTTTCAATAGGTGTTCTGATAATATTTAGAGATACTCTTTTATACAAAGAAAGCTTAGAAGTTCTATAAGATGCTCCTTTCTCATTGCTGAGATTTTATCTAAGGTTCCTTTAAATTTCTTTCAGATTTAAAATTTTTAATACAAATGTCCACAGAACCTAAAAATATTTACAAAAATTATATCAAAAAGACAATTTTGCAATGTTATGTTTCCAGCTTCCTACAATATTCACCTAGAGTATTACTAGAAAATTGTCCAATACAGATACACTTTTCATAGGCACATAGAAAAATCCACAAATCATGTCTTATTCTCAATTTTTTGATCCAAATATCTCTCCTTTACTTTCTCACCTTTAGTAAGGTAATGGTTTTTAATAGTAATACTAACAGTTACTGTATACTCAGCATGATTCTAAGTACTTTAAGCATATTAACTCAGTGAATTACAGTTGTAGAATTTAGTAACTACACCAGCAAATCACAGCAAACATAGAGAAAGCATTATTATTATTTCTATCATCATTATCAAGTGGGGAAACAGAGGCACAGAAACTTTAACTTGCCTAAAGCCATATAAATTTATGTAGTGAAATATTCATATTTGTATTCAGGAATCATAGTTTGAGTCCTTGGTGATAATCATGACTCTGTAATGTCCCTTAAACTTACAATAAGAAAAAAAAAAAATCACAAAGTGGCAACAGACAGTGGCCACAGTAGTGGGGACTATGGCAAAGTGAAGAAAACAAGATTCATTGACAGGGGCAGCTGCTCAGTAGCTCCAGGAAACTGTTGCCATAAAGAAATGTGTTGGATTGGGATTCCATCTTACCCGACTTAACAGGCTAATAACTTAGTCAGTTACTATTTCACCATCCTAACAAAAACAATGTGATTTCAGGGTCAGCATAACCATTAGTATATTTGTGTCAGTTCTCCTTCCTGGTCACATTTGAATGGGTTTTGGTCCAGATTTAACAGGTGTGGTTTCTAAATGATGCATACAAAACATTATTTACTCTAAAGGGAGCTATTCAGTCACTAAAGATCTCTATTTTATACTCTTATAATTGCATAGATTAGTTGACATTTTCTGGAGAATTGTGTCTCATGAAACAATAAATTTCAGACATTTGCAATTAGCAACTTCGACAGACAGGGTACATCCTGCTATAAAAGCATTCCATAGATAAGGACTTGGCCACCGGTAAATACCACTAGTGTGACTGCAAGGATATCTATTATTAACAAGCTTATAAGGAGATTTGACTAGAAGGAAAATCTTATGATCATAATTAACAGATGCAGAAAAACCATTTACCAAATTTTAACAACCATTCATGAAAAAAAAAAACTCTCAACAAACTAAGAATAAATAGGAAATTCCTCAACTTGATAAACAATGTCTACAAAAAAAAAAGAAAGAAAGAAAAGAAAAAAAACTACAGCCAACATCATACTTAATGGTGAGAAATTAGATGCTTTTTCCTTAAGATCAGGAATTAGAAATTCATGAATGTCCCCACTCACCACTCTTGCTCATTATTGTACTGGAAGTCCTAGCTAATGCAATTAAAAAAAAAAAAAAGAAAAGTAAGTAAAGGCATACTGATTCCCAAGGAAGAAATAATGTTGTCTTTGTTGGAGTATAATATAACTGTCTATGTAGAAAATCCAAAAGAATCAACAAAAAAATCTCCTGAAATAGTTAAGTGATTATAGCAAAGTTGCAAGACACAAAATTAGTACACAAAAGTCAATTGCTTTCCTATAAACAAAGGGTGAACAACTGGAATTAAAAATTAAAAACAGGGGGCACCTGGGTGGCTCAGTGGGTTAAGCCTCTGCCTTCGGCTCAGGTCATGATCTCAGGGTCCTGGGATGAAGCCCAGCATGGGGCTCTTTGCTCACAGCAGGAAACCTGCTTCCTCCTCTCTCTCTGCCTGCCTCCCTGCCTACTTGTGATCTCTGTCTGTCAAATAAATAAAATCCTTTTAAAAAAAAATTAAAAACAGAATCTTTTTTATATAAACAGCCCAAAATATGAAATAGGTATTATATGTGTAAGATCTGTACAAAGAAAACTATAAAATTCTGATGACAGAAATAAAAAATAATATAAATAAATAAGGAAATATTCCAAGTTAATGAACAGAAAGCCCTGATGTTATTAAAATGTCAATTCTTCCAAAATGATTTATAGATTCAATGCTTTCTCAATCAAAATCTCAGAAAGTTATTCTGTGGATATCAAAAAACTGATAAGGGATATCAAAAAACTGAGCCTGGGTGGCTCAGTGGGTTAAGCCTCTGCCTTCAGCTCAGGTCACGATCTCAGGGTCCTGGGATCAGGTCCCGCATACAGCTCTTTGCTCAGCAGGGAGCCTGCTTCCCCCTTCTCTCTCTGCCTGCCTCTTTGCCTACTTGTGATCTCTATCAAATAAATAAATAAAATCTTTTAAAAAAACTGATAAAATTTATATGGAAAGGCAAAAGACAAATAGTGTACTAAAGAACAAAATTGTAGGGCAAATACTACCTGACTTCAAGACTAAGTATAATGTTACAATAATCAAGACAATATGATATTGGCAAAAGAACAAATAGATCAATGGACCAGAATACAGAGCCCCCAGATAGACAAATATAGTCTACTGATCTTTGGCAAGAGTAAAGACATTCCAAATCATAACGAAACAAATGGACAGCAACATGCAAAAAATATATAAATATTTATTTTATATGTATGATAAATACATAGTATATAAATATATATCAAAATATATATGTGTATGGAGACAGACAGAGGACTTACAACTTGTACAAAGACTAAATCAAAGTGGATCCCACACTTCAATGAAAAACACAAAACTTAACAACTTCTAGAAGATAATACAGGAGAAAAATCTAAAGTGACCTTGTATTTGGTAATGATTTTAGATACATCAATAGTATAATTCATGAAAAAAAATGGTAAATTGGATTTCATAAAAATTTTAAAATTCTGCTTTGTGAAAGCTACTGCTGGAGAATGAAAAGACAAGCCACAGATGGGGGGAAATATTTGTAAAACACAACTTATAAAAGACTTCTATCCAAAATATCAAAGAAAACCAACAATTTTTAAAAATTACAAAATGGGCCAAAGATCTGGAGAGATACTTCACAAAGAGATACATATAAGCATATGCATAAGCATATAAATAAATACTCAAAATCATGTCATTAGGGAATTGCAAATTCAAACAACAATGTGACACCACTACACACCTATTAGAATGGCTAAAATCCAAAACAATGACAAAACCAAATGCTGACAAGAATGTGGAACAACAGGAATTCATTCATTGATCGTGGGAATAAGAAATGGTACAGCCACTTTAGAAGTCGGTCTGGCAGTTTTTTTCCAAAGCTAAATATAGTCTTGCCTTATGATCCAGCAATCATACTTTTATTTACCCATATGAGTTGAAACATGTACACCCAAAATCTACACACAAATGTCTATATCAACTTCATTAATACCTGTCAAAAAAAAGCCAAAAAAAGTAACCAATATATACTTTAATAGGAGAATGGATATACTGTGGAATATCCATACAATAAAGATGAAGTATTATTCAGTGATGAAAATAAATCAGCTATCAAGCTATGGAAAGAAATGGAGGAATCTAACATGTATATTATTAAGAGAAAGAAGCCAGTCTGAAAAGCTACACACTGTTTGATTCCAACTATATGACATGTCAAAAAGACAAAACTATGGAGACAATAAAAAGATCAATGAATGTCAGGGAATCAAAGGAAGAGAGGGAGGGATGAATAGGTGTAGCACAGGAATTTTATAAGGCAGTAAAACTATTCTGCACAATATCATAACGGTAGTACAGGCTATTATGCATTTGTAGAAAAAAAACAAAACCCACAGACATGTATGACACAGCACACTGATGTAAACTATGGACTTTAGTTAATAATAACATATCAATATTTGTCCCTCAGTTATAACATATGTACCACATCTGCAAGATGTTAATAACAGCAAAAACAACAATGTGTGATAGGGGAGAATATATGGGAACTCTCTGAAATTTCAGCACAATTTTTGTGTAAACCTAAACCAGTCCTAAAAAAAAAAAAATCTATTTTTTTAAGACAAAGAAAAACACTCTGGTTGATACAGTGCAAAACATACAAAAACTTAAGACAGTATTAGATCAAACCATATGAAATTACCAATATTTAACCATCATTGACTTACAAAGTTTACAATTTTATATGATTCAACCTGAATTATAGATGAAGTCAGATCATGAGGATTTTTTGAGAAAAAGAATGGAAGAAAAAAGCATATTATTAATCTCAAGTAACAATAGTCAGTACCTAAGCACTCCTTATAAATAAAAATCCACTGAGTGCTCTCATGCTGCAGATAGCATCTTTTCTGAAAATCATTAAACTGGATTATTTCAAGTTTTCTTCTCCTTGTAATATTTGTGTGTCCTCAAAACACTCTTCTCCTTTATTTATTATTTTTTGCCTTTATCTTATCAAAAACACTGAACTCAAATATCATTGATTTTTGTGTCCCATTCATTTTTTTGCCCCACTCCATAGGACACTAAAAGTTGATTAGAAGTTCTCTGGGCATAGCTAGGCATGTCAACATAATCTTACATCCAGGGTTATGTAGCTAGACATTTCAATAGGAAAACCTTGATGTCAGTACTTCTAAGTTGCTTTTGTTTTTCATTTTTCTTCACAATTAATCTGTTCCTCAGAGAAAAATCTTACATTCTCTTGCCTGGAATTTAGACTCCTGGATGCCAACTAAGAATTAAGCTAGGAGAAGTCTGATAGTCTCAAGATGCACTGACTCCCACCCTGTTTTTTTGTACATAACTCCTCCACTTTTATTTTTGGTGTTGAAACCATTGTTTGCAAAAATATTTTTATTTCTTTGGTGAATTTTAAATCAGAATTTTAAATCACTTATTAGTTAATTAAGAATCTTTTTTTCTCCATTAGATGAAACACATCAAGTGGTAAATGCATTGCACTTAGTTTTACAAGTTGATATTTACTTTTTCTCTAAAATTATTTTATATGACTAATTTTCCAAATGGAAATTTCCATTTTCTCTCAAATTACATACTTGACATTTTAATATGTTTTCTAAGTTAAGTCCAGAATAAAGAGAATAAATGAAAGCATACATGCAAAGTCTTAAGATCTGGCCTTTTACTTCTGTCTGCCTATGCAGAATGGGAGAGGGATTTGGGGATGAAACTGCTCTGAAAATATCAATAATGACAAAGTCAGAATTGAAAAGGGATCTTCTGAATGATGGATGTTAACTAAACTTATTGTGGTAATGACTTCACAATATACGTAAATCAAACCATCATATTGTACAACTTAAACTTCCACACTGATGTATGTCAATTATTTCTCAATAAAACTGGAAAAGGGGAATTTTTTTTTCATTATGTTCAGTTAGCCAACATATAGTACATCATAAGTTTTTATTGTAGTGTTCAATGATTCATTTGTTGCATATAACACCCAGTACTCATCCAGCACATACCCTCCTGACCAGGTGATAGGAATTTTTGAATATTTTATAGCACATGTTCATCACACATAAAAAAGAATTTGGCTTATGTTCTGAAATTATTTTTTACTAAATCATTGTCTTTTTAATTATACGCTTGTATTTTTTAATCCTTCAATTCAATTGTCAACACCTAGAGACTAATCTACTCACGTATCCTTCATAATACCTAGCTTATTTGTGCACTATAGATGTTCAATGAAAAAATAAAATTAGAGAGCATATTTAAGAATTAAATGAGGTAATGTTATAGCACCCTTCAAGTCCCAAAATCTATGATCTAAAAGCAATCTTCATATGAGATGCACATAACCATGAGGTTTTTCAAGTTAGTAGTCTACTATTTCTTGGTTTAACTTATAATCTTTATTCAAATATTAGGATATAATTTGAACAAATATTCATTTAAGACCCAAAGGAAGAAACATTTTAATAAATTCCTAAATGTTACTTTAACTAAGTTATGATAATTATGAACTTTGAAAATCTGCTTGCTTATCTGCTACTTGTACCAAGTTATTCAGTAGATTATATAAAATATATTTGGAATTATAAATAGTCATCAAAGATCTTAAATATAATTAAGTTCAATTAGGGCAAGTGCACATTAATAAAATAAATGGAGGAGGAGGAGTTAAGATGGTGGAGCAGTATGGGGACTCTATGCTTGTTGAACACAGCCAGATAAATATCAAATCATTCCGAATTCCCAAGAAATCAATCTGAGGACTGAGAGAACAAACTGCATAGGTAGGAGAAAAACAGCCAAATTTTGGAGGGTAGGAGCTGCAGAGTTGATTTGGGAGAGAAAAGAACTGCAGGTGCTTTGGAGGAGAGGGAGCCCTGATCCCAGAGAAAGGAGAAAGACAGAGACAGAGAGAGAGAGAGGGAGGGAAGGAGTGAGGAAGGAAGGAAAGAAGGAAGGAAGGAAGGAGAAAGGAAAGAGAAAGGAAAGGAAAGGAAAGGAAAGGAAAGGAAAGGAAAGGAAAGGAATGGAAGGAAAGGGAATGGAATGGAAGGGAGAAAGAAAGAAAGAGAATTGCATAAGAAAAAATCTTCCCCAAAACCATTATCTGGGAAAAGGAGAGGAGCTGACTATTGCAAGTTTTTATAAGCACCAGAGCTCAGAGTCTAAAATTTTAGAAGTCTGCACCATCTCTGGGGTTGTGTCTGGTGGGCTTAGTGGTGCACCTGTGAGGAAAGAAAAGCAGAAGCCTGGGAGCAGACAGCATGGTCTGAGGATCCCCTGGGTTGCATGGTGAGAACTCTTCTTGGAGTACAGTTGGGAGAGGTGGCATGCCTCTTAGGGGACAAAAGAAAAGACAGGCATCATTGAGTGACCCCATTAATTAGCATAGCTGCAGAGGCATCTGCTGAAGGCACCAACCTGGAAGTCAGCTTTTGGCTGCACCTTACTATAAACTCTCCCATGGTTGTGTAATTGCTTTTCTGTGGCAAGCCAATACCAGCCACAGTGCAGCGAGACTCCCCTGGAGGATCAGTATGGGTTTGTGCCATGCTCAGTCCTTAAATCTGGAGCTTTGAAACCCAGTTGTATGCCTGACATAAAACACAGGAGTACTATGCCCCCAGACAGACAGATGGCTCAGACACAGACAAGGTGAAGATAGAGTTCTTACAGAAGTCTGGGACACAAAAGAGGAGACTATTTGCTCTTCTGAGAGGGTTTCCTGAATAGTGGCAGATACAAACTCCCCTTGCCAGGGATGACGGTGCAGTGTGATGCCATTTTCCCATAGCTCATCAACATGGACAGACTTCAGTGGGAAACACAGTGCCTCCAGTGGAGGATGGTACTACTTACACCGAGCCCCACCCCACTCCATCCTGCAGGTGGCTCTTTACAGGGGCAAGTCTGTGTGAGAACCAGTGCAACATGCCCTTTCCCCAGAAGAACAGCACAAACCCCCTACACAATGAAGTCTACTGATCACAGAATGCTGCAAAATTTAAGCTCTAAAAGAGATAGGATCTAGCCTTTTCTATCAAGCAGACCAAAACACACACACCTAGTTAAAATTTGCCATGCACTAGACCAGGTCCAAATACTCCATACTGCAGGCAAGAAACTCTGCAGAGGACTGATCTGAGGGAAAGAGCAGCAAAACACAACAGCAGAGTACACACAGCATACACCAAAAAAAAACTTCCAGAAGCCCCAGGCCCTGGACAGTATGTGACTTCTTCTTAATACAAGCATTATTCTCAAGAGCAAGAAACATAACAGGTTTTCCTTAGACATAGAGAGAGGTCTGGCAAAATGCCAAGATAGAGGATTCCATCCCAAAAGAAAGAACTGGAAGAGGTCACAGCCTGGGATCTAATTAAAACAAATGCAAGTAATATGTCTGCACCAGAATGTAAAACAACTACCATCAGGATATTAGCAGGCTTGAAAAAAGCATAGAAGAAACCAGAAAAACCTTTGATGCAGAGTTAAGAAGCCTAAAATCTAATTGGGCTGAAATTAAAAAAAAAAAAAAATTCTATAACAGAGATGCAAAACTGATTAGATGTACTGACAACAAGGATGATTGAAGGAGAGGAATGGATCAGTGATAAGAGATAATTAGATGATCATCAGTGATAACCAGAAGATAAAATTATGGAAAATAATGAAGCTGAAAAGAAGAGGGAAAGAAAACTACTAGATCATGAATGTAAACTTGGGGAACTCAGTGACTCCATAAAACATAATAACATTCATATCATAGGAGTCCCAGAAGAAGAGAGGGGGAAAGGGGTAGAAGGTTTATTTGAGTAAATTATAGCTGAAAACTTCCCTAATCTGGGGGAGGAAACAGACATCAAAATCCAAGAGGCACAGAGAACTTCCAACAAAATCAACAAAAGCCAGCCAACACCAAGACAGATCATAGTCAAATTCACAAAATACACATACAAGGAAAGAATCCTGAAAGCAGCAAGGGGAAAAAAGTCTTTAACTGACAAGGGAAGACAGATCAGGTTTGCAACAGATCTGTCCACAAAACATTGGCAGGCTAAAGGATAGTGGCATGGTATATTTAACATGCTGAATGGGAAAAATATGCAGCAAAGAATATTTTATCCAGCAAGGTTATCATTCAGAATAGAAGGAGAGATAAAGAGTTTCCCAAACAAAAACTAAAGGAGTTCGTGACCACTAAACCAGCCCTGTAAGAAATATTAAAGGGGACTCTTTGAGTGGGAAAGAAAGATCAAAGCAACAAAGACTAGGAAGGACCAGAGAACATCACCAGAAACACCAACTCTACAGGTAGCACAAGGACACTAAATTTACATCTATCAATAATCACTCTGAATGTAAATGGACTAAATGCTCCAATTGAAAGACATAGGGTATCAGAAAGAATTAAAAAAAAACCCATCTATATGCTGCCTTCAAGAGACTCAGTTAAGAACTAAGGACACCTTCTGATTGAAAGTGAGAGGATGGAGAACCATCTATCATGCCAAAGGACCTCAAAGGAAAGTGAGAGTAGTTATACTACTCATAGTTATACTACTCTCACCTAAATAATACATAAATAAGACAAACCATATTATATAAACCAGAGATTAGAACAAGAGATGAATAAGGCATTATATCAGAAAGAGGTCTATCCATCAAGAAGACTGAATGATTGTAAATATCTTTGCCTCCAACTTGGGAGCACCCAAATATATAACTCAAATAAATAGCAAACATAAAGAAACTCATTGATAATAATACAATAACAGTAGGGGATTTTAACACCCAACTTACAACAATGGAGAGATCATCTAAGTAGAAGATCATCAAGGAAACAATGGCTTTGAAAGACACACTGAACCAGATGGACTTAGCAGACATATTCAGGACATTTCATTGTAAACCAGCAGAAAACACATTCTTTTCGAGTACACATAGGACATTCTCTAAATAGATCACACACTGGGTCAAAATTCACTTCAACAAGGACAAAAGATTTAGCTGATGCAGTACATATTTTCAGACCACAATACTTTGAAACTTAAAGTCAACCACAAGAAAAAATTTGGAAAGACCACAAATACATGGAGGTTAAAGAACATTCTACTAAGAATGAATGGGCTAACCAGGAAATTAAGGAATAAATTTTAAAAAATAGATGGAAGCAAATGAGAATGAAAGCAAGACAGTCTAGTACCTTTGGGATGCAGCAAAGGCGGTTATAATGGAACATATACAACAACACAGGCCTACCTCAAGAAGCAAAGCCTGGAAAAGAAACAACAAATAAAGTCTAAAACCAGCAGAAGAACAGAAATAATAAAGGTTAGAGCGGAAACAAATTATACAGAAACAAACAAACAACTCGAATAGACTATATTAACAAAACTAAGAGTTTATTCTTTAAAAGAAAAACCCCTAGCCAGGCTTTTCAAAAAGAAAAGAGGAAAGATCCAAATAAATCAAATCACAAATCAGAGAAGAGAAATAATAACCAACAACACAGAAATACAATTATAAGAGAACATTATAAAAAGCTATCAGCCAACAAATTGGGCAACCTAGAAGAAATGGACACATTTCTAGAAACATATAAAATACCAAAACTGAAACAGGAAGAAATAGAAAATTGGAAAAGATCCATAACCAGCAAAGAATTTGAATCACTAATCAAAGTCAGGACCAGATTGCTTCATGGGTGAATTCTACCAAATATTTAAAGAAAAGTTAATACCTATTCTTCTCAATATATTTTAAAAAAGGAGAAAAGGATGGAAAACTTCCAAATTAATTCTATGAAACCAGCATTACTCTGATACAAAAACCAGATAAAAACTCCACTAAAAAGGAGAACTACAGGTCAATATCCCTGATAAACATGGATGCAAAAATCCTCAATAAGATACTAGCAAACCAAATCCAACAGTGTATTAAAAGAATTATCCACCATGATCAAGTGGGATTTATTTCTGGGCTGCAGTTCAATATTCACAAATCAATCAACGTGTTATATCACATTAATAAAAGAAAGGATGGAAACCATATGATCCTCTCAGCAGATGCAGATAAAGCATTTGACAAAATATAGTATCCATTCTTGAAAACCCTCAATGAAGTAGGGATGGGGGAACATATCTCAGCATAATAAAGGCCATGTATGAAAGCTAATACCAGGGCGCTTGGGTGGCTCAATGGGTTAAAGCCTCTGCCTTCAGCTCAGGTCATGATCCCAGGGTCCTGGGATCGAGCCCCACATTGGGCTCTCTGCTCTGCGGGGAGCCTGCTTCTACCCTCTCTCTCTGTGCCTCGCTCTCTGCCTACTTGTGATCTCTGTCTGTCAAATAAATACATAAAATCTTTAAAAAAAAAAAAAGAAAGAAAGAAAGCTAATATCATCCTTAATGAGGATAAACAGAGAGCTTATCCTCTACAGTCAGGAAGAAGACAGGGATGTCTATTCTCACTATTGTTATTTAGCATAGTACTGGAAGTCCTTGCCTCAGCAATCAGACAATAAAAAGAAATAAAAGGCATCCAAACTGGCAATAAAGAAGTTAAACTTTTACTATTTGCAAACAACATAATACTCTACGTAGAAAACCTGAAAGACCCAACCAAAAAAACTGCTAGAAGTAATACATGAATTCAGAAAAGTCACAAGATATAAAATCAATGTACAGAAATTGGTTGCATATCTATACACCAATAATAAAGCAGCAGAAAAATAAATCAAGGAATCAAATCCATTTACAACTACACCAAAAACTGTAAGATACCTAGGAATAAACCTAACATAGGAGGTAAAAGATCTGTACTCTAAAAACTATAGAACACATATGAAAGAAATTGAAGAGGACAAAAAGAAGCAGAAAAACATTCCATGTTCATGGATTGAAGAATATTGTTAAAATGTCTATACTACCAAAGCTATCTGCATATTTAATGCAATCCCTATCAAAATACCACCAGCCTTTTTCACAGACCTAGAATAAACTGTCTTAAAAATTTATATGGAACAACAAAAGACCCCACATAGCCAAAGCAATCCTGAAAAAGTAAACCAAAGCTGGAAACTTCGTGGTTCAGGACTTATATTACAAAAACATAGGCATGAAGACAGCATGATATTGGCACAAAAACAGACACACAGATCAATGGAACATTATAGAAAACCTAGAAATGGACCCACAACTATATGGTCAACAATCTTCGACAAAGAAAGAAAAAATATTCAATGGAAAAAATGTCTCTTCAACAAGTGGATGTTGGGAAAACTGGACAGTGACACATAGAAGGATGAAACTGAATCCACTTTCTTATACCATACATAAAAATAAATTCAAAATGGATGAAAGACTTGTCAGACAGGAATCCATCAAAATCCTAGAGGACACAAGCAACAACCTCTTTGACCTCAGTCACAGCTACTCCTTACTAGACAAGTCTCTAGAGGTAAGGGAAACAAAAGCAAAAATGAACTATTGTGATTTCATCAAGATAAAAAGCTGCACAGCAAAGGAAACAACTGACAATACTAAAAGGCAACCAATGGAATGGCAGAAGATATCTGCAAATATCGTATCTGATAAAGGGTTAGTATCCAATATCTATAAAGAACCTATCAAACTCAACATGCAAAAAAATAAATAATTCAGTTAAGAAATGGGCAGAAGACATGAACAGACATTTCTCCAAAGAGGACATACAGATGGCTAACAGACACATGAAAAGATGCTCACTGTCAGAAAGGCTAAAATTAAAAACACAGGAAACAACAGATGTTGGTGAGGGTGGGTAGAAAAGGGAACCCTCTTATACTGTTGGTGGAAATGCAAACTGGTGCAGTTATTCTGGAAAACAGTATGGAGATTCCTCAAAAATTTAAAAATAGAACTACCCTATGACCCAGCAATTGTACTACTAGGTATTTAGCCAAGGAATGTAAAAATACAGATTCAAAGGAGCACAGGCACCCTGATGTTTATATCAACATATTAACCATAGCCAAACTATGAATAAAGCATAAGTGTCCATCAACTGATGAATGGATAAAGAAGATATTGTATAGATAAACAACAGAATATTACTCAGCCATCAAAAAGAATGAAATCTTGCCATTTGCAAGGACATGGATAGAGCTACAGTGCATTATGCTAAATGAAATAAGTGAAATAAGTCAGAGAAAGACAAATATCATATGATTTCATTCATATGTGGAATTTAAGAAGCAAAACAGATGAATAAAGATGAAGAGGGGGGAAAGAGAGTAAAGCTAACCATGAGACTCTTTTTTTTTTTTTTAAAGATTTTATTTATTTATTTGACAGACAGAGATCGCAAGTAGGCAGAGAGGCAGGCAGAGAGAGAGAGGAGGAAGCAGGCTCCCCGCGGAGCAGAGAGCCCGACGCGGGACTCAATCCCAGGACCCTGGGATCATGACCTGAGCCGAAGGCAGAGGCTTTAACCCACTGAGCCACCCAGGCGCCCACCATAAGAGACTCTTAACTATAGAGAACAAACTGATGTTTGATAGAGGGAGGTGAGTGGGGGATGGGCTAAATGGGTGATGGGGATTAAGGGGTACACTTGTGATGAGCACTAGGTGTTATATATATATGTGATGAATCACTAAATTCTACTCCTGAAACTAATATTACACTATATGTTAACTAACTAGAATTTAAATAAAAACTTGGAAAAGAGGAACTACTCTATGCAAAAATGCATTTTCACTAATTATTTTTAAGGCCATTTACAGATAAAAAGAAGTAGTCAATTGGTCAATCAGCAGATATTTTTGTGAGTTTTAAATGTGCAAGTAAAAGAGATAGCTAAAATCACTGGCAATAAAGCTCTGGATTGCGTTTTAAAGAAAAAGAAAAGAAACATATAAACAGAAAAATGCTATATTTCTAAAATAAAATAATTCAGAGTTTCTTGAAAATGACAATGATGCCAAGGTTTTTAATAAGACAAAATAAAATCTTATGTATGTCTAATGGGTATCAGATTATCTAAAAAGGCAGACTACATAGCTCCCTGATCTTTTGGCAGTTAACTGAAATTATTAAATATATTGAAATGAAGGTAGTAATACTCTTACAAATAAGTGAAAATAGTAAGGACTTAATATTACAGGATAAATGGAACCACATTTACTAATTTAATGAATAATTATTAAGTATTATACACTAGGAAATCTAATCTAAAATCATCCACTCTGAATAGAGATCAAAAATCAGATACATATGATTTCTAGAGATTGATGAAAACGAATTTATCATTCTTATCAACTCATCTATTTTCTACCATGGAAATAAAACATTATTTTCAAGGTTGACTGTTTATTTATCCAGCACTGGAGAATATACTCACAAAAGGAGCTAAATAAATAGCTTTCACATGCAACTGAATAGACTGTCTGATGTTGGTTTTACTTTCCTAGTCAACCTTTTAGCCACCCCAAAGGAAATAATACAAGATTGAGAGCATAGCATCTGAGGATTTAAAATAAGTGACATGGAATTTTTGTATTCATAAAAAGCTACATTTCCATCTTCCTTCCTCTCATCAAGAAACATAAATATTTTGATCAAATATAAAGCAGTGTGTGTGTGTCACATAGAAAAAGATGCTATTTAAAACTATCATTTATATATGAAAACATACACATTGGAGATTTACTTCTTTCTCCCCTCCTCTCTCTAATGTAAATGTTTATTTATTATTGCACGGGAAAATGTTGCAATTATTGAAGGTGGTTGTGATACTTGTGATTTTATATATAAAAACAATTAGTAACTTCCAAACACAAAAATAAATAGTTTATATGAATAATAAAAAGTGCACTTGCTAGAAAAGTTTAGGAATACTTTTTTTTTTCCTTTTTAGAACAAAAAATGAAAATCTAGTAATACAGGCACAGTAACAGACAAGAAAAATTAAAAATTTCTTCTGGTTATTATTTTAAGCAAAAAAAAAAATTGTGGGGAGAGAAGACATACATAGTACTGGAATTTTATCTCCATATGAAATTTTATAGTCTTGAAGTTGACAATCTGAATTCTCTTTTTTATTTAGGAATTCTTTGGTTTTCATGTAAATAAGTTAAAATAATATCCGGGAGAAATTTTCAATTTTTCTGTTGTCTTACAATTGGAAATATTTTCTCTAAAATCCTCATTAACATATCAGGGTTTGAGGGGGCTTAAAACTAATTTTACATTTCAAGGATATTTAAATCAATAAAGCAGTTTCTTAAGCAATAGTACTGAATAGCACTTTTTAAATATAGCTTCCAATAATAAAGAATACAAAAAAGCATTTTGCTTTTACAAGGTGAATACTATCATTCCCCTTTTCCCTTGTAAATTAGAGTAATTGATTTTTTTTTTTTACATTTTACTGAAAACAGCTTTTCAGAATGAAATATATTTCAGACTCATGATAATTAAGTTTGAGCTACCATATCAGATTCAACTATAAAGAAATTAATGCTTTCCAGGACACAAAGTGGACTATCTTATAAGATTTTAAGAGCATTGTTACAGAAAATAGCCAGGAAGTGGCCTGTTCTAGTCCTCAAGGCAAAAATATGAATCTATTTGGGCGATTCAGAACTATCTAAAATGCACCAAGAATAGTCAATAGGTCATCCTACTTATATAATAATCAAAGACTATTCTTGATCCCTGATGTGTAATTAATATACAAATATATGAATGGTCTGTTCCAACGTTCTTAATCATTGTGAGGAAACCAATCATTTAATATCTCTCTCTATAAAATATCTGGTGAGCAAAGAGCTAACACTGAAGGAAGAGATTTTAGGATACCATAACCTGTATAAGCAACCCTGGCTAAAAATAGGTGGCACAAGCTTATAAATGTGACTATTAATTTATATGATTCCTTTGATATTTCTTTCTTCCAACTTCTTCTAGAACTAAGAAAAAAAGGTGCTAAGAAAGAAAAAGAAACATCAAAGAAAATAATGTAACTTGGGACTCTAAAAAACTGTGAATAAAAGATATATATTTTTGTAGTACCCTCTGTTTTTCAAAAGTAGAGCCATTGAACACCAGCATAAACAGGTCAATATCAATAGCCTCAGGAATGACTAGGTCAACATCAATGACAGAATGAGTGAAGATAAAACATTACTGCACTAAGTGTCAATATCCAGTCAGACTGTAATTAGTGCAGCAAGTCCAAGGGAAGGAACACACTGAGCCTTGAGGGGCATCATCCTTGGAACTGGGTGGTATCAGGAGAAAAAGAGAGCCAGAGGGTGTATTTTTTGGCATTTGTCAATAAATTATTTTTTTGACTGTCAAAGAGAATATGAGACTTATCTCTTTCTTTCTTAAAGAAGAAAATAGTTGATATCTCTAATGATTTTATTGTTAAGAATTCAAAACAAAGTCTACTTTCCTTACTAATTTACTGATTCTCCTCTAACAATGATTTTTTTTTTTTTTTTTTTTTTTTTTTTTTTTTTTTTAAAGATTTTTATTTATTTACTTGAGAGAGGAGAGAGAGAGTGAGAGAGCATGAGAGGGGAAAGGGTCAGAGGGAGAAGCAGACTCCCTGCCGAGCAGGGAGCCCGATGCGGGACTTGATCCCAGGACTCCAGGATCATGACCTGAGCGAAAGGCAGTCGCTTAACCAACTGAGCCACCCAGGTGCCCCTCTAACAATGATTTTAATCCACAATTAAACCTCAACTTACAAACAAAATGTTATGGCCTGGTAAACTAATGTTTATATTTTAGGAAAAGATGAAAATAAAAATATGATTTATTATGATAACTAGAGATAAAAACTTGGTAACTATTTATAAAATATCCTTTCCTTGGTTATAAACATTGTTAATTATAAAGAAGTTAAAACTGAAATACTACTTTGAATAAATAATAAAACTTCTACGTTGCAATCAGAGCAGAGTAGAAAAATACATAACTTTCATTTTGGTAAGAGTTTTTCCTGCTTTCATAGATCAAACTCAAATTATGTCTTAAGTAAAAGTACTTTTTGGTAATAAAAACAGTGATGGCTTAGATAATTTTTAGGATATTGAGACATCAAAAAATTAAATATATTTCAGTGTAACCCATTAAAATTACACTATTTCAAGTTAAAAATAGGTTAAATGGATATGAAACTCGTTTCTTTCCACTCTGTTTTTTATATTGTTGCATTCAAATCATCATCACTCAATGCCATTGCAAAAATCATGTATTTCACTCATCTTTTAAACTATTGTACTCCATTCTCTACATAAAATATCACATATAACTTTCCCAATTTTATAAACATTTTAGATAGATAATTCTACAAATAATTTCCTTGTAAATCAAATATACATACACAGGAAAGTAATGACTTAGTACCTAAAGAGGTTTGCAATTATGGCAATTAGCATGGCCAGAGCTTGATTCTTTTCTTGACAGCATCACCTCATGTGGGAATGATTCTCTGTTCTTCCTCTGAATTATTAATAGTTAAAGGTATTCTTTTGGTAAAAAGAAGTGATTCTTAAACTTTTTATTTTTGGTGGTGATGGAGGGGAGTTAGTTACCTTTGAGAGTATTAAGGAAACCATCCACAGAAAATTACACAAATGTATGAGCACACAATATTCTACTTCTTTTAAAGGGTTTATGGACTCCATGAAAAGGATTCATAATATATAATCAGCAAGACAACTTTCTAGGCTGAAACCAGTCTTTAAAGTCCAAAGATTTCATCCTTATGCCAATGCAATAACTAGTAACATGATTAACCTGGAATCCTCTCAGGATATCATTAGAATAGACCATACCTCTAACAGGCATCTCAAGGCCTAATATGATAAGCTGAAAATAGATTTCCCGGGAAAGACCTTAACAAGTCTCCTCAAATTTACTAACTTAGGAAGTTCCAAGGAATATCAAGCGCTGTGTGAGCAGAAATGAAAGGAGAAAATCAAACTAAAGATGAAGTCCATGGAGAGCCAGAGAAGTTTTATAGGGAATGACAAATGACAGGTATCTTTTAAGCATTCATTTTGGGGTTTTAAGTAATGTTCCATGACTTTCAGAATTGAAGTGCAAAACTGATTTCTAAAAGCAAAAATTTAAATCGCATTTCCGAAGGATATGAAATACTATCCCACAAACTTTGAAACTGAAGTATAAAAGGGTTTTTTTTTTTAAGTAGAAGTTTAAAATAAATATAATTTAGAACTACAACCAAATATTTTCTGCAAAGATAATAGGAGCATTTGGAAATAAACTTAGGAACTATCTTTGATTCAAAAAACTATATAATTTCAATCAACCCTTAGCATCTTTTATTAGCAATTTATCCAGAAAAAAAGGGAAAAATAATATTTTAAAATACTAAAAAATTAAAAAATGGATCTTGCTTAATTTGTATTAATATGCTATAGTATAACTCTACTCAGAATCTTTAGTGTCTACACCATAGTTGAGAGAACAAAAACTCTACATATTGATTAATGTATTTTGTGATCTAACATTTTCTACATGTCTAATGCCATGCCATTCATTTTATATTATAGCAGTTCAGACTTAATAAAATCTTGCCAAGGATATTTTATTCTCCAGTGTCTCTTGGAGTTTGAATATATTGTTCCTTTGGCCTAGAATATGTTCCCTTGGCTTGTCCAAGCAGAAAAGTCCCATTATTCTCATATTTCATATAAAACGCCTTGTGGAGATTGCCTGATTCGGTTGACTTATAGATTCCTACTCCACATTTTGGTGCATTTTATTTAATACAATAATTATTTTATTATAATTAAAATAGTTATGTATTTTTCTCTTTAATAGATTGCTACATATTTGAGAACAAAGATTTTTTTTTCTTAATATTTGGATTCTCAGAGCCTACACCAGACTGGGTTCATATCTGTAAACTAAAAATAAATGAGGGTAGCCATAAAATAAAAGTAATAATAACAGTAATTACATGTATGGATCCAACTGTTAGTACTGCAAAAAAAAACAATAATAAAGAAAAACAAAACACTTTTTGGCACATTTTTTTGTACTGTATTTGTAGTAGATTTTTATCCTTCTATCTGAGTTATTAAATGACCGAAGTGAGATACAGAACAAGTTTTCTCTTAATGCAATGAACCTACTTTTTCTCTACAACTGTGACTTTTAAAAATTCTATTTGAGAGAGAAAGAGAGTGAGAGAGAGCATGAGAGGGAAGAAGGTCAGAGGGAGAAGCAGACTCCCCATGGAGCTGGGAGCCCGATGCAGGACTCTGTCCCAGGAATCCAGGATTATGACCTGAGCCGAAGGCAGTCACTTAACCAACTGAGCCACCCAGGCACCCTACAACTGCGACTTTAAATTTTCTTTTTAACTTTAGGTCATGGAACTCTTTCTCTAATGTAATTTTATGCAAATGTATAATTTATGATGCATAAAAAATAGAGTCATTCCAGTTGAAGCAGAAAATAGAAGTCTAAGTACTTATATACTTGGAATCCTTTTATCTGTTGTAAAGTGGCCTTTTGGAACGAATATAGACACTCTTACACTCTAGAAAATTTTTTGATATTTCTGATCTTATACTGCCTATTCCATTTTAGTTACTGTCAAGATTATGTGTAGATAATTTTCTATATTAAAAAATAATTTGGACCATGGTATCAAAAGCAGTTATTCTCAACTCTCTTCTATAGTATCTACAAAGTCTCACCAAAACTTAAGAAATTTCTCATAATAATAAAAGCCTCATTTGTCAGGATCCGAGACAAATATATACTAATATCGAGCTGAATGGAGCTCATCTGAAATTAACATTGATATCTAACATACATTTTGTCAAGTAATAATGAACAAAATCTAGTGACTTGGAGATATCTTCTCTCCTCAAATCTCATACCTCCTAGTTGAACTTGCAATTATGAGGCTCAAATGGTAAATTTCTGAATCTCCCTTCCATTGTACTTATGCTCCTTTTGAGAAGTCCAAAGAACTGTTCTTTATTACATTAGTAAATAAAAACAAAACACCAAAACAAAACAAAACAAAAAATGCACTAAAATATAAGAAGCCTAGGAGTTAGTGAAAACAGACAACATTTAATCTAGAACACAACTAATTGTCAGAGCCTCTCTTCCCAGCTCAGTGCAGAGCAAACAGGCTAAAAACCTCAGATCCCAATTTATCCCTGAGTAAGGAAGGAGTTAGTACATCTAATGATTCAGCTTCTCTGGGGACTGCCTAAGGAACTTGCATCTGTCTCATTTATCTCCACACACTGATAGAATCCAGCATACTCTAGATGTTTGTAGGCTGCTAAGAAGAAAGTAAGCAGGTTGAACTAGCACAAAGGTTGAGAGGTGTCTTCACAATCTCTGGTTGCACTTATTGGTAAGGGTCTTGCCCTATATGAGGCCAGTAATGAAGACTAGGAGAGGTAGCTGTTATATTTAACGTACAGGCACCAAAACAGAGAATCAAGGAAAATGAAGAAACAGAGAAACATGTTCCAAGTAAAGGAACAAGATAAACCTCCTTTCCTAATGAAATGGAGATATATGATTTGCCTGTCAGACAATTCAAAATAACCAACGTAAAGATGCTCCTCAAGGTCAGAACAATGCAACAACGAAGTGAGAATTTCAACAAAGAGAAAAATATCAAAAAGTAACAAACAGAAATCATATAGTTAAAGGTAAAATTGAACTGAAAGAATGCATTAGAGGATTTCAATATCATACTAGATCAAGCAGAAGATAGGAATACAAATGCAAAGACAAGTCATTCACAATTATTCAGTCAGAGGAGCAAAAAGAAAAAGGAAAAATAATGAATAAAGCTTAAGGGCCCATGAAACATCTGCAAATGAATCAATAAAGGCCTTAGAGGAGTTCCACAAGGAGAAGACAGAGAAGGAACCAGATAAATTTTTCAAAGAAAAAAGTGACTAAAATGTCCCAGTTCTGGGGAAGGAAATGGAGATCAGATTAAGGAAACCCAAAAGATCCCTCTGAAAAATGGATACAAAACATCTGCAAGATATATTATAATCAACCCGTCAGAAGTCAAACACAAAGAGAGAATTTTGAAAGCACTAAAAGAAAGGTGACTTGTCACACCTATAAGTGAATCCTCACAAAACTGTCAATGGATTTTTCAGCAGAAACCTTGGAGGACAGAAGAGGGTGGGATGATACATTCAAAGTGCTGGGAGAAAAAATTACTGGTATTTCAGTGGGGAAAAAAAAATGGTGATGTAGAAGAACACAGATTCCCTGTTTTCTCACAGAAATCAATGACTGGACAGCTATCCATGAACAAAAACAGCTCTGGGAGACATTAAGAGTCCACCTGGGAAATTTTAACAACACATTATAACCAAAAAACTGAGAATAATAGCACAAGAAGAGAAAGAAGACAACTCAATTTTGCCTGGTTTTTTCTTCCTCCAAGTGGCATTTTTTAATGCCAAGAAGCAACTTCCCAGCATGAAAGAGTTTCATTCACCAACAAAATAAGAGTACAGTGAGTGACCATCTTCTCCAGCTTGTTAGGGGTACTGTAAGAAAGTCCTGCTTTCCTTTCACCCTACCCAGACCAACAAAACTAAGACATCTAGAGCTGGCTAGAAACAAGAAAGAAAAAGCAGAGGCTATTATTAGCATACATGCATCATAAGCAATTGCAGTTCACAGAGACCTACTCTGCAGACAAATTCAGCAGATTTCACCACTGATGACAAAGCCTAAGTCCAGCACACCTGCTGCAGACCCCAGTAGATTTCATTAGCTTTCCCCCTCACAGGTATTTGAATTCACTAATGCCAGCCACATGAGCCACTTCTTTCACTCCCACAACCACCCCTGCCAGAATCTGGGACAACACTAGCATTCATCCAAGGTATCTGTGACTGGTGAAGTGTAAGATACCAGCCATTTGAGTCCCTCTCTGCCTATGTCAGACCCTAGGGGACATGACCATAGCCAGCTTTGGCTTCTGCAGCTATACAAGATAAAACAGCTAAAATAATTAATAAAGTGGCATTAGTTAAGTCCTTACCTATCATAGACATAGAGTGGCTAGATGGATTAAAAAAACACACACACAACTGCATGGGTATTTCAGGTTTAAGGATATACATAGATTGAAAGTAAAGGGACAGAAAAAGATATTCTACGCAAGTAGGAAATAAGAGAGCAAGGATAACTATACTTACATCATAAAAAAATAGACTTTAAGTCAAAAATTGTAAAAGCATACTAAGGAAGTCATTATATAATCACAAAGTGGCCAATTCATCAAGAGGGTATAACAATTGTAAATATATATGCACCCAACAACAGAGTACCTAAATGTATTAAACAAACACTAACAGACCTACAGGGAGAAACAGACAATACAGTAAGAGCAGAGAATTCCAATTATCACTTTCTAAAATGGATAGATTATCCAGATACAAAATCAATAAGAAAACATTGGATTTGAACTACACCTTGGACCAGAAGGACCTAATGGACATATATGGAATATTCTATGCAATAGCAAAAGAATACGTTTTTCTCAAGTGCACAAGAAACAGTTTCCAAGACAGATTGTGTTAGGTCACAAAACAAGCCTTAGCAAATGTAAGGAGATCGAAATATAACAAATATATTTTCATACAATGGTATGAAATTAGAAACCAATAAAAGGGGAAAAAAATAAATTCACAAATATGTAGAAATTAAACAACACACTCTTGAACAATAAATGGATCAAAGAAGAAATCAAATGAGAAGCCAAAAATATTTTGAAACAAATGAAAATGGAAACAAAACATATCAAAATTTATGAGAGGTAGTAAAAGCAGTTCTGAAAGGAAAGTTTATAGCATTAAATGCCTACATTAAGAAAAAACAAAAAAAGGGGTGCCTGGGTGGCTCAGTCATTGAGTGTTTGCCTTCAGCTCAGGTGATGATTCCAGGGTCCAGAGATCAAGCCCCACATCAAGCCCCACATCAAGCCCCACGTCAGGCTCCCTGCTCGGTGGAAAGCCTGCTTCTCCTTCTCCCACTCCCCCTGCTTGTGTTCCTTCTCTCACTGTGTCTCTCTCTGTCAAATAAGTAAACAAAATCTTAAAAAAAAAAAAAAGGATCAAAAATTTAAGAAAAAAAAACAACTTTACATCTTATGGAACTAGAAAAAGAACAAATTAAGTCCAAAGTTAGCAGAAAGAAGGAGACAACAAAGATCAGGACATAAATACATGAAATACAGACCAGAAAACAATACAAAAGATGAATGAAACAAAAAATCTGTTTTTTTAAAAAGAGAAAGGAAGAAAGAAAATTGACAGACCAGGGACACCTGGGTGGCTCAGTTAAGCATCTGCCTTCAACTCAAGTCATGATCTTGGAGTTCCAGTATCACCTGCATCAGGCTCCTCAGCAGGGAGTCTGTTTCTCCTTCTGCCCCTGCCCCTGTTCATGCTCTCTTTCTCTCACTCTCTCTGTCAAATAAATAGATAAAATCTTAAAAAAAAAAAAAACGAAAGAAAGAAAGAAAGAAAGAAAGAAAGAAAGAAAGAAAGTAAGAAAGAAAATTGACAGGCTTTAGCTAGACTAAGGAAAAAAGAGAAGACAAATTCATCATCAAAGAGGAACCATTACAACTGACACCACAGAAACAGAAAGGATCATAGGAAATTACTATGAACAATTATACACCAAGAATTGAATGACCTAGAAGAAATGGATAAATTCCTAAAACATACAACCTACCAACACTAAATTATGAAAAAACAGAAAATCTGAACAGACCCACAATTAGAAAGAAGATTAAATCAGTAATCAAAAACCTCCCAACAAAGAAAAGCCCAGGAGCAGATGGTTTCACTGGTAGATTCTACTTATATTTTAAAGAATCAATGACAGTCATTCTCAAATTCTCCCAAACATTTGATGAGCAGATAATAATACTCTCAAATTCATTTTATAAGGCCAGCATTTCCCTGATAGCAAAGCTAGATAAGGATACTACAAGAATAGAAAATTACAGGCCATTAATACCTGATGATGCAAATTTCTCAACAAAATACTACCACACTGAATTCAACAGTACCTTGAAAGGATCTTGTATCATGACCAAATGAGATTTATTTCTGGGATGCAAGGATGGTTCAACATATACAAATCAATAAATGTGATATAACACATTAACAGAATAAAAGATAAAAATCATATGATCATCTCAATATATGCAAAAAAAAATTTAACACAATCCAGCACCATTTTATGATAAAAACCCTCAACAAATTGGATATAGAATGAACATAATTCAATATAATAAAGATCATATATGACATGCCCACAGCTAATATCATATTCAGTAGTAAAAAGTTAAAAGCTTTTTTGCTAAAACAAGATGAAGATAGTGCTCACTCTACCCATGCCTATTTAATGTGGCACTAGAAGTCCTATCAAGAGCAGTTAGGCAAGAAAAAGGAATAAATGTCATCCAGATTAGAAAAAAAGAAGTGAAATTATCTGCTTAGAGACAACATAACCTTATATATAGATAATCCTAAAGGTACCACAAATTGTTAGAAATAATAAATGAATTCAGTGAAGTTACAGGATATAAAATGAACACAAAAAATTAGTTACATTATATACACTAACAACAAACTATCCCAAAATATTTTTTAGATGATCCCATTTTTAATAGCATCAAAAATAAAAAAAAAGTACTTAGGGACAAAGTAACCAAGGAAGTTAAAGATCTGTACACTGAAAATTATAAGACAATGATGAGAAAACTTGAAGACACACAAAAATAGCAAGATATCCTATGTTTGTGAGCTAGAAAAATCAATAATTTTAAAATGTGCATACTGCCTAAATTGATACTCAATGCAATCACTATCAAAATGCCAAAGGCATTTTTTCACACAAATAAAAAAACAGTCAAAATTTGTATGGAACCACAGAAGACCCGAAGCAGCCAAAGCAATCCTGAGAAAGAACAATAAAGCTAGAGGTATCACACTTTCTAATTTCAAAATATATTACAAGGCTATAGTAATCAAAACAGTATGGTACTAGCCTAAAAACAGACATATATACAAAGACAACAGAATTGAGAGCCCAGAAATTAACTTTTGCAATGTATGATCAATTAATCCTTATTAAGGATACTAAGAATATACAATAGGTAAAGGAAAGTCTCTTCTAATAAATGGTTTTAGGAAAATTGGATAGCCACCTGCAAAAGAATAAAATTGCAGCCTTAACATAGTACTCACCAGAAAAGCTGAATTAAAGACTTAAATCTAACACCAAAAACCATGAGATTCCTAAAACATAGGGAAGGAGTTCCTTGACATTAGTCTTTGCAATGATTCTTTTAGATATGATACCAAGTATAACTGAAATAAACAAGCAGGACTACATCAAACTGAAGAGTATCTGCACAGTAAAAGAAACAAAAAAATGAAAAGTCAACCAATAAAAAGGGAGAAAATAAGTGCAAACCATCGATCTGATAAGGGGATAATATGAAAAATATATGAGGAACTCATACAACTCAATAGAAGAAAAAAAAACTAAAAAAAAAAAAATGGGCAGAGGACCTGAATAAATATTTTTCTGAAGAAGATATACAAACGGTCAACAGGTACATGAAAAAGTGCTCAACATCATTCATCGTCAGGGAAATGCAAATCAAAAACACAATGAGATGTCACATCATATCTGTTAGAATGGATAACATCAAAAAGACAAGAGATAACAAATGTTGGTAAGGATGTAGATAAAAGGTAACTATTGTCCACTGTTGGTGGGAATATAAATTGGTACAGCCACTATAAAAAACAGTACAAAAATTCCTCAAAAATTAAAAATATAGCTACCATAACCAGCAATTCCACTTCTGGGAATATATCTGAAGGAAATGAATTATTGTCTTGAAAAGACATCTGCACTTCCCTGTCACTCTACCATTATTCACAGTAGTAAAGATAGAGGACAACCTAAGTATCCATCAATGGACGAATGGATAAAGAAGTTGTGGTGTGTGTGCATAACAATGGAATATTATCCCACCATTAAAAAAAAAAAAAAGAAGGATATCTTGCCATTTGTGACAACATGGATGGATCTTGAAAGCATTATACTAAGTGCAATAGGTTAGATGGAGAAAAATAAATACTGTATGTTCATACTTGTATGTAAAAGATGTACTGATTAGGATATAGTAAAATGGTGCTTGCCAGGGATTAAGAAATAGAAGAAATTGAAAGAAATTGGGTAAAAGGTATAAACCTTCTATTAGAAAATGAATAAATTCTGGAGATCTTACATATTGCATGGTGACTATAGTTAACAATACTATATTATTACTTCAATAGGTCTTAACCTTTAAGAGTAGGTATTAACTGTTAACACCATACACACAAAAAATGGTAACTATGCAAAGTGATGGTATCATTTATTACCACCTCATTTTGGCAATAATTTATAATACATATACATATGTCAGTTATATCTCAAAGAGTAGAAAAAAATTATATTCAAAAAATACTTGTATTATTAAACTTCAATTAATTTCAGTAGAATTTGCTTTTTTAAAGAGACGTGTATTTAAATTTTTCTGTATATTTAAATGAGGATTTTTTTAAAAAGTTAAATTCATTGAAATTTCTTCTATCTAGTTTTTAAAATATTCTCATACAATAACTGTCAATTTTAAATTCCAGAAAATAATGTAGTGTCTCATGTTTAAACCTTAAAAAGCTGGCATTTAGTGAGAAGACTTACTCAACAAGAGAATGTGAATAAGTCAGTAAGACCTGCTGTTATTTTAAAAGGACATATACATATTCTTCTCACTGTGAACTAAGTAAGTAAATGTTTATTCATAGGTAAAGATTAGTGACTTAATCCTGGGAAGAAAATCCTACCATTAACCATTTTGTTGATTTATACTATAAGCATTTATTAATATGTTACTATATGCCAGATTCTGTGGTTGAAGACCTAATAATATAAAAGTAAATAAGTCTTGCTCTCATGTAGCTCAGAATTTACTATTGGGATTTCCTGACTGAAGCCATAGGTGAGCATTTGTAGATAAATAAACCATCTAAAATTGTATACACAGGGTTTTGTTATGAGCATACATGCAATGATTTCTTCCTAAGTAAAGAGCCTCTAGGTTTCATTGTATCTTCAAAAGGGTCAGCGATAGTTAACCAATAAATATCAACAACTAGAAGGAGTAAAAGAGACAAACAGATTAGTTTGTAATGAAAGATAGTGTGAATAATAATCCAATGGCAAATCACACACACACACACCAAAAAAGAAAAAAAAAAAAAAGGAAAACACTAATTCTGCCTGGGAAACTCAAAAGATTATTCACACAAGAATAAAAATGGCAACTAGACTTTGCAAATGTGGTTGTGTAACTTGAAAGAGCTATTGTTATAGATATTATTATAGGTACCACCCACATTAGATAAGCTGGATCCAGTATGAATATGTGACACTGAGAGCCTATAACAAATAATGGCACAAGTCCTACACATTTAACCACTTTTTAAATAGAACATAATATTGTAGTCTTAAAACAATGTTCTAAATTTCTAGAATCATCTTTTTCTGTTAAAAAAAAGTAAAATATTTAAGGCAAATATGTTCTCAAGAGTTACCAACTTAAATTGAACTTACTAAAGTCAATAGAGAAAAAAAGTATTGAATTAAAAAATAAGAGCAAGTTACAATAAAAAGACCTAGTGATTTATTGGCCTATCAGATTAAAAATAACTTTTTCTTATAAAAAGGAAAATCTTTCAGGAAAATTATCTGTTCAAAAAAGTTTTCAAATATTAAAGAAAACATGGTGTTGGAAAGCAAAAAATGTTACTCAGTTCTCAACAGGAAAGTTACCTTGCAGTGCAGTATATATATAGGACATATTAGTTTGAAATTTCAGGCAATATCTGAATAAACATCATTATCAACCCCATAAATGTTTTCCTTTGACACAGAAAATAATTTGCTGTAGTAAATGACTATGAGGAGGTATAAATATAATTTATAAAATCTTATGAAAGAAAAAGAATGTCTTTAAATATTAGAAAGACTAGGAAATATACCTTCTATGATAAACATATCACAAAACAAAAGGGTAACGTTAGATTTACTGACATTATTATTTGTAAATACCATTAAAATCAGGTTTTTTAAAATATTTTATTTATTTATTTGACAGAGAGAGAGGGATCACAAGTAGGCAGGGAGGCAGGCAGAGAGAGAGGGAAGCAGGCTCCCTGTTGAGCACAGAGCCCAATGCAGGGCTCGATCCCAGGACCCTGAGATCATGACCTGAGCTGAAGGCAGAGCCTTAACCCACCGAGCCACCCAGGCGCCCCATAAAATCAGTTTTAAAAAAATATGGGAGAAGGGTTCAGCTAATGATTTAATATGATAATTTGATCAGACTATGAATAGCTATACCACTAACTTATGAAGAATGATAGCTTACTGATCAAGACTTGCTTCAAGATACTCCCTCATTGTTCCCAGTAACCCAAAGTAAACAAGTCATAAACTTTGCCCAATCCCAACCAATTCCCCATTTGTAAGATCTGTCTTACATCACATAGCCCAGTTCCTAAAACATCATAAGTCCTTTGACTTGCACCTTCTGAAATACTATTAAGACTATATAGCAGATTCTCCCTTTCTGAAGTAAATAAAATTCGCATTGCTTAATCAGTAGGAATTAGCAGTGGTCTTTTCGGGGAAGCAACAGCCCACAAGTAAAATAACAACTCTTTGATCATTCATTTTATTTTCTTTTTCTTTTTTTCCTGATGTTATATTATGAATTTGCATTGACAGAATGCCAAAGAATTTTTTAGGTTATGACATTTTAAATAAGGAGAAAACCATACATTCAAGAAAAATGAACTTGTCATTAACTAACCCAAAAAACAATATTCACTGTGGTTTGCACTGAGTATTAATTCTTAAATTACTTGCTATGAGTCATTATAAAATATTTCACTTTTAAGAGTTAGTAGAGTGGGAATGGGAGACCTATTCATTCTAGATGAGGAATAAAAGGTCAATTGTGAACACAATTTTTAAAACCTGCAGATTTACTTAAGCCTCCTTATAATCAGAAGGCCCAGAGCTTAAAAGAGTCCTTTATTTATTATGAATCTAAACTATAGCATCTATACTTATTAAAAGAAGATAAAAGATCAATACATGATTTTACTAGACCAACACACTATCTTCTGAGCCTTCCATTAAATCCATGATTGCAATAATACTTAAAAATTTCCATTTATGTATCTAAACAACAAAGTTTTTAAAGTTGCAAGGATGTAAAATACATATATACATATATATGTATATATATAAATGCTGTTGTGGACATTTATAGATAAACTAATAAATTAAATAATTCATAAATCAATCTTTTAAAAAAATGTCAGAATGTATTCAAAAATGCCTTTCTGGGGCACCTGGGTGGCTCAGTCAGTTAAGTGTCAGACGCTTGATTTTGGCCCAGGTCATGATCTCAGAGTCATTAGATCAAGCCCCACTTCAGGCTCATACTGCATATGGAGCCTGCTAAAGATTCTCTCTCTCCCTCTCCCTCTGTCCCTCCTCCCAGCTCATGGTGTCTCTCACTAAATAAATAAATAAATAAATAAATAAATAAATAAATAAATATTTTTTAAAAAATGACTTCCATAGCCAAAAGAGTTTGATTAGTCAAATATGAATAAAACATATGAAAAGGACTTTAGTGTAAACCTTTTCAGTACTTTCTGGATATTATTCTATTCTTTTGCTACTGATAAAAGAGATATTATTAACAAACCTCATATGTTGCTGGACCAGGAGTTATCTCTTTGGAATCTTTAAAACGCTTTGATGCTTTAACAAATAAGGGTATGGAGCAAGATTTCCTTAAAACGGGATCATATGTTGCAGGCCCTAAAAGAAAACAAATGTAGGAAATAATAAATTATGTTAAAATTATTGATTTGGGTCACATTATTATTTTTAGATCCGTGCTCTTAATGCATAACTTTAGCATCAAACGATCTTGGACCCATTTTTTTTTTGAATGCTTAAAATCATTCAGGTTAGGGCTTTGAAATATAATAAGCACAAAAAAGTGACATTTGTCCATCTAATAATTAAATGTAATATAGAAGTATTTTTCCAAAAAAAAGTACCTCCTCCAAGATACATATACATCATGAGAAAAGACACCAAGTATTTTATTTCCCAAAAAGGCATTCATATATTCAACAAAGATGTAGTACTTGAAATGTATCTGTAAATATAAATAAGACTTAAAGAAGCAAAAAAGTAGTTTAGCAGCATTTTATGTGCTAAACATGATAGAAGCCAAGGTATAAAGATGGAATTCATGGAATGATTGGATGTAATGAACATATGGGTTGAATGGAATAGGGCCTAATCCTAAATAAGGATTTTGTATTAGAGCCAATAGGTTTCAAATTGTCTTCTAAAGTGTCCCAGAATTTTGCAGAAGAGCCCAGGGAACAACGTAGAGGAAAAGCCCAAGTAGAAGGAGCCTGAATTATTTTCATTCAAAACGGCTTTAGATTTACTCTTCTTTGTTTGGGTCCTATATACATTTTTTTTAACTTAATTTGTCTAATAATTTTTTTAAAGCTTTTGGAGGGGCATCTGGGTGGCTCAGTCAGTTAAGATCCAACTCTTGGTTTCGGCTCAGGTCATGATCTCATGGGTCCTGGGATGGAGTCCAGCAAGGGCAGGTAGTCTGCTTGAGATTCTCTCCCTCTACCCCTCCTTGGCTCTTCACACCTGTGAGCTCTCTCTCTCTCTCAAATAAATAAATAAATCTTTAAAAATAAATAAAAAATGAAAAAAGCTTTTGGAAACTACTTCCACAGGCAGTGGGTAGCTCCTGAAGGTTTTAGACTAAAGGAGATTCATGAAGAAAGAGGTAGTTTATGAAATAAATTTTGGCAGTACATTATAGGATGGGATGACTTGATGATTTATTTTAGGGACGCTATAAGGAGTTTACTAACATTGGTAAGGAAAAGGAAGAATAACTCAGAATATTTTCTAAGAGATGCAGTAAATATTTAATATGTATAGTGACTGGAAGAAGATAAAAATGAATAATGGCCACTAAAAGGGCAATACTGTGACAAAAATAAGAAAATACATAAGAGATATCATTGAAGAGGAACATCATGTGTTTGGTTTTGAACCAGTTATGTCTGAAAAGATGGCAGCATACCCAAATAGAAATGTTTAGAAGGCAAGTGGAAATACATAACTGAAGCTCATGAGAAAGCTGTCCTAGAGAAAAGGAAAAGAGTTGTTCACATAGAAGTAATAACTGAGGTTTCTTTAAGCAAAAGAGCATGGACAGAGAAAATTGAATAACTGAGGACTGAAACTTGGAGGAGCTGCATATAGGAAGGGAGGGGAACAGTCAAAGAAGGAAATTATCTAGTGAGTAGAATACAGCTAGTACAATATCATAAAGAGAAAATAGGGAGAGGTTTTTTTTTATTCTTTTCTCCATTCACACGTTAACCAATACTTATCGAGTATCTGTCACTTGCCCAGCCTGTATTTCCAGAGAGTGCTTAGAGGTCTTACTATATCATGTTGCAAGAAGAGACTTCACAGACAAGTCACTATGGAGTATGTGGAACAGTGATGATGAATGAAACTAAATTAGAGGGCATCAAAGAGACAGTGTGGGGAGAGAAGGAACAACATGAGCACAGAATATTGACAATGGGCATAAACAGTGAAATAGTAGATATAAAGATGTTAGCAGAATACAAAAGTAATGCCTCCATCTCCCTAGTACACATGCGATTAAAAACTACCACTTTGAAGAATAGATCCTTGCAGATGTTTTCAAAACTAAAATATATTAGAATTGATAAATTCACATGAAACATTTTTAAGGCTTTAACTTCATTAACATAGGACACTTCAAAATTTACAATAAAAGATGACATTTGGCTCTAGTTCAATCCTTCTAACATCAATTCAATTAAGAAGATAGATATCCAAAATTATTAAGCCTTTGTGAGAAGCTGCTATGAACTGAATTTCAGTTTGTGCTCCCCCCACCAAATTCATATATTAAAACCCTAATCACCAATGTGATAGTATTTCAAGATGAGGCCTTTAAACAGTAATTGGGGTGGGGGCACCTGGGTGGTTCAGTCCATTAAGACAGCTGCCTTTGTCTCACACCATGATTCCGGGGTCCTGGGACGGAGCTCTGTATCAGGCTCCCTGCTCAGTGGGGAGCCTGCTTCTCCCTCTGCCCCTCCCCTCTCTGCTCTCTCTCTGGTTCTCTTTCAAATAAATAAATAAAATCTTTAAAAAAAAAAAAGGTATTTAGGTCACAAAAATAGAGCTCCTCATGATGGGATTACTGCCCTTACAAAAAGAGACATGAGAGAATTTATTTCCATTCTCTGTCTCTGCTGTGTATACAGATGTCTATCTGCAAGCCAGGAGGAAGACCCTCACTAAATCAAATTTCACTTTGGGCATCTTGACTTCGGATTTCCCAGACTCCCAGACTGTGAGAAATAAACTTATACTATTTAAGCTATCCAGTCTATGGCATTTTTGTTATAGCAGTCAGAATGGACTAAGAAGCTCAGTGTTTTAATCTTCAAAAAGGAATCTTGTAGCAGATGCCATCTTGCATGAATGACTTTGGAATAATGTAATTTCTATTCATAATGCAGGGAAACAATGTACATATACATACATAATATCTTTACAAATATATATACAAACTAAACTACACATGGGAAAATATACCAGTTACTTCAGTATGCAGAAAAGAACACAAACTTATCATCAGGAACTGGGTATATGATTCCACAGTCAACTAATTAAAATTGTAACTTTAACCATAAAGATGTATAAAGGTTAATGCAACAGGTAAGACTATTAACCAAACACTATTGTATCAGTAAACCTCATTTTCAACCCTGAAATGAAATAAAGGAAATACAGTCTATTTCCTGTCCTTACTATGATGCTACAGCAATTGAAAAATATTTATCTTCATGACTATAACTCACTAAAAGAAAAGAAAAGAAAATATTCAAGTGTAGTTTTAGTAGATTTCCTTCTGTTGGAATTCCTTTGAGGAGCATTAAGTAAGGCAAAACTCTCAATATGCATCTTGTTGCATTTTAGCTCTTAGTTTGCTTTAAGCTACAGAGCATTTAAAAAAAAAAGTCTATTGTACTTGATCTTAAAATATATTTCCAATTACCTGTGTTACTGCTTTTATATAATACAGGTCAAAGATTTACATTGCTTCACCAGCTGTGATTCACGGATAGATTATACAGAAATTATCTTCTATTTATTTACTAAAATGCTACATTTGATCACAGGTCATAGAAGAAGAAAACTTCTCATTCCAAAACAAACACCTATGGAAAAGTCTGCCTGAATCATGACTATTATATAATGGGAATTCAAGAGCAGGTAATCTTATAGTTACATATTTTCCAGCCCTATGCCAACCAACACTCTATGAAATGTCAACCGATGCTCTAAGGCAAAAATGGGAGAGAACAGGAACAATTTTTAATTTAAAATAAAAATCATTTTGGTACATTAGAGGGGACTCGAAAATAATACTTCTATAAATAAAGTTACAAAACCTCAGATTAAAAAATGTCTATCTTCATAACGAGCCTAAATTTATAAATTATGTGAAATCATGTGAAAAAGAATGAAAACTACTGAAAAGTAAATATCTCATGTGTAAGCATATCTCTAGGAATTAAAAAGCATCTAGGAAATTGTTCACTAAAATGGACCACATGGCTTGAAAATGTCATTTAAGAGTTGAGTTTTTATGGAACACATTTTGTCATGCTGATTTTATATATCCTTCAGCTCTAAAATGAAATAATAGCTAAGACAAAAGATTAGTACACAGGGAACTATTATCATCAATGTCAAAACCACAATTTGGTTTAATGCTCTTTTCCTGCTTCTAAGATGTGAGATAATGAAATGGCACTTCAGATTATGACCAAACAACTGTAGTCTATTAAACTGAGCTGATAGATAATGAGAAAAAACAGACAAGAGTCTCAATAATTCATAAATTTTAACCAAAATTCCACATATGTTTTACCATTCTGTTAACCTTTCTGTTCAAAAACAAAATGGGGATTACATGTTTTAAGAACTAAGGTCTTAAATACTTGAGACTGACATCTTAAAATTACTATAGAGTATCTAAGAATTATTGTCAACACAGTCCCTAAGACATGGTCTATTATAATGTACTCCAACCTAAGCAGACTGAGAACTGCATCAATTGGAGTCTGCCTAAATCATCCACCAGTTAAAACATGTGTTCCTAGCATTGGATAAGGAATAGGGCCATCATTATTGTGACGTGGAAATACAAAACCAAATAGATTTGGTTTGACTATAATATATATCTTCAGACAGCAATGTCTGCTTATCCATGTACTTCTAAATACATTCTTACGAAATTCTTACCAAAATGTGCATCCATAAGCCCTATCAAATGAAGTCTTTGAACTGATCCTGCTCTGATAAGTACATTATACAAATTTAAATGACTTTCATTAGTCTTGAAATTGATATATAATACACTTTCTGTATGAATTTCAGAACCAACTAGAAGGAAAGATGACCAGCTTTCACCTACTACTACTTTAAGTAGGTAGTATATAAGCATGTAACACATGAGTGACTTTTATTGATGAATGAACAAAGTTATCAAAGTTATCAAATAATCAATGAAATATGAAGTTGTTTTCAAGGTAAATAAAGCACCTCACAACTGGCCCGGCAGAGTAGCAAATTTTCCTTTCATAACTGAATTTTGATTTTTATATCCCGCTGTTCCTACTTAAACATTTGGAGCTAGAATGCCAAGAAAATTAGCTAAGCAAAAAACTAGAGTAAGTCTCAGCATATACTCCAAGTCCTCTTTCATCCCCATCATTATTTTAACATTTAATTAAAGGTGAATTAGGGGGCGCCTGGGTAGCTCAGTGGGTTAAAGCCTCTGCCTTCGGCTCAGGTCATGATCCCAGGGTCCTGGGATCGAGCCCGCATAGGGCTCTCTGTTCAGCAGGGAGCCTGTTTCCTCCTCTCTCTCTCTGCCTGTCTCTCTGCCTACTTGTGATCTCTGTCTGTCCAATAAATTAAAAAAAAAAAAAAGGTGAATTAGTAAGGTATTCCCTCTAAGACTAGCACATATCTTTGAATAGTATATGTAAAAATCATGGCAATGCTGTATCTTTGTAAAGTACATCAGGTCATAGATTAAGTGATTAGAGTTCTTTAAATATAAACACTAAATTGACCTTGAACATTTGATTAATATTAAGCAAGCTAAATTTTTTTTCAGTAAAATTTTTTGAAAATTTTTTCAGTGTTTTAACATTCATTGTTTATAGACCACACCCAGTGCTCCATGCAATACATGCCCTCCTTAATACCCACCACTAGCCTCACCAAACACCCCACCCCCTGCCCCTCCAAAACCCTCAGTTTTTTTCTCAGAGTCCACAGTCTCTCATGGTTTGTTTCCCCCTCCAATTTCCCCCAACTCACTTCTCCTCTCCATCTCCCAATGTCCTCCGTGTTATTCCTTATGTGCCACAAGTAAGTGAAACCATATGATACTGGACTCTCTCTGCTTGACTTATTTCACTCAGCATAATCTCCTCCAGTTCCGTCCATGTTGATACAAAAGTTGGGTATTCATCCTTTCTGACGGAGGCATAATACTCCATTGTATATATGGACCATATCTTCTTTATCCATTCATCTGTGGAAGGGCATCTTGGTTCTTTCCACAGTTTGGCCACTGTGGCCATTGCAGCTATGAACATTAGGGTACAGATGGTCCTTGTTTTCACTACATCTATATCTTTGGGGTAAATACCTAGTAGTGTAATTGCAGGGTCATAGGGTAGCTGTATTTTTAATTTCGTAAGGAATCTCCACACTGTTTTCCAAAGTGGCTGTACCAACTTGCATTCCCACCAAGAGTATAAGAGGGTTCCCTTTTCTCCACATCTTCTCCAACACTTGTTGTTTACTGTCTTATTGATTTTGGTCATTATAACTGGTGTAACATGGTATCTCAATGCAGTTTTGATTTGAATCTCCCTGATGGCTAATGATGATGAACATTTTTTCGTATATCTGTTGGCCATTTTTATGTCTTCTTTGGACAAGTGTCTGCTCCTGTCTTCTACCCATTTTTTGACATGATTATCTGTTTTTTGTGTGTTGAGTTTGTGAATTGCTAAGGAAATGTTAAAAAAGAAAAACAAAACTGGGAGCATCACGTTGCCTGATTTCAATCTTTACTACAAAGCTGTGATCACCAAGACAGCATAGTACTGGCACAAAAACAGATACATAGACCAGTGGAACAGAGTAGAGAGCTCAGACATGGACCCTCAATTCTGGTCAAATAATCTTCGACAAAGCAGGAAAAAATATACAGTGGAAAAAGGACAGTCTCTTCAAAAAATGGTGCTGGGAAAATTGGACAGCCATGTATAGAAAAATGAAACTCGACCATTCTCTTACACAATACACAAAGATAAACTCGAAATGGATAAAAGACCTCAACATGAGGCAGGAATCTATCAAAATCCCAGAGGAGAACATAGGCAGTAACCTCTTCAACATCAGCCACAGCAACTTCTTTCAAGACATGTCCCCAAAGGCAAAGGAAACAAAAGCGAAAATGAACTTTGGGGACTTCATCAAGATTAAAAGTTTCTGCACAGCAAAGGAAATAATCAACAAAACTAAGAGGCAACCCACGGAATGGGAGAAGATATTCACAAATGACACTACAGACAAAGGGCTGATATCCAAGATCTATAAAGAACTCCTCAAACTAAAAAAAAAAAAAAAAAAAAAAAACAAACAAACTCCTCAAACTCAACACATGCAAGCTAAATTCTTTTAAGAAAGATATAGAAAATAAATGATTTTTTAAAAAATGTTGAAATGGCTAATTTTACCACCTTAAAATGTAACTATTTGCCATTTTTTGAAATTTACTAAAAATTGTTAGGTTCCTAAGTGTGTTTGGATTTGAATTTTTCTCCGACTAGCTCTGCTATAATAAAGCTAGACGCACAGAGTTAGAATTTTCTGGAAGAAGAGCCTACATGATCAATATAGTGATGAGTCAATTAAACAAAGGTTAAGATGTTTATTTGCAACTTAAATGAATAAATTTCTGTACCTTAAAACAAACATTTTATAGATTAAGAAAAGATAAAATGGTTTTCATGCTTTGGTGTGCAAATGCTTTATTTACATTCATCAGAGATTAAGCGAAAGTTAGGTTAACCATTGAACATCTTAGAAAGCTTCTTGCTCCTCTTCAGTAATCTTAAATCTACACCTAGATTTAAATCTAGACAAGAATTTTTTCCTTTACCTTATAGGTTCTCTGCTCACTCTGCTCCTGTGATCTTGTAATATAAATATTCTCTAACTCTGTTGCCATAACTTTACGGAATAATAGTAGACTACTAGGAGAATTCAGCAGAATTCTTCCCTCGCAAGTCTTCCAGTCAACTACCACTAGTTAATTTTAACCAAGATAAATAACAGTGGGATTTGTTTATATTAACGGTGCTTATTTCCAAACAGTAAATGGTTTCCTCATCCAGCTTTAATACCCATGATAAGCAAGGCCTACTCACAGCCCTTCCACAGATGCAGACATGTTTCTCTTCCGGCCTCTGACTGAACTTGTTTTATGGCTTGAAATATCAAGACTAAAAAACAAAGAAGATCATATTCAGCACCATATAATTTAAATTAATCTTTCCCAAAGTATAGTGCATGGACCATAGCCATCAGAATCACCCAGATTAGTGTCAGATTGTAGATTCCTTGGATTCATGCCAAAATAATAAATAATATTGTCTGAAAGTGGAACCAAGAAAACAAAATTTTAACAAATCCCATTGCTTTAGACCCCTAAACTACAATTTAATATGTAGCAATTAGCCAACGTATCTAAACATCAATTTTTTTCTCAAATGATCTCAAGAATTAGTTATCCAAAGGAGAAAACCTGAAATTATGGATGAGACTATCATTTCTCCAAAATATATCTGAATCTCATATGTCTAAGAGACTGCTTATGGTAGAGCTTCCATCAATGTCTACTTGAGCTGAACTGAGCCAAACGAAAGAAAGAAGCATCTGTTTTGAGTCAACTAGAATCTACTCCTGTGACCTTAAACATTTTAATTCTTTTCTTTTCATTTTACTTTCTTCCCAGTAATTGTCTATGCAAAAATGGATACCTTAAGCTCTTTTTTCTATTTACAATGTGAAAATCATGTTTAGATGCTATATCACATAAATGTCTGTAAATACATTTAGAATAATTGTTGCTTAAGCAATTAGTAGAAGACTGGCAGTGTTAATATAGGAAAGAGATTTACTTTTTAATGTATATCTTTTAACACATTATGAATTCTGTTATGGCCGTGTCACACTATTTCAATTTTAGGCCAAATGTGCAAAACTTATTTCATGATCATGGAAGATTTTGTGAAGTTTTGTGAAGTGTAAGTATATCCACATCTCTGTTTTATTTTAGTCTATTACTTTCCAGAATAAATAGTTTTTTAAAGATTTTATTTACATATTTATTTGAGAGAGAATGAAAGCGAGAGAGAGAGAGAGAGAGAGAGAGAGAGAGATATTGAAAGAATGAGTAGGGGGAGGGGCAGAGGGAGAAGCAGACTCCCTGCAGAGCAGGGAGCCAAACACAGGACTTGTTCCAAGGACCCTGGGATCATGACCAAACCCAAAACCAAGAGCTGGATGCTTAATCTACTGAGCCACCCAGGCACCCCCAGGATAAAACTTAAACCAAATTTAAATTCAAGATTTCTGCATACTAGCCATGTGACTTCCATAAATTCTCTAAAACTTAAGTTTTTGTTTCCTCCTGTGTAAAAGGAGGATAAAATGGCCCAGAAAGCTTCCTCAAAGCCACACAATGAGTAAGGACACATCATTCAACCACTTTAAACCCTTGGAACCTGCCTCAAAAAAGGAAAATAAAACCATTTAAATTTTACAGGAAACTAAGCTAATAGCTAAGCTGTGACTGGCTCTATGATTTTAACAACTCTTTCTACTTCATACTGCCTTCTTAATCTTTAGCTCTCTCAAGCATTTTCCAAAAATATCAAATTTGCCAAACAAATGTCATCTTAGTTAAATGAGAATGTTATGCTTTCACCTGAATATGACATTTCTCTAAAAGGTGAATAAAGTCTGGAAGGTGGGATAAATTGAGGTCCATATGATAAATTCAGGGATTTTGTTCCTTGATTATTAATTCATTAGCATATCATAAGGATATAATTTTGATTTTACACCTATACTTTTAAATTTGTAAGTACATACACATTTAAGGAAAACAAAAATACCATAATTCTAAAAATCAAATTGTCTTCAAATCTCCATACTCTCACATCACTAGCTGTCAAGGATGCCACATTCTGCTACTTTTGAAACCTTTTATAAATAACAATTTTTTAAAAAATCAAGAGTTAAATGCTGTTTTCCTAGAAACCAAACAGCCCTAAGTCCCATCTTTTGGTGAAGGCTGCCTCTCTGTGGCGGAATACACCATGTCATATTCTCTGAAGCACTTGTTCTCTTGTTTTTTTTAAAATGGTAGAAAGGACCTGTATAATATTTTAAAAGATATAGATTTAAATACAGTATCTTTACTATTTCTTTCAGAATATTATTGGCTTCAGGTTTGGAAAGGTCTTGGACCCTGAGGAACTGCCTCACTCACCTAGGCAAGCTATAATAAGGGATGAAAATAGGATTTAGGCAAGTAACAGAAATCAAGTAAAAGAAAATTGCTCAGGTAGAATGGTCATGTTTGCTGTCTTTTTTGAAAGCTAAAGTCATTATTCACTTTACACTGAGTGACCTCTGCTGGTCAGAAAGACACAATTATTAATAGATATTGAACCTACCAGAAAACAGTTGTTATCTTAATTTCCTGAAGGAATTACTTAAAAATACCAAGTGTACTGTAAGATGATGCCTCTTACTCACTTAAAGAACCATGATACAGAAACATATCCTATTTCAAACACTGAAAGTCAAGAAGCTAAATATCAAGTGGATATCTTTTAAAAGCACTGATTTAATTGTTCTTTCTTTTTATTATATTTAGGAGGGACATTCGTTCTATAATGATTTTTTTTTGAGGACTTGGTACTTTTAACCAAATGATAACTGAAAAATTAGCATCTGTACATTTTTTGATTGAATGGAGCAAAATACCTCTCAATCACAAGCATGCAACTTGTTATATTTCAAAAACAAATGATTTATTTAATTAAGCAATATTGTCACAGAAGTGGCATTTACCTTATCTAGAATGAAACATACTCGCTCATCAGAAACAGTAAAAATTAATTAGAAGAAGATACCCAGAGGGCCATAGTAAACATTTCAATAACCAATATCAAGCTGCTTTGTTGTTTTCATTTGAGCCATAGGTATACCAAAAAGCATCACTGAGAAAACTGCAGATTCTTTTTGTTATTATTTTACTAGAGGTCCAAACCTTTGAAATGAAGTATACCAATAAAAACACCAAAGAAAGTCGCCTGCAAAAATTTTTGGTCAAGAAAATTATTATAATTCCTCATTGCTAATTATTACAATATCTCCTTCCCCTCGTCTTTTTTTTTTTTTAATCTGTTTAACAACGTCCAGAGGGAGAAAAAGAAACATATTTGGTCTCTGCTTCTGCAAATACTGAAATCTATTTATATGCAAATAAGCTATCCATTATTAGTATGAGAAGAGACTTGTGCATAAAGGGAGAAATAAATTATCACTAGAAACCATTAATGAAATCTATTTCAAAACATAACATTTTATAAGAGCCCTCATTCATGTAATATTTGTTTAAGCCTTGAGGGGAAATATTGAGTTCTACACTTAGATGAAACCTGATACTACATTATTTCCCATGCCAATTTGTTTTGTAAAATGCATTTATTTTCTCCTTAGAAATGACTTGATAATTGTAACTCCAATGAGTCTTTTTAAGAGAACTTTATCATTGAATTCAGAGTCCTATGTTTTTGTCATATAATTACCAGAATTTTTAGGGAAGTTTATTTTTGCTCTGTTACAATAATTGTTATTCCCTGAGGTTTAAAAACATTAACATTCATTTTTATACTCTTATGGTAGTAACATAAAAATAAATGAGTTTTAAGAAGAAGGAATATGAGTCTTTCTGGAGTAAGTTGAATTTCTATAGAGAACAATAAAATAAGCAATAATCAATGCAGACTACAAAATAATTTCATATGCTTTGCCCATTTTCTCTTTGGGTTTCTTGTTTTGTTTATTTTTTACATAAACTTTAGTGTGTTTATCAATTTCTTCAAAAACTCCCAACTGGAATGCTAAGTGGTATTACATTGATCGATTAAAATAGGGAAAACTGGTAATCTTCTTACATAAAATCATCCCAATCAAGAGCCTAGAATTAGTTCCTCATTTATTCAGACCATTATCTCTGTTCATTATTAGAATTCAAAAATTCTCTTTATGGAAAACTTTTGTCTTCTTACTTAATTCCTAGGAACTCTATTCCTTTTGGGAGTTGAACTAATTTTTATTATTTTTTATATATGATCACTGCTAGTATAGAGAAACATTACAGATTTTGTATTTCATTCTTATATCTAGGAAGTATGCTAAAATTTCTTATTAGTTTTAGTAGATTCTGGATTTTCCAAAAGTTATTTTGCTGTATGATGCTATAATCTGAAATTAAAGATAATTTTATCTCTTTTAATCTTTGTATTTCTTTTATCTTCTTAGTTATTCTGTCCTTAGGTATTGGCATAAACCATCTACTTTGTTAGGAAAGCCCAGTAGTAGTGGGTATCCTTGTCTTCCTTCCTTTAAAAATAACATCTACTGTGGGTTTTAAGTGTATAAGCTTTACCAAGTTATAGAACTTACTTGTTTTGATAGTTTTCTGAGTTTTTGTTTTTTAAGCACAAATAAGTAAATTTAACTAAGGTGTTATTTCTATAGCTTTGTTAAAGTACTTTTTTAGTTTTTTTAAAGATTTTATTTACTTATTTATTTGAGAGAGAGAGAACACAAGCAGGGGGAAGGCCAGAGGGAGAGGGAGAAGAAGCAGACTCCTCATTGAGCAGGGAGCCCAATGTGGGGCTTGATCCCCAGATCCAGGATCATGACCTGAGCCAAAGGCAGATGCTTAACTCACTGAGCTACCCACGTGCCCATAAAGTATTTTTTTAAATGGCACAGTACAGAAAAATGGAAACAGCCTAGAATGTACTGCTACCAAAACTCTTCTTATCTCTGGCCTTTCTGATTTACCTTTGCTATTAGATAACTAAGCAGTTTAAGATGCAGTGCTCAGCCCATCACCCTCCACCATGTCTCATGCTTGCATTTAATAGAAAAGAGTACATGGAAGGTCCTCTTGAGAGAGGGAAGTAAGCTGTTCTATTTATTCAACCTAAAGCAAAGCCACTATTCAACATATTGCTGCCTTCAACAAGCAAGACAAAATTTCAAATCAGAAATGTTGTTAAAAGAGAGAATAGTACTACTTATGTTGGTGCATCCAAAGAGTACTCAAAATAGTCTTTTTTTTTTTTTTTTTTTTTTTTTTTTTGGTATGAACAGCAAAGTTCACCTGGCATATGACAGGAGCTAGAAGCATGAAAGACAAAGACCAAAATAAATTTTAAAACTGACCCTAGAGAAGAAAGAGATTCTTTAGGGAAAAAATATAACTTTAAAAATTAAATAAGTAATATAAAATACATTTATAATAATATGGCATCTATAAAACAAAAATCAATCAGAGAAACAAATGTATTCTAAGAGCACATAACTGTTAGTATAGAAAACTTAATGAGATAAGAAAAATAGCCAAAGGGGAAAAAGAAAAAAAACACTTGGCCAAATATAGAGCAAAAGGAGAGAGAATATGATAGAAAAGTAAAGAAACATTAAAAAAAAATCTGGTTGGTCTAAATCCAGAATTTCCAGAAAGAGAAAATAGAAAATATTGGAGATTAAAAAAAAAAAAATCCTAAATGTTTCAACAGAAAGGAAGACAGAAGGCTTCCTACAAAAGAAAAAAAAAATTCAAAATTCTAACTTACTTTCTTTGCATCAGCAAAACCAGATATTAGGAGACAATGAAGCAAAATAAGACAATGTATGAGAAAATTAAAGGTGTTTTGAAATACAGAGTCCTGCATGAACGTCCAGGACTAATATACACCAGTTTTATAAGAAAACAAATGCATGCATAAAAGAGATCAACAGAGCTAAAACAAAGAGGGCCACAGGTTTAAAAAAAAAAAAAGTATGATTGCCACTTTGGATAAAATAATAACTAACACAAGAAAAAGGAAAGATAATTTGTATGATTCCACTTATATGAGGTACCTAGAGTGGTCAGATTCATAGAGAAAGTAAGTAAAATGATGGTTGCCTGGAGCTGGAGGGGAAGCCGTTGTTTAATGCAGGGAGTTTTAAGTGTTGCAAGATGAAAAGAGTTGTGTGGATAGATGGTGGTGACGGCTGCACAACAGTGTAAATGCACTTAATAGCACTGAACTGTACACTTAAAAATGGTTACAACTGTAAATTTATGTTATGTGTATTTCACCACAATTTTTTAAAAGATAATTTCAGACAACTATATAAGAAAGCTACAGTATCAATATGAAGCTAATCAAAATGTGGAAAAATTTAAACAACTAATAGAATGTAAAAGAGAGACTCCATATGACTTTTATGAGAAGAATATGCTAGTTTGAGAAGCCTAAAGATCATGGCATTGGAACCACAGAAAGAAAATTAATCCTTGCATTTCACTTGTTTCACCATTGAGTAATTTAAAAAGTAGAGGGTGATGGGCAGAACACTGCAAAGATAAATGAACAGGGAACAGACAAGAAGAGTTTTGGAAGCAGGGCATTCTAAGGTGATTTCACTTTTGTGTACTGTAGTGTTTAAAAAGTACTTTAATAGAGAGCTGAAGAATTAATATCTTAATTAATTTTTTCTGTCTGTGCTTAGAAAACAAAACTTAAAAGACTATCAGTACAAGTAAATTCTTTAACTTGATAGAGGTTATAAACCTAAAAGTTTGTCTCTGGTACAGGGAAAGAATGAGTCAAAAGTCCATTTGCTTTTCTCTAAGCTTTTCTATATAACTTTGCTACCATGTGCATGTATTATACATATCAAGTGTGTATACACATACACATACACATAGTTTCTGTAGCTTTTGTTTCTAGAACTATGTTTTTCAGAGTAGAAACAAAATTCTGATAAGAAGGAAGATACATTTCAGACTGAAATATCTGAGCCTTTATATTTAAAATTCACCAAGTCATCAGAAGGAAAAGATACATATGAAAAATACATAATTACCTATAGCTTGGTTTCTACAGTTTAAAAAAAAACACTGAAAGGTCAAATTGTATAAATAAAGACATTAGGCAGATGTTACATATATGTGTTTATATCTTCACATAATAATGATGTGTCTATCTCATGGTTCTATATTAGCTTTCTATTTACCCTTTTAAAATATTTGTGTTCCTTTTTAAGTCATTTAGAAATCTAAATAAAATGTCTCCTATATGTGTGATTGTCTGTAACTAATTTTCAAGCATGGATTTTATTGTGTTTCAATGAAAAAGTGATATGTTTGCTAAATGAACAGGCTAAAGTCAGGCAAAGATGACAATGTCTATTGTATCTTTCATTAGACTTGCAAAGAACTGAAACTCTAAGTATAGGGAAAATATTCCCCAGGTTTTTTTCTGCAGAATTAAAGTTTTCACAGAATTTTACTTGTTATCACACATATAAAGTATTCCTTGGTCAAATAAGTTTGAAGTAAGTTGGATTGAACAAAGTTAAAACACTTTTCTTTATTGCAGGTCATGACAGAGCTTGTAATATTCTAATTCACACATAACAAAAGATCAACACATTGTGTATATTTTCCACCATATATGTTTGCTTCCCTTTTCTTTTCACAATTTTCTTATAGAGCTAATGTTTGCAAAACATACTTAGAAAAATTTTAATTTCTAGGATGCCACCTTGGTTCCCCAATTTCTAGCATCATTTTCAATGTACTAATTCTGAAATTGTAATTTAAATCTTAGCTATAGTGTTGGTTAAAAGCACAAATGAAAGGAGAGACAAAATTACAGTAAAGACATTATTCTATTGTCATTAAAAATTCAAAGTAAATTATAGTTAAATATCTCACATTTAAAAGCCATTTATATCATCTTTAGTTTTAGATATTATGGAACTGTGTTCCTCAGTTTGCATAATCACTCATCTTTAACAATGCATAGTATTATCTAGCCAGACAATAACTTCATCAATTTCAGAATGAAGTATCTTCAGATAACCACAGAGTATGAACCAAAGAATTCTATCAATAGTGAATGGTATTCTCTGTAATTGGCAACAGCTGCAAGAAACTTATTCATTCATATTCTCTTCAATCTCTCTAATAAGAAAAAAATCTAAGAAAGATAGTAGCTGTAGTCTATTTGAAATTTGTACACTGGAATTATTATATGGAATAGCAAAGTCAAATATCAATACTGAGAAAAATGAGCTACTTTGAGGTCAAGAAATTAATTTATTTATAAGTATTATATAAATATAGAAATAAAATATGAATATTTTTTATATTAAAAATCAATATAAATGTAATAAATATAAATAAATATTGGTTTAAAAATGTCTTTCCATTCCATCAATGATATCTTTAACTTTAATTAGTATTTTTTAAATATCATAGGAAGAAAAAAAACAACTCACTGAAATAAGAGGTCAAAATTATTTGCTTTTAGGTTCAAGAAATCTATGTGTAGAAGTAATCTTCCAAGTTGCTATTATCTTGACAATTTATTTATGCTATTATCTTGACAATTTCCTCTCATATATAGCCAGAATAATTTATTCATGATCTTCTCAGAGCAAAATTCAGTATCTAATCTTGGTGAAAGGCTTACCTGGCTCAGGAAACAGAATCACTTTAAAATCTGAGCATACCTGTTGAAGCAGCCACCCAGAACTGAGGCAGGGGAAATGCTGCATGAGAGAAAAGCTCAGCTGGAGTTATATAATCTGTTTGACCAAATTAAGCAAATCTCTCAGCAGACTCTATGGAAAGCAATTAGTTAGGCTACATAAAAATACCCAAAATACAACCGAGCAAAGAAAAAATACCTTATCCCCATAAATATCTTCTGGAGAACTTATCAAAGAAACCTATTGAGGGGGTGTGTGTGTGTGTCTGTGTGACAGAAAAAGAAAGACAGAAGACAAAATACAGAATTCTTAGGCCCAACTGAGGAAAGAGAAAATAGTGCATAACTCTAGATCTTAAAATCCTCATCTCATTTCTAAGAACTTGTGCCTTTAACTAATTTCTGGAAAGAAGCACCTGCTATCAAGAGTCAGAGGAAGATTTGATGGATACTTGTAGACGATGGGGAAGAATATATGACTTTGATTACTTTTCAAAGTTGGAAAATAGAATATAACTTGTGTCACTGTAGTTCCTTTTATTTTGATGAAGCTACCGGGATGGGTGATTCAGCTGGAACTTCAGTGTTAGATTAATTTTGGCAACCATTACTGAAATAGAAATGTGTCGGAAACTGATATTAGATATGTTCTGTGTGATAATAATGTGACTTTACAAACTATGACTTTGGGGGGGGGATCCTTTTCTGGCCTATATAACCAAGAGCTTGAAACACTGAACAAGGTGTGTGAGGTGAATTGGAACTAGCCCACAGATGGAAGACTCAAAACCAGACTGCATCCAACATCATAAACCCTCTTAAGGAGTAGAGCAGAGAAGAAATTTAGGTAAATAGGAAAATATACTAAAGAATGCAAAAAAATACTAAAAATACTAAAGAAACCAGACAAGTCTGATAAGATTTATCACAAATGTCCAGAAACATATCCTTCATACAGTCAATTTGTTTTAAAGTAGCTTTTTGTTTCAGGCATGAAATTGAAAAAAAGATAGTAAGAAAAGCTACCCAATTTTTTTTTTTGGTAAAAGTAGAGGATTGCTTTGTTTCTTTTTAAGGTACCCATTACAGAGAATCAAGAGCTAAAAACTACATTTCGGTTGCATTATGAACAATAACATTCCTTTAGATTGATGTTGCCCAAATGTTATTTATTATCCTCCAGTTAGAATTGTGCAATTACACAAAGTGGTTATTTTTGAGATCAGATGAAATACATCAAATTCCAAGTGTTAGAGAAATGTTTACATCTTGACCATTGTCTTCTTTACACTGACTTCATCTTATTTACACAACCAAGGAAATCTACATTTTAAATCATTATTTTGGAAGAATAAGATAAACTAAAGTTACGATCATTTGTTTTCCAAACTACTCAGAGCTTGAATCACCTATTAAAAGTTGATCTTTCATTTTATATTGCACAACACTAATCTACAGAAACCAAAGTTAAGGAAGATTCTCATTATCTTAAACCTTCTGTTCAATAAAGTCCTAATTCATTTAGCATTTTGGTGTTACATGAGATACAAAGAGGAAAAATAACAAAGTCCTACCTCAAGGAAATACCAGTAGAGTGGAAAAGGGAAATGGGATAAATGCACATATGCCTATACCATAAGATAGAATAAGATTAGTACTATTAGTTCTATGGGGCTCTAAAAGAGAGAAATTTCATCTGGTTGGCAGAATCAGAAAAGATTTTGTAAAAGAGGACATTTGAGATAGGCCTAGAAAATGAGTAGAATTTTGTTAAACAGGTACAAACTATTTCCAGGTGAAGGAAACAATATACACAACTTCTTTACATAGCAGATCATGAGGCACAGTTTGGAAACTGAATAGTGTAATTCCATTAGATGATACATAGAAGAATACAAGGGGGGAGTGGGGAATGGAGAAAATTAGAATGAAAAGTTTGCAGCCATAATATGTAAGTTGGAAGTCTTTGCACTTATATAACAGTCAACAGTTAGCCATGAAATATTGGTGAGCTTGGTTATGATAGGACCAGGGCTGTGTTTCAGAAGACCCTTGAACCACTCATCTTCCCATATATATAAGAATGATGAAAACGACTTCTTAGATAGTATTTTTTTTCTACAACATTATTTCCTATACAGTATACTAAACAACTTACCTATTCTACTCAGAATATATAACGGGTACTATTCCAAACAGTTTAGAATAAGCCCCTAGGTAATTACTGTGTAGCCTTATCTTGATATCAAATAGCTGCTTAATTGTTGGAGGATAGGGGAGTGGAGTAGAGAAAAGCAATATTATCTCCTTATTCATATATATTAAATTTCCATAAATATTTTTAATTCTATTGGACATTTACCAAAATAGTTCATTTTTAAATTTTAATAATAGTTTTGCTTGTTTCAGCTGATTATTACTATATTCAGAAAATTAAATAAAATTATAAGGTTCAAATGGAAGACTCCAGTAAATTCCTTTTGCTACTTTACCATCTGTTTTTCACATAAAAGAGCAACATAATGCTTTTAAAAGTGTTACTCCAATTACCAATGAAATTTCTATTTTTCTTAATGCTAAGTTGATACTTCCAGAAATAGTTCCTTATAAAGTCACCTACTTACTTAATCTAAAAACAAGCTACCAAGCAATGGTTTAAAGAACAGGTTTAAGATGTACCTACAATATGGTATAATTTATGCACTTATAATTGACACTTCAAAACTAGGGCCTATGCCAGAACTGCCTTCAGTCAAATTTAAATCATCCCTACCTGATCTTTCAGAGCCCTCAGCATAAAAATAAGAATAAAATTGTATACAAAAGTGTCCTCAATTGGTCCAATACACCAAATTCACATCAATAAAGAATAATTATGGTATATTTAATTTTATTCCTTTTTAAATCTATCTATAAAATTATGTGTTAATCTCTGTACAAAAGATATTTTTAAAAACTAAAGATATTTTTTTCTTCTTCATTTTCCCTTTAGTCAATTTATTTCATGAAATCATCTCATATATTCCCAAGGCCAATAAACTATGCTACAATTATGAATATCATAACTTGATATATCTCATTAAACACTTTTAACATGAGAAATTATAGTAAAATTTACATTGTCATAAATAAAATGTCAGAAAAGCTGTTACCTTTACAGTTATGGGAAAACAATGAATTCTATTAGAACTTATCAAAAAGTTGAATGAATAAAATGTTTTATGTTGGTTTATATGGAACCATATTGTTCAATGAACCTAGATTAAAAGCAGCTATGAAAACTTGGGAAAACTTCATACCACATGCACATATGATTTTATCTTTACAAAATATTTCTGAGTCAATTAAATAGCAGTTAGAGTAACATAATGAAGGTTCTCAAAATTACATTGCAATTCAATACTTGTTTGAAAAATAAAGAGTTAATCTTAACATCTGGATTTCTAATCCTCCATAGAAAATGTAGTATGAGAAGATGACAGTCATTTGAGATAATTTAACTTTTGGGTTTCTGTACCTCATCTTTTTCTCTAAAAGTTCTTGGATATTCCAGTTGTCCATATCTACATAATGTTTTAACCTTTACATCAGGTTTAGTTTTCTTTATAAAGATGGTCATTTGATAATGACAAATGAAGTGTGGCTAAATAAAAAGCTATGAAACAGATACACTCATGAGAATTTCAGACAGGACCAAAAATTTATTGTTGAACTTTCAATATATTGTTACAATGTATACACATAAAACCATACCAATTTGTATCTTTGGCTTACTAAATTAAGGGCCACCATAAAATAAGTTTGAAAGCAATGCTATAATAACTTGGTTGAAATGATATTCATACTTTAATCCATAGATTTTAAAGCTAAAAGTACTAAAAAATTATTTGTTTCAGGCTTTACCTAAAGGAGTTCTTTCTGAAATATACTTGCAATGTGATTATCCAATTTAGCTAAACTTCTCCAGCAAGTTCTCATTGGTAGAAACAGAAGGAACAAAACTTTATCCACAAAGAAAACTACTGGGAAATATCTTCTCCCATTCTGTTGATTGCTGGGGGGGGGGGGGGGATTTGGGGGGGGTAGGGTGGCTGGGTAATGGACAATGGGGAGGGTATGTGCTATGGTGAGTGCTGTGAATTGTATAAGACTGATGATTCACAGACCTGTACCCCTGAAGCAAATAATACACCGTATGTCAATATAAAAATAATAATAATGAAAAGAAAACTACTGGGAAGTAGCTTTATTTCAGCCTATAGCACATACAAAAGACTGAAGTCCTGGTTCATGTTTGTGCCAGGTTTTAGCAGATAGTGGATAACAAGGTAAGATAAAATCACACCCAAATCTGGTCAGCTAAATTATAAAGGTATCAATGACTAGTAGAGGGATAAAAGAACGGTTTTAAAGAGCTTAAACAAATTATACTTACAGCATTAGTGTCATCCTTTTTTAACTATTGTTTACCTAGTTTGTTGTTTACCTAGTATTATTTACCTAGTTTACCTAGTATGGCACAGGGCACAGCAGACTCAACCTTTTGCGTCCTTCTAAGATATCTCACAAATTATCACAGTAATAGAGAACTCATAAGCTCCTAAAATACCCTATTTCATTTTCTGTTTACTGTGTCTACTGGAAAGTTTTATCACTGTTATTTCTAAACATCTGCTTACCTCTAACTATATGAGATTGCCTGATCCTGAGACACACATAAAACTGTATTTACCAACATGCTTTGGGCACTTGCCTATACCAGCCATTACACTAAAAACCTTTGTCAATTAGGAATGATTTTGTCCACAAGTAACAGAAAAACTCATCTTGTGGCTTAAACAAATGTATAATTATTTCTTTCACATAATAAGGAGTCTTAAGGCAAATGGCTTCTAGGGATGGTTCAACTGCTCAACAAGGGCAGAGTAGGTGTGTAAATGATTCAATCAGCTGTTCTCTCATGCTGGTAAGAGACCTGCCACAACTTAGTTCTCACATCTGTCTCTAATTTCATCCCTCCCTTTTCTTCCCCTCACTCATTTCAGTCATAACTGACTTCTTTATTTGGCACATTCCCAGGCCAGGGTCTCCACACTGGCTGCTCCCTCTACTGGAATGAATACTCTTTATTTATATATTTATTTTTTAATGTTTTTTTTTTAATTTTTAATTTAAAAGCTACTTTAATGTATTCACCATTATATGTTTATAAAAAAGTAAAAAATTTTTGAAAAAAAGAAAAAAAGCTACTTTAAAACAAATTGAGTGTATAAAGGATATGTCTCTGGATATTTGTGATAAATCTTATCAGTCTTGCCTGGTTTCTTTAGCATTTTTCCTGTGGCCTTTTACCTAAATTCCTTCTCTGATCTACCCTTTTTTTTTTTTTTAAAGATTTTATTTATTTATTTGACAGATAGAGATCGCAAGTAGGCAGAGAGGCAGGCAGAGAGAGAGGAGGAAGCAGCCTCCCCGCTGAGCAGAGAGCCCGATGTGGGGCTCGATCCCAGGACCCTGGGATCATGACCTGAGCCGAAGGCAGAGGCTTTAACCCACTGAGCCACCCAGGTGCCCCTCTGCTCTACTCTTTAAGAGGGTTTATGATGTTTTTAATTTTTAATTTTTTTATGTTTCTCTCCCCAGCAAGTTCCATGAGATAAGTGCTTCTTATATGTTTTATACACTGATATGTCCCCTGTACCTAGAACAGTGTCTGTCTCATAGTAGACACTCAACAAATATATGTTAAATACATGAATGAATTTATTTTTAAGTTGGTAAAAATGGGGGAAAGATAGGATGAACAATCTCTCCCTTTTTGTATAAAAGCCAAAACCTTTTATAGAAATACCCTCAAAAAACTTAGGTTTCGTTGTCCAAACAGGATTACATAATCAACCATAGGTGAAAGAAAGGATGGAAAAGAGAGTGGTTAGCCTTTCCAGACTTTAGAGTGGACAGAGAAAAAGATAAGGGGGGTGGGGGGTGGGAGCGGGAATGAGGTGTGATGTTAGCCAACCAACAGTCTCCCATGCACTGTAATACATCACTTAAGCTAAGCTTTAAAACTTCATAGTAGGTACTTTTATTATATCCATTTATTGAATGAGTCAATCAAAAGATTATTAAGCAACTTGCTCGAGGTCCCACAACTATTAAGAGTGGCAATATGGTGTTTTAATGCATGCTGCCAAATCCCTCTCTCCTCTCTGTTATTTTAAGTTTTTATTTAAATTCTGATTAGTTAACATAATAGTGTGATACAGTTTCAGGAGTAGAATTCAGTGATTTATCACTTACATATAATATCCATTGCTCATCACAAGTGCCCTCCTTAATACTCATTACCCATTTAGTCCACCATCCGCCCACCTACCCTCTAGCGACCCTGTTTGTTCTCTATAGTTAAAAGTCTTATGGTTTGCCTTACAATCTTTTTTCCTCCCTTCCCCTGTGTTTCATCTGTTTTGTTTCTTAAATTCCACTTATGAGTGAAATCACATGGTATTTTTTTTCCTCTAACTGACTTATATCACTTAGTATAATATACTCTAGCTCCATCCATGCTCTTGTAAATGGCAATATTGCACTCTTTTTGATGGCTGAGTAGTAGTCCATTGTATATATATACCACATCTTTTTTTAAATTATTTATTTATTTATTTAACAGACAGAGGTCACAAGTAGGAAGAGAGGCAGGTAGAGAGAGAGAAGAGGAAGCAGGCTCCCCGCGGAGCAGAGAGTCTGATGAAGGGCTCAGATCCCAAGACCCTGGGATCATGACCTGAGCTAAAGGCAGAGGCTTAACCAACTGAGCCACTCAGGCACCCTATACCACATATTTTTTATCCATTCATCAGTTGATGTATACTTGGGCTCTTTCTACAGTTCAGCTATTGTTGATAATGCTGAATCACTCAATATAAACATCAGGGTGCATGCATCCCTTCAAGTCAGTATTTTTTTTGTATCCTCTGGGTAAATAATGTAACTGCTGGGTCACAGGGTAGCTTTATTTTTAACTTTCTGAGGAACTTCCATACTGTTTTCCAGAGTACCTGCACCAGTTTCCCTATCTACCAACAGTGTTAAGAGGGTTCCCCCTTTTCCTGCATCCTCGCAGGAAAACATTTGCTGTTTCCTGAGTTGTTAGTTTTAGCCATTCTTTAAAAAAATATATATATTTTTTTATTTAGTTAGTTGACAGAGAGAGAGATCACAAGTAGGCAGAGATCAGGCGGGGGGCGGAGGGGGGGGAAGCAGGCTCCCTGGGACCCTGAGGTGGGGCTGGATCCCAGGACCCCAAGATCATGACCTGAGCCTAAGGCAGACACTCAACCATCTGAGCCACCCAGGCACCCCAGTTTTAGCCATCCTGACAGATGTGAGATGAGATCTCATTGAAGTCTTGATTTGCTTTTCCCTGACAATAAGTGATGTTGAGCATATTTTCATGTATCTGTTGACCATCTGGATTGGATTTCTTCTTTGGAAAAACATCTATTCATGTCTTTTGCCCATTTCTTAACTGGACTATCTGTTTTTTGGGTGTTGAGCTGGATACATTCTTTATGGATTTTGGATACTAACTCTTTATCAAATATGACATTTGCAAATATCTTCTACCATTCCATTCGTTGCCTTTTAGTTTTGTTGATTTACTTTGCTGTGCAGAAGTTTTTATCTTGATGAAGTCCCAATAGTTCATTTTTGCTTCTGTTTCCCTTGCCTCTGGAGACTTGTTCAGTAATAAGTTGCTATGGCTAATGTTTTCAAAGAGGTTGCTGTTTGTGTTCTCCTCTAGAATTTCAATGGTTTACTGTTTCACATTTATATCTTTCATTCCCACATTTGTTCAATGTCATATAAAGGCATGATGTTTGGAGCTGCTACAGCTTCTTGCTATCACGAAGTACAAGATTTCTGAGATTCCTAGATTGGAAAGAATGGAAGCACATGCATCCTTGATTCTTGTTGTTGAATTATCTGAAACTGGAAGCACAAACCTAGAGTATTACTATTATGGGGCAAGATAAACTCTCAATAAATATGGAATGTTAAAATAAATCTCATAGTTTTAATGTGAATGCTATTATTTGGCCATTGTTCATACAATTCAATGAGAGGGAAAGTTATGAAAGTGCACTAAGGAGATCAGATATTAGAGTTATATGTTAGAAAGGACAGAAAGGTTAGTGCATTGAAAGAAAATTGAATTGCTCAGTGATTTATAATTCTAACAAAAGCTTTCCTAATTTGTGAAAAATTCTCATTATAAAAATCAGAGAACAAAAAGAAGGGATGGGGAAGGACATATTTTCCTGATCGCATAGATCAAGGGTCAACAAGCTTTTTTTTGTAAAGGGCTTGAGATTAATTAATGATCTCTGTTGCAGCTGGTCAACTCAGCCATTGCAACATAAAAGCAGCCATAGACAATTTGTAAACAAATGAGCATGACTGTGTTCCAAAAAAACTTTTATTTATGTAAACTGAGATTTGAATTTCATATAATATGGCACCAAATGGTGTTCTTCTTTTGACTTTTTTATCTTTTTCAAATATCTAAAAATGCAAAATAACGTTAAGCTCATGGCCATATAAAAATAGCTAGATTTCATTTGTAGACCTTAATTTGCCAAGCCTGAAATAAGAAAAAGAATTCTTGTAGTCTATCTTGTTTCTACTCCCACACTAACACAAAACAAGTCTAATTCCATATATCCCCTATTCAGTTCTCCAAGGAAGTATTTTATATTAAGGAGAGCATGTGATGTGATGCACACTGAGTGTCATATGCAACTGATAAATTATTGCACACTATCTGAAACTAATGATGAACTATATGTTGGCTAATTGAATTTAAATTAAAAAAAAAAAAAGAAGCAGTTCCCAATCAGCTGCCAGAAGGTTGCTTACAAGGGACTTCAAATCAATTTGTACATCAAACAATATCTATGAACAGAAAAATAAAATGATTCATATAATCACATTAAAAAAATCAAGGATGTTCCATACTTCTTACCACTACTAATTTTTTCTTGCTTTACTCAAACCTAAAAATTTGGAAGGTTTAGGCCATAATAAAACTGAAGAGATAAGCACTTTGCCCTTAATGTATTTATTTATTATACTTGTTACAGAATACAAATCCCACTATTTCTTCTTATTCAATAACACTACATAACTGGCTCCTATTCAGACCCATTATTCATCATTTTATTGTGTGTCTTTTGCAAACTAACTTATTAGTCGAAATACCTATGTCAAAGGAGTAATAGCAATATCATAAGAGTTTACCCCTTAAATTTATATAAATGTATTTTATTATTTCACTGATGTAAAGGTAAGCCAATGTAAAAAACCTTTAGGGTGATTTATTTTAGATAGCATGACCATACATCTCAGCCTAGAACAGGGTCAGATTAGCACAGTGCCAGATTAGTACCTTTGTCCTTTGTGTAATTATTCACAGTGCCCTATTTCATTAGGAAAAGTATATCCATGTGGAAAATAAATTATATGGTTTCTACAACTTTAGGAAACCATAATCCTATTTTTGTAGTCTATATTTGATAATTCTATTTTCAAAAGTTCTTGGAAGAGGTCTAATTCTGATGTTTATTCCTGCTCCAAAAGTGATATTTATTTGTGCAATTTTTAATTGTGGATTGTGAACTCTTGTTCACCAGGGTTTATTTCTGAGGACTAGGATAGAGATTTTGGGATTTATTGTGAGGACTAGGATAGAGATTTTTGCTTCTCCCAACCACTCTATGGATGGTACCACCATAAGACTACTTTTTATGTGTAACTATCTCAGGTTAAAATCTTCCAAAATCATGAAAGTAGTGGAATGCAATTGCTAAACTTGAGTACAGATTTATGATTATGAATTCTCAAGGAAGAACTTTTTAAATTCAGGCCAAAGCAAAATGTTTTCTTTTTTAATATTTTATTTATTTATTAGAGAAAGAGAGCATAAACCAGAGGGGAGGGGCAGACAGAGAGGAAGAAGCAGAATCCCCTCTGAGCAGGAAGCCCCAGGATCATGACCTGAGCCAAAGACAGACCCTTAATCAACTGAGCCACCCACGTGTCCCAACAAAATGCTTTCTTACAGGTTTTTTGTTTGTTTTGCTGATGTATTCAATATTTTTTTCCTAGTCCATCCTTCAGCTGATAGTGTAGCCCTTAGAAAATTCTGGCTTTTGGGCACCTGGGTGGCTCAGTCCATTAAGCATCTGCCTTTAGCTCAGTCGAGATCTTAGAGTTCTGGGATTGAGCCCTACATTGTTCTCTTTGCTCAGTGGGGAGAGGGCTTCCCCCTTTCCTTCTGCCCTTCTTCCCATCTCATTCTCTCTCTCTCTTCTCTCAAATAAATAAAATCTTTAAAAAAGAAGAAAGAAAAATCCTGGCTTTGTTAATAGGTGTATGTTTCTACTCACTAGTTCTGAACCTAAATCCTTTCTTTATGTGGTTTTCAAAATGCTAACTCCCCACCTTCTACAAGGCAGTCAAAGCATTAATAACTGCTTACTACTCAAGAGATGCTATCTCTTGAAATCTCTTGAGTTCTTGAAGCTCAGAACTACGTTTTAAAGCATGTTTGCAATATCTTAGCCAGCATTTTACAGTGTGAGGATTTTTAAAACATCTAATTTTCCATATTCCCAGAAACCAAACGGAATGGCAAGTGGGGAAGAAAAGAGTAAAACTAGCAAAGGATAAGTTGAAGAGATTGTAAGAAAATTAAAGAGTAAACACAGTAAATGGGAGAGAGATTTTCAAGAAAGACCTGATCAGTCAAATGGGCAACACGAGAAGGATGAACATAAGAAAAAGAACATCAGCTTTATATAAAAGATTGCCAGGAACTTAAAATTGTAAGTTCAGAGCAGTATTTCAGGAGGTGACACCTGAAAAATATAAACCTTATTATTTGAAGAAATTAGCTGAAAATAGAGACACAGAGTAGCCTACGTCAGGAGATCCTTCATTACTGAAATTATTATACAGATTAAATAATTTTTGTAAATTCTAAGCATGGTGTTCTATAGATACCAAATAATAACTGTTACTTTCTCTAGTCCTTTCTCCTCTTCCATGAGGAAATTATACTGATACTGCAAGATGCTGTAAGGCAAGAACTTTATAAAATAGAATTCTCGGATATAAACTACCATGCAGGAAAGGGTTAACTCAGCAGGCTTTAGTTGTTTAAACCTGCACATTTCCAAGAAACACCTGTCTTATGTGAATGACCCCAAATAAAAACTCTGGACACCAACACTCAAGTGAGTTTCCTTGGCTGGCCATGTTTTTTCACATGCTGTCACACCCGATTGGGGGAAATTAGGTGATTCCATGCAATTCCACTGGGGTAGGATACCTGAAACCTTGTGCTTAGTTTCTCCTGGACTCCATCTCATGTACCTTTGCCTTTGCTGACTTTATTCTGTATCATTTCATTGTGATAAATAGCAGTTGTGTGTATAAAGTTTTTCTGATTCTTGGGAGTTCTTCTAGTGAGTCATCAACACTCTGAGTGATCTCAAGGATCTTGAACAAAATTACAAAATAGTTTCATATGTTTCCTAAAGTTATGATGACCATGAAGCTCATTTTTCACATGGATATACTTTTCAGAGTGAAACAAGGCACTATTAACAATTATATACAATGCAAGACGAAGGATGAGGGTCAAATCAAGCACACTTTTTAAAAGAATTTATTTATTTATTTGTGAGAGAGAGAAAGTGTATATAGGAACAGGGGGAGGGGCAGACAGAGAGGAAAAAGCAAACTTCCCACTGAGCAGGGAGCCCCACCAGGGCTTGATCCCAGGACCCTAGGATCATGACCTGAGCCAAAGGCAGACACCTAAGTGACTGAACTACCTAGGTGCCTCAAGCACATTTCTATTAAGAACTTTTTATCATAGTGAAAACATAGAAAAAAATTCAGTAGGGAATTAGATATCCTGAGGGAAGGGTCAAAACTTTGAACAGCTACTGTGAGGAGTATTTATTGAGTCAAATAAACTCAACTGAAACGCCAAATAGCAGTCAAGACTTAACTGTATTTATGAGCATCAGTTTGGAGAGGGTCACACATGCCCAGTAAAAGGGAAATTTATTCCAGAATCCCCTTTGGTTAAAAAAAAAAAAGGGGGGGGGGGTAAACATCACAATTACTAAATCCTGACAATTGCCCTCAGATTTTCTTTCAGATCTCTATGTGTGCATTTTGTATCTTCCCATGTTGGGTCCCTAACACCTTACCAATAATACTTCAATACTCCAGAAGTTCAAAAATTCTAATCTAAAATCAAAACTCTTTTATTATTTCTTTTTAATTTAAAAAGTAGGGCATGCTCTCGTTATATTTACAAAGTAAAAACTACATAAAATAATGGATAAAACACTTCTTATACAAAACCGCTTATTATTTTGTTGCATTTATTTCCATTCTTTTTAAAGTAAATAATATTCATTAACATACACAGTTCTGTTTTTTAATAAGATCATATTCTACAGAAATTTTTATATACACTTTTTCTTCAATAATATTTTACTAAAATCATCTTATCAGCAGATCCTGTATGCTTTAAAAGTATATCCTTTAAATGACTTTATCATATTCCATCATAATGAAATCATCAATTCCTTCATTTTACAGATGAGAAATCTGAAGCTTTGAGAGGTTAAGTGACTTCTCCAAAGTCACAAAGGTAGTTGCATTAGATTTAGGATGAAAAAAATAATTTCTCCAGATTTGTTTAATATTTTCTGACTTCATTTTAATCTGTCCAACATAGTGTTGCTCATTTAATCTTCCTGAAATATTGAATTGAGTCATATCAATCCCTGCTTTACAGCATTGGCTCCCAACTCCATAGGCAAAAACATTAAAACTCTCACCCTAGTTTCAAGACCATTTAAAATCTAGCTTTATACCACCTTCCATCCTATCCCAAACCACTTTATCTTAATCATCTGCTCAAATTTAGCCTATAATGTCACCCTAGAATACAGCATTCCAGTTACAGAATCTAAGACTTATGAACCCTTTTTACCTCACCAAGATTTAATTTTCTTTATTTGCATATATCCAAATACTAAAATCCTTCAAGACTCTATTCAAATCCTGTATCCTTCACAAAATCTTTTCAAACCACTCTAATTTACTATAATTTTTTAGTCCTCTAAATTATTTTTATATGAATAGTAGAGTGTCTTCCTATTAGATGTAAATTATCTCAATTATTCATTGGGATGTCAATCACCCTGGAATGCTGAAGAAAAATACTCAACTATACTGACTGGACTCATTTTAAATTCATGAATGCAAACTTCAGATGGATTCCTTTTTTTCAAAAAGTTGTATTGTAGTAAAGTATACATAGCATAATATTAATAATTTTAACCATTCAGAAGCACAATTCAGTATCACTAAATACACTCACAATTTTGTATAACTACCACCACTATATATGCCCAGAACTTTTCACCATTCCCAACAAAACTCTGCATCCATTAATCATTTTCCTTTCCCCTATCCCCCCAACTCTAGTAATCTCTATTCTACTTTTTATGAACTTGCATATTCTAAGTACCTCACATAAGTGAAATTGTATAGTATTTGTCCCTCTGTGTCTGGCATATTTTTTATAAAGCATAGTGTTTTCAAGGTCCATTCATGTTGTTCCATACATCAAAATTGCAGTCCCTTTTGTGGCTGAATAATATTTCATTGTACATATGTAACACATTCCGTTTATTCATCTGTTGATGGACACTTGGGTTGTTTCTACACTTTTGGTTGTGAACATTGGTGTACAAATATCTGTTCATGTCTCTGTATTCAATTCTTCTGGATATACACCTAAGAGTGAAATTGCTGAGTCATACATTAGTTTTATGTTTAATCATTTGAAAACCACCAGACCAACCTGTTCTCCACAGCCACTGCATCATTTTATATTCCTACCATTTGATACACAGGGTTTCAATTTCTGCACATCTTTGTCAACACTTGTTATTTGCTGTTTTTTAGATTATATCCATGCTAGAAAGTATGAAGTGGTATTTCATCATGATTTTGATTTTTATTTCCCTAGAACAAATGATGTTGAGCATCTTTTCTTACGCTTATTGGCCATTTATATATCTATATTGGAAAAATATCTATTTAAGAACTTTGCACTTTTTTTTAAAAGATTTTATTAATTATTTTTGGAAAGAGAGACAGAGTGAGGAGGTGTGGTAGGGAGTGGAGGCAGGGACAGAGGGAGTGAGAATCCCAAACAGACTCTGCACTGAGCGCTGAGCCTGACACAGGGCTCAATCTCACAACCCTGAGATCATGACCTGAGCTGAAATCAAGAGTTGGATGCTCAATTGACTGCACCATCCAGGCACCCCAAGAACTTTGCCATTTTTAAAATTGACTTATTCACATTTTGTTGTTGTTGAGTCTTAAAATTATAGATAAAAATAAATGATTTGCAAATATATATATGATTTGGAAATATTTTCTTCCATTCAGTAGGCTGTCTTTTTATTATATTAATAATATTCTTGATGTGCAAAAGTTCTCATTTTTTTAATAGATTTTATTTATTTGAGAGAGAGACAGCAAGAGAGAGAGAGAGAGAGCATGAGTGGGTAGGGAGCAGAAGGTGAGGGAGAAGGAGAAGCTGACTTTCCACTGAGCAGGGAGGCCAACACAGAGCTTAATCCATGATCTGAGCCAAAGGCAGACCCCTAACCTACTGAGCCACCAGGTGCCCCCAAATTTCTTAATTTTTAATGAAGCCCATCTTCTTTTTGTTGTTGTTATCTGTGCTTTGGGTGCCATATCCATGACATTATCAAATCTTATATCGTGGCTCAAAAATAAAATTTTTAAAAAGGGGGAACTTCCGTAGGAAGAGGCGCCGTTTCAACCTGTACCCTAAAGTGACCTAATTACCTACCAAAGAACTCCATTCACCCATGAAATCAGCCCGAGATTAGAATTATACACGTCTGGATCTCTACGGGGGCAGAAGACACCAGTGGACAGGTAAAGCAGAGTGGGAATGTCGGACTGATATCGGAAGATAAACAAAAGGGGGAGGGAGCCACCAGAAGCGACCCATTGGAAAGTAATACCCCAATACAAGAGTGCCCTGCGACTGGGTACCAGCATTAACTTGGAGTCTGGTTGAAAGCACTCAAAAAGAGCAAAGGATCATGGGGGGAAATTGTGGGAATTAGGGCAGTTAGGGACAGGGGCTTAAGTCCTTGGATCCAGGACAGCAACCCCCGGCACTGAGCCAGAGAGAGTGTGGTGGAGAAACCAGGTCTTGCTCCCTGAGCCACGAGCGCATCTGAGAGCGTGTGGGGTCCGGCTCCCCTGAGGGGCTGGGAGCCTTGCCAGCCAGCAGAAGCACAGACGTTTTGCAGTCCCCACGCACATGCCACGCCGTGCTATCAGAGCCTGAGTCGCGCCCCACACCCTCCCGAGAGAGGTGCGCGCAGGCGCCGGCACGGAGCTCTCAGACCCAGAAAGACCAGGCACTCCCAGACCAGGCCAGTGGGAAAATCTCAGTGTGCGATCACTGCTTGGAAGCTCTCTGGCAGTCTGGAGCTGCCCAGACAGCCGCCGCTGTCATGGTTTTGGGTACAAGCAGGAGTTCCTGTGTCCCCAGACACGACTCAGAACGTGCTCTGCCAGCGGCCAAGGGGGAACTTATGTGCTCTGCAGCACCCACAGGGGAACAGACTAAGGCTTCTCTCTGAGAGGGAGGTCTGGGTGCAGTTTGCTTTCCTCTAAACCTCCAAAAACCATCAAAAGCTGTCAAGGCGAGAGAAAACAAATGAACAAACAAACATAAAAACCTCCAGAGAACAAAAGCCTGAAAAACCAGTTTCCTCAGAGCCCACCCCCTTGAGGGGGTCGGAAGGACTTAACGCAGGGAACATTGCCTGAAAACCCACGTGGCACACCTCTCCCCCAGAAAGCCAACCGGGAAGAAAAAAAAAAAAAAAAGACAACAAGAGAATAACCACCACTACTTCATAGATACAACTTTTATTTTTAATTCGTTCCCACTATTCTGGTTCTTTTAATATATAGATAATTTTTTAACCTATTTACCATCACAGTGAGATGTACAGTACACCAAATTCCATAATAACCTTTTAAACTGAACTTATTGATACATATACCCATGTTTTTCTTTTGCTTTTCTATTTTTTAATTTTATTAAATTTTAGTTTAGTTTATTCTATTTTTATTTTTATTTTTTAATATTCATATAGAATTAAACTTCAAGGTAATCCCCTTTCCCCAATCAATGCTACACCTATAGGTAAACCAATTTTTAATCCCCCTTTATCTTAGGAAAGATGAGTCCTTTAACAGACATATCAAGATACATCCAGGAAGAATCAAAATAACCTTCCTCGCCCACACTGAGAATTTATAACCGCTCTCCCATCTTTTTCTTCCACCAGTGTTTCTGTGTATTTGTGTTTGTCCTGATAGTATATAAATCTTATACTTGGGGTTCTTTTTGACGAGGTTCATTTTTTTTTTTGCTTTTATATATATATATATATTTTTTTTCTCTTGTCATATACTTTTATCAGTCTTTTTGTTTGTCTGTTTTTGTTTGTATACTTCATAAATCTTACCTTAGGGCCCATTTGAGCCGTCTCATTTATCTTTCTTTTTATTCCTGTCTCTCTCTCTCTTTTTCGTCTTTCTCTCTTTCTTTTTTCTTTCCTTTGGGTGGGGACTCTTGATTGCTCAGAAGCGTTCCAGGGTGCACCTTGACTGCACCATGGTTGATACATCCAACTACATCCGTTCAGCATCTCTCACCAAAATGACTAGGAGGAGGAATGCCCAACAGAAGGAAAATTCAGAGGATGGGCCTTCTGCAACAGAGCTAATGGCTATCGACATAGACAATATGTCGGAAAGGGAATTCAAGCTAACAATTATTCAGGCAATAGCTAGGTTGGAGAAAGCCATGGATAACAAAACGGAATTGATTAGGGCAGAACTGAAAGCCACCAGGGATGATGTTCACAATGCTCTCAATGAGTTCCAATCTAATCTAAATTCTCTAAAAGCTAGGGTAACTGAGACAGAAGATAGAATTAGTGATCTGGAGGACAAACAGATAGAGAGAAAAGATCAGGAGGAAGCCTGGAACAAACAGCTTAGAAGCCAAGAAAACACAATTAGGGAAATAAATGATGCCATGAAACATTCCAACGTCAGAATTACTGGAATCCCTGAGGGGGAGGAGAAAGAACGAAGACTAGAAGATATACTTGAACAAATTCTCCAAGAAAATTTTTCCAATCTTGCAATTGGAACCAGTATTCATGTAATAGAGGCAGAACAGTCTCCCCCCAAGACTATAGAATCTAGAAAGGCCTCAAGACACCTGATAGTGAGAATGATGAATCATAATTGTAGACAGGACCTCTTGAAAGCAGCTAGGAAAAAGAAGCTCCTTACATACAGAGGAAAGCCCATCAGAATAACTTCATACCTGTCTGCAGACACCTGGCAAGCCAGAAAGGGCTGGCAAGACGTATTCAGGGCACTAAATGAGAAGAACATGCAGCCAAGAATACTTTATCCAGCAAGACTGACACTCAAAATGCTTGGAAAGATAAAGAGTTTCCAAGACCGGCAAGGTTTAAAAGAATATGTGACCACCAAGCCAACGCTACAGGAAATATTAAGGGGGGTTCTATAAAGAGGAAAAATCCCAAGAATATCATTGAACAGAAATATATGGAGACAATCTACAGAAAGAAAGACTTCAAAGGTAACACGATGTCAATAAAAACGTATCTCTCAATAATCACTCTCAATGTGAATGGCCTAAATGTGCCCATAAAACAACACACAGTTACAGATTGGATAAAACGACAGGACCCATCCATATGTGGTCTACAAGAGACCCATTTTGAACCTAAGGATACACCCAGATGGAGAAGCATCTTTCATGCCAATGGGCCTCAAAAGAAGGCCGGGGTAGTGATTCTCATATCAGATAAATTAGATTTTAAACTAAAGACTGTAGTCAGAGATACAGAAGGACACTACATAATTCTTAAAGGGACTATCCACCAAGATGATCTAACAATTATAAATATTTATGCCCCCAATATGGGTGCAGCCAATAACAAAAGAAAACTATTAATCAAGATAAAGAGTCATATTGATATGAATGCATTAATAGTAGGAGATCTTAACACACCATTCTCAGTAATAGACAGATCATCCAAGCAGAAAATCAATAAAGAAACAAGAGCATTGAATGACACATTGGACCAGATGGACCTCATAGATATATACAGAACATTCCACCTAAAACAACAGAATACTCATTCCTCTCGAGTGCACATGGAACCTTCTCCAGAATAGACCACGTACTGGGTCACAAATCAGGACTAAACCAATATCAAAAGACTGAGATTATTCCCTGCATATTCTCAGATCACAATGCTTTGAAACTGGAGCTCAATCACAAGGAAAAGTTTGGAAGGAACTCAAACACCTAGAAGCTAAAGACCACCTTGCTTAATTAAGAATGCTTAGATCAACCAGGAGATCAAAGAAGAACTTAAACAATTCATGGAAACCAATGAGAATGAAGACACCTCAGCCCAAAACCTATGGGATACAGAAAAGGCGGTCCTAAGGGGGAAATACATAGCCATCCAAGCCTCCCTCAAAAAAATTGAAAAATCCAGAATACACCAGCTGTCTCTACACCTTAAAGAACTGGAGAATCAACAACAAATTAAACCAACTCCTATCATAAGAAGGGAAATAATCAAGATTAGAGCAGAGATCAATGAGGTAGAAACTAGAGATACAGTAGAACATATCAATGAAACTAGAAGCTGGTTTTTTGAAAGAATCAACAAGATCGATAAACCATTGGCCACACTAATCCAAAAGAAAAGAGAGAAAGCTCAAATTAATAAAATTATGAATAAAAAGGGAGAGATCACAACTAATACCAAGGAAGTAGAAACAATCATCAGAAGTTATTATCAACAGTTATATGCCAATAAGTTAAGCAACCTAGATGAAATGGATGCATTCCTGAAAACCATAAATTCCCCAAATTGAACCAGGAAGAAATTGACAACCTAAATAGACCAATATCTAGTAACGAGATTGAAGCAGTGATCAAAAACCTCCCAAAAAACAAGAGCCCAGGACCAGACGGATTCCCTGGGGAATTCTACCAAACTTTCAAAGAAGAAATAACACCCATTCTCCTGAAGCTGTTTCAAAAAACTGAAGCAGAAGGAAAACTTCCAGACTCTTTTTATGAAGCCAGCATTACCCTGATCCCCAAACCAGGCAAAGACCCCACCAAAAAGGAGAATTTCAGACTAATATCCCTGATGAATATGGATGCTAAGATTCTCAACAAGATCCTAGCAAACAGGATCCAACAGCACATTAAAAAGATTATCCACCATGACCAGGTGGGATTCATCCCTGGGTTACAGGGATGGTTCAACATTCGCAAATCAATCAATGTGATAGAACAAATCAACAAGAGAAGAGAGAAGAACCACATGATTCTCTCAATTGATGCAGAAAAAGCATTTGACAAAATCCAGCATCCGTTTCTGATTAAAACGCTTCAAAGTATAGGGATAGAGGGAACATTCCTTCATAAAATCTATTTATGAAATAGATTTATGAAATCTATTTATGAAAGACCCACAGCAAATATCATCCTCAATGGGAAAAAGCTCACAGCCTTCCCGCTGAGATCAGGAACACGACAAGGATGCCCACTCTCACCACTCTTCTTCAACATAGAATTAGAAGTCCTAGCAACAGCAATCAGACAACAAAGAGAAATAAAAGGTATCCAAATTGGCAATGAAGAGGTCAAACTCTCTCTCTTCGCAGATGACATGATACTTTATATGGAAAACCCAAAAGACTCCACCCCCAAACTACTAGAAATCATACAGCAATTCAGTAACATGGCAGGATACAAAGTCAATGTACAGAAATCAGTGGCTTTCTTATACACTAACAATAAAAACACAGAAAGGGAAATAAGAGAATCGATTCCATTTACTATAGCACCAAGAACCATAAGATACCTGGGAATAAACCTGACCAACCAAAGAGGTAAAGGATCTGTACTCGAGGAACTATAGAACACTCATGAAAGAAACTGAAGAAGACACAAAAAGATGGAAGACCATTCCACGCTCTTGGATTGGAAGAATAAACATTGTTAAAATGTCTATACTGCCTAGAGCAATCTATACTTTTAATGCCATTCCGATCAAAATTCCACTGGTATTTTCCAAAGAGCTGGAGCAAATAATCCTAAAATTTGTATGGAATCAGAAGAGACCCCAAATTGCTAAGGAAATGTTGAAAAACAAAAATAAAACTGGCAGCATCACGTTACCTGATTTCAAGCTTTACTACAAAGCTGTGATCACTAAGACAGCATGGTACTGGCATAAAAACAGACACATAGACCAGTGGAACACAGTAGAGAGCCCAGATATGGACCCTCAACTCTATGGTCAAATCATCTTCGACAAAGCAGGAAAAAATATAGAGTGGAAAAAAGGCAGTCTTTTCAATACATGGTGCTGGGAAAATTGGACAGCTATATGTAGAAGAATGAAAGTCGACCATTCTCTTACACCGTACACAAAGATAAACTCAAAATGGATAAAAGACCTCAACGTGAGACAGGAATCCATCAGAATCCTAGAGGAGAACATAGGCAGTAACCTCTTTGATATCAGCCACAGCAACTTCTTTCAAGATATGTCTCCAAAGGCAAAGGAAACAAAAGCGAAAATGAACTTTGGGGAATTCATCAAGATCAAAAGCTTCTGCACAGCAAAGGAAACAGTCAACAAAACAAAGAGGCAACCCACAGAATCGGAGAAGATATTTGCAAATGACAGTACAGACAAAAGGTTGATATCCAGGATCTATAAAGAACTTCTCAAACTCAACACACACAAAACAGATAATCATGTCAAAAAATGGACATAAGACATGAACAGACACTTCTCCAATGAAGACATACAAATGGCTAGCAGACACATGAAAAAATGTCCATCATCACTAGCCATCAGGGAGATTCAAATCAAAACCACATTGAGATACCACCTTACACCAGTTAGAATGGCCAAAATTAGCAAGACAGGAAATAACGTGTGTTGGAGAGGATATGGAGAAAGGGAAACCCTCTTACACTGTTGGTGGGAATGCAAGTTGGTGCAGCCACTTTGGAGAACAGTGTGGAGATTCCTCAGGAAATTAAAAATAGAGCTTCCCAATGACCCTGCAATTGCACTACTGGGTATTTACCCCAAAGATACAGATGTAGTGAAAAGAAGGGTCATCTGTACCCCAATGTTTATAGCAGCAATGGCCACGGTCGCCAAACTGTGGAAAGAACCAAGATGCCCTTCAATGGACGAATGGATAAGGAAGATTTGGTCCATAGACACTATGGAGTATTACGCCTCCATCAGAAAGGATGAATACCCAACTTTTGTATCAACATGGAAGGGACTGGAAGAGATTATGCTGAGTGAAATAAGCCAAGCACAGAGAGTCAATTATCATATGGTTTCACTTATTTGTGGAGTGTAACAAATAACATGGAGTACATAGGGAGATAGAGAGGAGAAGGAAATTGAGGGAAATTGGAAGGGGAGGTGAAACATGAGAGACTATGGACTCTAAAAAACAACCTGAGGGTTTTGAAGGGGCAGGGGGTGGGAGGTTGGGGGAGCCAGGTGGTGGGTATTAAGGAGGGCAGGTATCGCATGGAGCACTGGGTGTGGTGCAAAAACAATGAATTCTGTTACACTGATATTTAAAAAAAGGGGAGGGGTCTTCCAAAATATTCTGGTAGATTGAGCCATGTGGCCGCCTTGCCAAGATGCTTGTGCCACAGGGAGGCATGGAAGGAGTACACGAACCAAGAACCCCCGAACAACTGGCTGACGGGCGAGCAAGATGGGCCCTGTTGATTCTGGGCAGAGGTGGTGGGGTGAGGATGAGGCACTCGGAACTAACTTGAGAGAAGCTTTCTGCCATGCCAGTGTAATAAAAATTAGGCTGAACTTCAGGAAAACGAAGCAATGTATGCTTCTTACACACTTGTGTATACACTGACGGTCATGGCTCCATCAGAAACTTACATACCCCTGAGGTTGCAAACATATTAAAGCTACTCCAAATTAAAAAAAAAAAAATCTTATATTATGAAGATTTTTCTTAATATTTTCTTCTAAAAGTTGTGTAAAGCTTTAGCTCTTCTTTAATCTATTGTGAATTTTGTATGTAGCCTAAGGTAAGGGTCCAACTTCATTCCTTTGCATGTGGATGTACAGTTTTCCCAGCACTGTTGCAAAGATTGTCTTTCTCCCATTGAATGGTCTAGGCACTATTGTTGAAAATCAGTCAATATGGGGAAGAATTTATTTGTGGGCTCTCTGCTGGTCTAAGTGTCTGTCCACATGCCGGGACCATACTATTTTAAAACTGTAGCTTTGTTATAAGTTTCAAAATGAAGATATTAGTCTTTCAATATTATTCTTTTTCAAGGTTGTTTTGGCTATTTGGGTCCCCTTGCAATTCCTTCTGAATTGGGAATTGACTTTACCTTTTCTGCAAAAGAAGCTGTTAGAATTTTGATACAGATTGTGATAAGTCTGTAGATCATTTTTAGTAGCACTGACATCTTAACAGTGTTAAGCCTTCCTATTCATAAACACAGGTGAAAGTTTAAGGTTTTCTTAGGTTTCTTCTGAGCCAGAATCTTTCCCCAGGAATGCCCAGTGACCTACTAAATCCCCTATATGTGTGGCTATTTTTGAATATCCAAAAGATAACCAGGTACTGTCCTTTTAAATATCCTGGAAGCTGCTCTAGCCAATAGAGATTAAAACAACTGTGACTTGCCTTTTGCACCAAAATGATCAGGAACACCAATATGCAATCAAAACACAGAGCCCCAATATTGGAAATACAAGGTCCTTATTGCCCACCCTGGCTCTAGTAAGCCAAACCAAAAATATGGGTTGTCATTTCCACAACTGCCTGCCATGGAGTGAAGCAGAGGGTTGGGTAGTCATTACACGGGAGGCTGAAATGGGCAGATAATAACAACTCACCAGCTAAGTTTCCATTAGGTGGTGCAGTGTTCAAATAGACTCCAGAGCTCCAAAAAACGCACTTCGGTTTGTGCCAGTACAATTGTTTTCTAGGTGGAGAGACAAATTCCTGGCACTTTCTACTCCACTATCTTCCCTGACTACACTCCCCATCAGATGGGGTTCTTAATCCCCAAGTTTATGTATCTACTCCAACCTCTTTCCCAATACCCAGACTCAGGTATACAATTCCTACTTCTAACGACTTTTAATACTGCACTCAGTCATACTATTTCTGTCTGATCTATGTAGTCTCCCACTCCTAAATGACTATTTCACAACTTCTCTCTTTTCAGTCACTCAATAAATCTTTGCTATCTGCCATTTACAGTACTGTCTATATCCCACTGGGAAAATAAGGCAATCAGAAATTTCCACTGACCCCCATTACTATCTGCCCAATTACCAGAATTTTGCATATACATCCTATTTTCCCCTGTTATCATAGATCCAAACTGTTAGGGAGGTCAAATTAAAAAATATTTTTAAAAAGGAGGGGAGGTTAAAGGTTTTTGCTTATCTTCAAACTTCAACAATGTTTTTTTGTGGCAAGTTCTGGGGAGAAAGGGTATACTCTTTCACTTCTATTATTTGTATTTATCTAATAAATACTTAACAAATATGAGTCTTTACTCCATATAACAATTTTTTAAATTTTTTGAAGATTTATTTGTTTTAGAGAAAGAGAGAGCATGTGCACTCCAATTGGGGGAGAGGCAGAGAGAGAGAATCTTCAAGCAGACCTCCCACTGAACACAGAGTCCCATGAGGGGCTCGATCCCACAACCCAAGAGATCATGACCTGGGCTAAAACCAGGTGCTTAAATGACTGAGCCACCCAGGTGCCCCTATAAATATTTAAAATTTAATAGAGAATGGTACACCATGTCTATTAGTAATTCAAGAATGCCCTCTAATAATATACTTATAACTGCAATCAGTTTAATGTATAAAACCCTGTAATACATCCTACCTGAATTTACTGGTTTATGGAAAGCAGCACAATAGTTCAAAGGGAGAAAATTGTGCTCATACTGCATACTCTAGTATTCTTTTCTATTGTAAGGATTTATCAACTCTACAAATCTACAAACTCTACAAATCTACAAATCAAGCTCTACAACTGAGTCATATTTACTTACTCTGACATAAGCCTATTTTCCATAAACATACTGCCTTTTCTTTTCCCTAGTAATATAAACTGTGTACTTCCTTAAAAAACTAAATATACTTTATATTCCCTCCCTTTCTCGTCATCTTTATTGTGTATGTTTACAAAATATTTGGCTTTTAAGAATAAACTGGTACTGCATATGTACCTAAATTTGACCAATACTTTCTCAAACAACGACATCAGCTACAACTTTATATTAATTCACACTTACTTGGCTCCCTGAGTATACTGCAGACTGGTCAAAAAGTCTAAGTTTGTATTCTTAGAAAATGATTCTCCATGAAAGATGTCTGAAATCCATCTATTTTTATAGGTTCCTATCTCTATTGCAGGACATATTCTTTGGCTTTAAATGTTATAAAGTCCTTGGATAAAAGGCTTGGGAAACAGAGCCTGGTGACAGATGCTCTACAGATGTAAAATAAATATTCATGACACCTGGTGTAGAATTCACAGGACCAGTAAAAGACTTTGACCATGACAAGAGTTTGTCCTTCAAATTTGTGGTTCCTACTGGGCAAACCAACATTGCCTGACTATATTTCTGATTTTTCTAATCGTAATTTTTTCTCTCTCTCCTCTTCACTCTCTCTTCTCTCTGTTTTTTTTTTAATTAAAAAAAACTCTCTCTCCCCCTCTTTCCCCACAAGAATTATTTCAAATCTCCCCACTTGTTGAAAGACTTGAATGAATTACATAATGTCATGTTCTGCCTTGGCATATTGTGATGTCTTAAATTAAGAAATCATTAGATAAACAAAATTATAGAAAGTGCAAGAGAAGTATTCCCTTCTGCATTCTTTATAGATTGTTCCAGTTCCCTGTACCTTTCAGAAAATGATTTTGCCTTACATTTTGAGGAGATATTCTTTCTTAGAAAGAATTCCTGTAATTTCTTGTCCCTCCACTCAGTCCAAGAAGCATAGGAGCATTTCCACTATTTCTGTTTTCCTCCTTTTAATTTCAGTACAATAAAACTGATAGACCATCATAAAAAAGTTAAAAATATGTTTTTAAATTTACATATATATGGTTACATTTTGATGTGCTTATCATATTGCCCCTCAGTTCTATTATCCTCTTTAGGTAGATGCACTCCTCTTTGTTCTTGTCAGGGGCTAGAAAATAATAAACATCAACCATAACCCAAACGAGTAACCCGTAAGAGCTACTATAAAAAGGTACCCTACCATTTCAAAGCCACTGGACCTTCCTCCAAGAAGTGAAAACAAATGAAAGATGGGAGAACATGACTTTATAGATATTCCCTTATTTACACTCACTACAGCCATTTCACATGTAGTATCCATAAAGTTGAATGCTTGATACAGGCTATTTTATTTATAATTCAAATCCATCTCTTCATTATCTCATACTTTCATCTATTCTTCATTAAAAAAAAAACCCTTTGAAAACTCCCTGACCTCCCCCTAAAATGAAGTTAATTATATCACAAGCAGCTCTTCTCCTAATTAAGCTTACTTGAACCAAAAATGCATTTTCTCATTATCACTAACACCATGATAAGGTCCTCTGGTTGACAATTAGGTGAATGTTCTGCTCCATGAGATTGACTCCCAAGTATAATATGGGTTTAACTCAGGTTTGTGGTTATAAGAAAGTTAACCCTTTGCAAAGTAAGTTCTTCTGAAAATATTCTTTGTGATAGTCAACACCTTCCACAAGTCAATGAATTAACTCTTTCTATTTTTATTCCTCAACTTGATAAATTGATGATAGAGACATAAATAAATAGACAGATCCCTAACACAAACAATAGATGTCCTTCTGATTAGTATTAATAATACATACACTAAGACTAAACCTTCCATTAGCTCAAAAATATCAAATTTCCAAACTAATGTATTCATGCATTATTAGTGGTCAGTGAGTTAGTTCATCCTGTCTCAGTGGACTGTGCTCTCCTTGCCATTTTCTTGTATGTATTTAACAGGGGTGTAGATAGAGGTCAATATGTTTAATAAGTTATGAGATTAACTACTACATCATTGGTTTTATACCAGCTCAATATACCATATAAAATTAAGAGCAAGAAACTTAATTTCTCTGGTAACTTCAATGAAGAGAAAAAAAAAAAAACCTACAAGTTGTGGTAAATGTTGCTAAATGAGATAAATGATAAATATTTAAATAATTTTAATTAAAGTTATTACAGTCATTATTTCCATATGTTATTTGTTGATATCAGTTTGGACTTTAGGGTTTTGGAATTACTGGTCTTCCATCTTTTTAATGAGAAGTAAAATGATATATTAAAATGTATAGCATGTATTTCAGGGAAGAATGGTTTTAGTTTATCAAAGCATCTTAGAAAGCCATTTGTGTGAGAATAGGTGGCACTGGAGGGCAACCTGCAAGGAGAGCAAAAAAAGGGGGGGTGGATAAAAGACTATGAGAAAATGAAAGGTGTTTGGTTTTATTTTGCTCTGGCATTCTAGACAGGAAAGAGATGAAGAACCTAATAAATTAAGGAGAAAAGGAAATCATAGATGGAAAAACAGAATTTAGCAAGATGGCAGAAAATTGGGAACAATATACCTACAAAGAACATTGTAAACGATTTAGGAAAAATGGATGTTATATTTACATTTAAACTATTTGTTGATGAGAAAGACAAAATACACTGGACATTGAAAGAGATATTTCATTCAGGCTATTGCAAAGAGGATGTCATAATGAGAAATGTCACAAAGAAAAGGAAGGGGGCCTAAACTTTTATGGCTTAGCCATAGGTAAACTAGAGTCATTTAAGTCATTTACTAGTCTTAAGAGAGTCATGAGAAAGGATGGAGATTAATCTTTTATCAGAGGATATGAGGGCGAGGTTGTCCTTTGCCATTAGCCTTTACCCAGAACACAAAAGCATGGAGGATTTCTTAATCTTCACTGCTTTCTCAAAATAATAGGCCCAAGAAAGAAAGAAAGAAAGAAAGAAAGAAAGAAAGAAAGAAAGAAAGAAAGAAAAGAAAAGAAAAGAAAAAAAGTTCAAAATTGTCACTATTCTCTGAAATAGTCATCCATTTTTACCATCTACCTTTAGTAAAAGTCTACTGTGTATGGTGCTTTTCTTTCAAGGAAAGAAAGAGTTGAATTTTATTTTAGATTAATGGAATAGAGGTATGAAAAGAAGAATACAGGTGGTGAAATGTAAAGTGGTGGTCAATGATTGAGTGGAAAAAGGAAATTAAAACAAGAGGTGGTGAAAAGGAAGTCATCAAGAATCTTCAGCACTACTGCATGGTCAGGGAGTGAGAGGTTGTATTTTTAATGCATATAAATAAGAAGATTGGAGGATTTACTGATTTCCCGGTAGTTAGTATCTGGGCTATTCAAATAAAACCAGAAAAGTCAGATGCCCATAATGAAATATAAAAATATTTAATATTGCCACAAAATATTCTCTTACTGAAGTGTCAGGAACTTATTTCCTGGAGTTTCAGATAAGATCTAAAGATGTACCACAAGAAGGGATGCTGTATTCCTCTATCTATCCAAGTAATAAGCCAGAGAGTTTTGGGAGATGCCAGATATTCTAGGGATTATAGATATTTGAACTATTGCAAGAGCCTCCTAACTTGTCAGTCAGCTTCCACTGTTCTTTTCAATCCATTCTCAACACTCAAGTATGAATCTGATGTATTATTTCCCTATTTAACAGCTTCTGATGGCATACCAAGATTGTTAATGATTTAACTCAACATAGTTCTATTCTCAAGTTCTGCTACCCTCACCATCACCAGCCGCATTATATTACTTTCTTTCATGTTCATCTATTGATTTTCATATATCTAAACATAATTGATTATTTCTAAGTCTTTGTTTCCAATGTATTCTATTAGAGAAGTTAACATGATAAAGTCTTAGCTACTAAAGTCCAGACCATAATAAAAGCTCAAGGATGGAACTAAGGTTTGGGTGTTATGTACCCACAGCATACTCTATATCCTGCCCAGACATTAGCTCTATATGGGTGTTCAATAAATGTTTTTAAAGTAATGACCAAGGTGCTATAAATGTCTCTACTCTGGTAAGTCAATCAGCCAAGCAAGTCCATGTCTAAATATATGTCTTATTTTGGAGGTGGTGAATTTTACATGGTACACATGGCAAAATATAATGACATTTCAAGGATGATAGAGAGAAGACATAAGCTTGAAACAGGGGGTTGAACTTATACAGTCTTCAAATTTTATTACCACCTTGTAAGTCAACAATTTTATGGTTAATAAGTTAAGAGTAGAAGTAAAAGAGATTCAGAAAGAAAATACAGTGCTAAATATCTAAAGATGGTCATATTGGAAGAGAAAATACTCAGACCCAGGCCCTCACTGTCTCTGTATATGCCTCATTTGCAAGAGTCAGTGTATTAGTTTCCTATTACTATTATAACAAACTATCACAAATATAGTGGTTTAAAATAATACAAATTTATTATCTTAAAGCTCTGGAGATCAGAAACTAAACTGGGTCTCACTGGTCTAAAACCAAGGTGTGTGCAAAGCTCGCTGCATTCCTTTCTGGAGGCACAAGGAGAGAACACATTCTTTTGCCTTTTCTATCTTCTTGAGGTCACCCAAATTTCTTGACTCACCACCTCTTCAATCTTCAAAGTTAGCAGTGGCAGGTTAAGTCTTTCTCATAATATATCATTCTGATTCTATTTTCCTCTTTCACTTCTAAGGACACTTCTGATTACACCGAAAAATCCAGAATAATCTCCTTATCTCAAAATCAGTTGGTTAGCAACCTTTATCTTAATTATACTGCCATATATTATGGTTGGATTGTGTCCCCCAAAAGATGTGTTGAGGTTTCAACTCCTAATACCTCACAACATGACCTTATTTGGAAATAGGGTTGTTGCAGATTACTTAAAATGAGCTCGTTTTGGAGTACTGTGGGTTCTTAACCCAATATGACTGGTGTTCTTATAAGTAAAAGAAGACACACACAGGAGGAAAATGGCCATGTGACAATATAGGCAGAGATTGGAATGATGCATCCACAAGCCAAGGAATGCTAAGTATTGCCAGCAAAAAACAGAAGCTAGAAGAGGCAATGAAGGATTCACTTCTACAGGTTTCAAATGGAGCATGGCCCCCTGCTGACACCTTCATAGGAACATCTTGTCTCCAACACTGTGAAACAATTTCTGTTGTTTTAAGCTATCCAGTTTGGGGTAATTTGTTATGAAAGCCCTAGCAAACTAATACACCATGTAACAGAACATATACATAGGTTCTGAGAATTAGAACATGGACATCTTCATGGGGCCATTATTCTGCCTATCACAATCAAAGAGAAAATGATTTTTAAAAAGAGGAGGAAATATTTGTCCTCTGAGAAGAAATAAGATAAATCTCCTTTGGGAAGAATGGAAATGGTCATCCTTTTTTTTCTATTTTACACAGTATCCTGAAGGCTTTTATCTACTTGGAACTTCTATTAAGGATTACAGATCACTTAGCAGCAATTTTCACCACTGCTTTTTCTACAGATTTTAATACTAAGTGAATTAAGTGCTTACCGAATATATATGGCTACTTTAAGTTCAGTGTAGGAAAACATACTATCTAAATAAAAAATGAGTAGCCCAAATAGAGACTGGTCAATATGACAGAGCCTAAACAGACTGGGGGGAAAAATTTGTACCTGTTCAGTGTCCTTCAGTTTTATAAAAAGGACAAAAAGTTTCTGCTGTACATTTTTAGAGGTTTTTTTTTTTAATTTTACTTTATTGTGGTAAGAACAATTAACATGAGATTAACTCTCTTAACAATTTTTTAAGTGTTTATTATTGTTGACTCCAAGAACAATGTTGTATAGCAGATCCCTACAGTTTATTCATCTTACGCAACTGAAATTTTATGCCACTGATTAGTATTTTCCCATTTTCCCTCCCCCCATCCCTGGAAACCACCATTCCATGCTGATCCTATGAATTTGGCTATTTGAGACACTTACATAAATGAGAACATTCAGTACCTGTCTTTCTGTGATGGCTTATTTCACTTTGTGTAATGCCATCAAGTTTCATCCACATTGTCTCACATTGCAGAATTTATTTCTTAAGGCTAAAAGGTATTTCCATTGTATGTATGACCACATTCTCATTACCTATTCCTCTGTCATTGGACATTCAGTTTGATTCCACATCTTGACTATTTTGAATAGTTATGCAATAAGCTTGGAAGTGCTAATATCCCTTCAAGATTCTGATTTCAAATTTTTTAGATAATTACTTAGAGGTAGAATTACTGGCTCAGAGGGTAGTTCTATTTTTAATTACTTAAGGAATCTCCATATTATTTTCAACAGCAGTTGCACCATTTTGTGTTTCCACCAACAGTGTACAAGAGTTCTAATTTTGCCACATCCTCACCAACATTTGTTGTCTTTGTTTTTTTCAATAATAGCCATCCTGACAGGTGTGAGTTGGTATCTCACTACGGTTTTGATTTGCATTTCTTTGATGATTTGAGATGCTAAACACTTTTTCATATTCCAGTTGGCCATTTGCATGTCTTCTGTGGGGCAATATCTATTCGAGTCCTTAGCTCATTTTTAATCAGGCCATTTATTCATTTATCTATTTACGCTATTGAGTTGTAAGAATTCCTTATTCCTTATTATAGACTAATATCTTATTAGATACATGCTTTGCAAATATTTCCCCCATTCTGTAGGTTGACTTTTCACTCTTTGTTATGCAGAAGCTTTGGAGATTTTAAAGACATTTAAATCTCTATTCAGCACAGCTAGTATCTAACAACCCTTTTTAGGGTTACAAGATTTCATTCCTTTTTAAAATCTTTAAATATATAAATACATATTTATATTGAAAATTTATATATTTCCAAAGATCTTTTAACCTTAAAAAGCAAAATGACTCATCTTGCATTTTTTCATTCGGTCAGATTTATCTTTCTACTTAATAGAGTAGGATTAACACATTTGCCTTTTGGGATAAGGCACATTCTGTGCTGTTTCCTAGTGACCAATCTTTTTAGGAACATCAGGTTCAGACCTATTCTGCCCATATAACTGGAGGCTGATATCAGGGGGGGACAGGAGAATGTGAATGGGGACAGGTAAAAGAATGAGAGCTTTTGGCCTGATAGGAAGCTTTCTCCTTAGAAAAGGAATTTCATTTGCCTTACAGATCTGCACACCATTAACAGATATGAACACTTAATTTAATTGCGAGGAGCATGTAACTAAAATGCCTGAGTGGGGGGGAAGTATGGGGAGAAAACCTTATATTACAATAGCAATGGAAAAGAAAATCAAAGGTACTCTCTCTTATTTGAAAAATATTTTACATTAAATGTAAGACCAAATATATATATTTGAAGGATTCCAAAGTGAAAACAAAAAGTACCCCAAGACAAAAAATCAAAAAACAAAAACAAAAACAGAGCAAGTCATTCAAGATCTCTTCAATCTCTTGTGTAATATTTTCATTTCCTTAGCTAACATTGTTAGATTCTGAAAAGATATTATTCCTAAAATCATACGGCTAAAGAGAATAATGCATTCCAGCTTTTGCATGAATGTTAATAATTTCTTTTCTCTCATATTCAAAGCATCCTGATTAAATCTTTCTAACGTTCTCTCAATACTGATTCTCAGAGGACCTAACTATAAATATAATAATCTATGTAATATTTTCAAAAAGAAAAACTGGAAAAAATCTTAATACTAAAAAATTATTAGAGCCCTCTATCCCAAGAATGAAATAAAGACTGGCATGTAGTTTCCTGTTAGTTACTTGTATAGCATATAGGTGGTAAGTGGTAAATTTAAACATGCTGCTTTAAATTACTTGAATCTTGGATTTTAAAAGGCAAGAGACTAATACTAGGCTACAATTCTTTTTTTATTTTACTATTTTATTTTATTTTATTTTATTTTATTTTATTTTTTTCAGAGTTCCCAAGAGTCATTGTTTATGTACTGCAGGCTACAATTCTTTAAAACAAAGAATGACTAAAATCCAATGGCAAGGATTTTAAAATAAAGTTTTCAAGTATATTTAAATGTCAATTAATTCTACATATTCCTATTTCTGGATATCAGGCAAAAGCTTAATGAGATGGCATGTAACTAAAGACAAATAGGGAATCTATAAATAGGTTGACCAAATGTCCCAGTTTGACCAGGGCAATCTTACCTTATGGCTATTGTCTGAACTTTTTTAATAAAACCCCTTAAATCACAGGATATAAAATCAATGTACAGAAATCTGTTACATTTTTATATACTAATAATGAAGTGGCAGAAAAAGAAATTAAGAAAACAATCCCATTTATAATTACACCAAAAATAGTAAAATACCTAGGAATAAAATTAACTAAAGATATGAAAGACTTGTATTCTAAAAACTATAAAACACTGATGAAAGAAATTGAAGATGACTCAAATGGAAAGATATTCTATGCTTATAGATTGTAAGAACAAATATTGTTAAAATGCCTATATGACCCAAAGCAATCTACACATTTAATGCAATCTTTATCAAAATACCACCAGCATTCTTCACAGAACTAGAAAAAACAATCCTAAAATTTGTATGGAACCACAAAAGACCCAAAATAGCCAAAGAAATCTTGAAAAAGAAAAACAAAACTGGAGGTATCTCAATTCCAGACTTCAAGTTATATTACAAAGCTGTAGGAATAAAAATAGTATGGTACTGGCATAAAACATCAATGGAATAGAGTAGAAAGTCCATAAATAAACCCATAATTATATGGTCAATTAATCTTCAATAAAGAAGGCAGGAATATGCAATGGGAAAAAGAGAGACTTTTCAACAGATAGAGTTGAGAAAACTGGACAGCTACATGCAAAAGAATGACACTGGAATACTTTCTTATACCATACTCAAAAATAAACTCAAAATAGATAAAGAACTGGGGCACCTGGGTTGCTTTTGTTCAGGTCCTGCCTTCAGTTCAGGTCATGATCCTTGGGTCCTGGGACGAGCCCTGAATTGGGCTCCCTGCTCAGAAGGGAATCTGCTTCTCCCTCTCTCTCTACCCTTCTCCCCCCTGCTCAAGCTCTGTCTCTTACTTTCTCTCTTTCTCAAATAAATAAAATCTTTTAAAAATGGATTAAGAACCTAACTATTAAAACCTGAAACCATAAATACCCTAGAAGAGAACACTGGCGGAATGTCTCTGGCATCACCGTAGCAATGTTTTTTTAGATATATCTCTTAAGGGAAACAAAAGCAAAAATCAACTATTGGGACTACATCAAAATAAGAAGCTTCCGCATAGCAAAGGAAACAAACAACAAAACTAAAAGACAACCTACTAAATGTGAGAAGATATTTGCAAATGGCCATATCTGATAAAGCGTTAGTGCCCAAAGTATATAAGGAACTTGCTGCCTCCTGATGGTGCACAGAAGAATGAGGCACAAACAAGTCAGCTGCAAGAGAATCGGAGCAGGGGGCGACTACTGCTCCGATTCTCTTGCAGCTGACTTGTTCGTGCCTCATTCTTCTCCCATACACCATCAGGAGGTGGCAAGTAGCGCCTGAACAGGGACACGAGAGATGAGAAACGAAATAGGAGAAGAAGCCCCAATGTGAATTTTGCATGGCCCTGCCTTTTTCCCGCTGGTGAGCTGTGGGTGCTTATCACAGGGTATGGTGATCTAAAACACACGAACAAATATCGCCCTTGGGTATGTATATTTGTTGAGATGGCTCCTAAGGCGGGAGGAGCAAAAGTCAGCAAGGGCCAACTTTTGGAGCATTTAAAAGTAATTAAAGAACATTGCTCCTGGTTCCCTACATTAGGGACTTCAGATTTACAGACATGGGAAAGAGTATGCCACGAGTTAAAACTCTTGCATGCTAAAGGAAAGTTAATTCCGATTATTATATGGCCTACTTGGACCCTTATTCTCTCCGTTTTGGAGCCTTTACAAACCCCTGATTCAGATAGCAATAATGAATGTTCAGGAGAAACTAAAGAGGAGGAACCTGAATATGCTATTCCGGAGGAAAAAGAAATTACTAAAGTGGTTGTAAAGGAATATATAAAGGAGGAATCTCTGCCCCCTCTCTCCTCCAATAACAAAGCAAAAGGTGAGAACAATTGTTGTTGCGCCATCACCATCAGCTCCACCATCCTGTAAGAATGTAGTAAAAAGGCTGAAGGGGCGCCTGGGTGGCTCAGTGGGTTAAAGCCTCTGCCTTCGGCTCAGGTCATGATCCCAGGGTCCTGGGATCGAGCCCCATATCAGGCTTTCTGCTCAGCAGAGAGCCTGCTTCCTCCTCTCTCTCTGCCTGCCTCTCTGCCTACTTGTGATTTCTGTCAAATAAATAAATAAATATCTTTAAAAAAAAAAAAAGGATGAAAAATCCACGCTATCAAACCATTAAAAAAGGCCTCATTGAAGCAAAGCAAGCAGGAGACCCAGATGCCTTGCATTTTAATTTCCTAGTCACTATTAGAGAACATGTTGCTCCAGGACAAGATCCTAACAACCCTAATGGTATCTATGAGGCCATACATGAGCCATTTCCCTTCAAATTACTGGAGGAGTTAAAATAAGCAGTGCAAAATTATCGAGTTAATTCTCCATTTACAACAGGAATCATTCAAGGTATCGCAGAAGGCAATCAACTTATTCCGACTGATTGGTCATTATTAGCAAAAACAGTTCTATCTTCGAGTGAGTTCTTGCAATTTAAAACATGGTGGCAAGATCATGCAGACACAGCAGCTGCCCAAAACAGAGCTAATAATGGTCCTATTCCCATGGAACTGCTCATGGGCATTGGGCCATGGGCCCGAGTGCAAGATCAGGTACAAATGGATGATCAAGCTGTTGAGCAGCTCCAGCATTGTTGTTTGAGACCTGGGAAAGAATAAAATCCTAAGGAGAGAGTTGTTCTTCTTTCCAAAAGGTGGTACGGGGTCCAAAAGAATGCTATACTGATTTTATTGTGAGATTACAGGAGGCTACTAAAAGTTCAACCTAGAGATTCCTTATAAAGTTCCAGCAAAGAAGATACTAAAAGATCTATATGATCACTCACTGATCTTGTTGAGCTTATGTAAATAATTAGGTCAAGTTTGTTAAAACTGGACTTGTTTTTCAAATAAATTAGTCCTGATTTGGCTATCTTTGGAAATGGGGGCTATTTTAGAGAGAAAAATTATTTAAATAACACCCACCTCTGTGTATGTTAGATTCTAGATCTGATTGTCTTTAAATGTTTGTAGTTTACCTAAGCTAGACAACTTAAGGTAAATGTCAAAGAAATTGCCACACACAGAGACACTTCTTTACTGTCAGCATCGGATTCAGTTGCCTCCATCTTTTGTAACTCCCCTACACACTCCCCAATTGACCTATGTTGACCTAAATAGGTAGGGACAATTCTACACCCCTATTCAGCAGGAAGAAGTTACAGAAGATGAGGCCTTCCACCTTCAACAACCTTAAAGATTTGAAGGGTCAAAAATTGTTCAGGAGGAATAATGAGGGAACAAAAGGCAAAGCCTGTTATTATGGTCCTACCTCAAAAATATCTACTACAGGCCTCTCAGTACAGAAATCAAAATTACAGCTATGTCATTACAGCTATTACATTATTTCAAGATGTTTCTTCCGCATTTAATCTGTATATACAGATTTAATCTCTATATACACATTTAATCTCTATATACAGTGTATGTTTTACAGCATATCGAAACTGCTATTTCCACATTTGATTATCTCCCTCCACTCATTATTTCATCATTTACAATCCCTCATTCATCAGCATTCTATTGGCATCCCATATAATCCCCAAGGACAAAAAATAGTAGAGCAGGCTAATCAAATATTAAAATTATAGCTTAATAAATAAAAAGGGGGAATACAAGGTCCTCCTCAAGAAATATTAGCACTTTTATTTGCTCTTAATTTTTTGAATCATGATGATAAAAACACTGTAGCAGTAGAAAGATATTTCACTACACATAAACAGGACAAAGTATACCCTCCAATCTGGTGGAGAAATGTCACTTCTAATCAACGGCTCTCTGGTAGTTTGATTACCTGAGGAAAAGGATATGCCTGTGTATTGCCCAACAAGGCCGCCGAGCACTCTGGGTACCCTCTCATTTTACAAAGGTCCATTATGAGCAAGAGGAAAAGATACGGATTTGAACCAGTCGTACCAATCATCAGCTTCGAGGGTCTCACATTGAACAGCACCCAAGTCACAATGTCTGGGACAGACCAAGCAAAGATTCCAATTTGGGACCAGATAAAGAAGCTGACCAAGAAAGCAGAGGAAGTTCTGGAGAATGAACAGTGTCCTTTCACCCCTAAAAACATGGTGGTAACTATGATGGCCCTCATCACGGTAGCCGTAAGTCTTCCAGGATGTTATGCACAAATAAATAACTTTACTAATCCTTCTCTGCTCCATCCAGTAGAATGCGGAGAAGATGTAATACCAATTTATTTTAATGCCCCAAAATGGGTACCTGGAATATTGGATCACAGATTGCCATTATTGCCTCAAGACGAAGGCACTAATATTAACCTTACATTAGGATATCAAAAGGATATTAGGATATGTATCAGCAATCATTCCAGTTGTCTTATCCCTAATGATCAAAGATGGTTAGTGGACTTTCCTACTAATAATAGTCTGACTAAAATTCAGTTATGTTTACTTTCCAGTAAAGGATTCCTAGCCAATGAATATCGGGGTCCTAGCTATAGCACAGAAGCACCCCCTATTCCCAAATGCAAAATGACACAGATGTGGTCCAATGAGGGAATTCGCCCCTTATGGGAGGATTGTCGAGCTTCTTACCCCAGTGTCATTATTAATGATTCCTATGGAATTGTATGGGACTGGTCCCCTAAGGGGATGGCAGCTACCAATTGCACTGGGAGACCCTGATCTTCTCATCGAAATTTAAAATAGCAAGTTTTTGGTCACCTCATCATACCACAAACCTTAGCTTGGGGAAATGCACTTCTCGTCTGGCATGGGCAAGGACTTTCGGCGCCATCCCCTTTTGCTGAGTTTCATAAAAGACAAAAGAATTTATGGAAAGTCGCTGCCACTTTATCACCTTTAAATTTGGAGCGGCTCGTACATTTATCAGTCCAACTATTATGCATTCTCCTTTCTCCTGATGAGAGAAGAACGGGTAAGAGTGTGTGTTAGAGATCCCTATGTCTTTATTATTGGAAAAACGACTTCTGATCATAACATTAGAGAAATAAACTGTCCCAAATGTAAGATGTTCACTTGTGTGAATGAGAATGTTTACACAGACAATTCTATTATTCTCATAGCCAGAAGAAGAACAGGCATCTGGTTAGTGGTGAAACATTACCATGTTTGGGAAAGCTCTCCAGATATGCATGTACTTTTAACAGTTTTGAAGAACTGGGTCCATAGAACGAAGAGATTTCTTGGGCTGCTTATAACAGCTATCCTAGGAATTATAGCCATTACTGCTACAGCTACCACTACAGGAATAGCTTTGCATCAGAATGCACAAACTATACAATTTGTCCAAAAGTGGCATGAGAATGCTAGCAAGGCTTGGAATCAACGAACAATCATAGTTCAAAAATTAAATGAGGGAATCTCTGATTTAGAATCAGCCATAATATATGTAGAAGATGATCTCCAAAATATAAAACTTAGGCTTCGTTTTTTATGTGATTGGAATGTTTCTTCCTTCTGTGTTACTCCCTATGCCTATAATGAATCAAAAACATCATGGAACAAAATTTGCTGACATATTACCAATCACTATGGCAATAATCTAACTTTAGATATTAAACAGCTTCAAGATACTATTCAAAGCATTACTCACTCATCACTACAATTAGTTCCAGGAGTGAGTTTTGCACAAAAGATTAATGATATTCTGTCTAATCCAAACGTTTTTACTTGGATCAAATAAACTGATCTTGGCATTATAGGCGGAATGATAATTCTTTTTATTGCTATAATCTTTTTATGCATAGTCCTCAGATGCACGCAAAAATCCTTCCGATGACTGGTGGATCAAGAAATTGTGACATCGACTTTCCTGCTTCTGCACAAACAAAAAGGGGGAAATGCAACCGTCCCTCAGAACAATGCACTGCTTAAAATATAACCTATGAGAAATTATACTAGTTACCAAGCATGCTTATATACAGCTTTAAGAAAAACACGTACTGGCAACAGGCCTCTGGGGGAGAGGACAATAGACGTTCTTAAAGCTGAGCAGCTGGGAACGCCTGGCCCACTCAGGGCAGAATGCGGCCTGCTTCATTTTTCTGTTATCTCCCCTTCCCCAGAGGGCATCAGTAGTTAGACAATCTTTTCGTTTGAGCTTGCTCACTGTAGGTCACGTACTACGTGACCAGACATGTTTTGCCTTTCTTCTTACTTATGCACAAGATTCATGGTCAATGTGTAATCTACTCCTGCTTTGTTGATTATTACTCACTTTCTAATAAATATGAGACTGAGGAGTTGTTTGGGGTGACAGTCTTTTCTACTGTCGCACCCTGCTCCCATTCTCTTGCAGCTGACTTATTTGTGCCTCATTCTTCTCCCATGTGCCGTTAGGAGGCAGCAGAACTGATTCAACTCAACACCCAAATAACAAATATCCAAGTAAAATATGGGCAGAATATATGAATAGATATTTTCCAAAGAAGACATACATATGGCCAACAGGCACATGAAAAAGACACTCAACATCACTCATCATCAGGGAAATACATTTCAAAACTACAATGAGATTATCACCTCACACCTGTCAGAATGGCTAAAGTCAAAAACTCAAGACAAAAGTGTTGGCAAGGATGTGGAGAAAAAGGAAACCTCATGCACTGTTGGTGGGAATGCAAACTGGTACAGGCACTATAGAAAACAGTATGAAGGCTTTTCAAAAAGTTAAAAACAGAATTACCATATAATTGAGTAATTCCACTATTGGGTATTTACCCAAAGAAGACAAAAACACTAATTCACAAAGATATATGTACCCCTATGTTTACTGCAGCATTATTTACAATAGCCAAATTATGACAGCAAACTGAGTGTCTATCAATAGATGAATGGATAAAGAAGATGTGGTGTATATATACAATGGAACATTATTCAGCCATAAAAAAGGATGTAATCCTGCCATTTACAATGACATGGATGGATATAGAGAGTATAATGCCAAGCAAAATAAGCCATTCAGAGAAAAACAAATACTATATGATTTAACTCATATGTAAAATTTAAGAAAGAAAACAAATGAGGAAAGGAAAATATAGAGAGACAAACCAAAAAAAAAAAAAAAAAAAAAAAAAGAATCTTAACTATAGAGAACAAACAGAGTTACCAGAGGAGACGTGAGTAGGTAGATGGATGAAATAGGTGATGAGGATTAAACAGTGCTCTTGTTGGGATGAGCACCAAGTAATATACAGAATTGTTGAATTGCTGTATTATATACCTGAAACTAATATAACAAATATTATATATATGTTAATTACATTAGAATTAAAATTTTAAAACCACAGAATAAAAATAAAGTATTCCATGTAGATACATACCAAAAAAAAAAAGGGGGGGGGAATAAAGAAAGAAAAAAAGAGAGCCCCTTTCACTCTCAAAGGACTTTCACATAGTCACTCTATCTGAAAGAATTATATCAAAATAGTTAAGCCTGAAATTACCTTCCAAAGTTACGCCTTCTAAAAATGTTTAAGTTACATTTATAATTTAAAAAATAAAAAACATGTACATTAGATGAGCACATTATTTACATCAAGTAACTTATTGATAATATATCAGAACTAAAGGGTAGCAGAGCCTTCCCTGGTAAGTTGGCTCCAACTCTAAGCTATCTTTCTTCTCTCAGGTTGGGATATTTCAGTTAATTGAAAATGACAAGAAAAGGTTAAAAATAAGAGGAATAAAAATCCAAATTGTAGGGGAGCCTGAGTGACAAAGTCAGTTAAGCTTCCTACTCTTGGCTTTGGCTCAGGTTGTGATCTCAAGGTCGTGAGATCAAGCCCCAAGCCAGGCTCTACATTCAGTGCGGAGAATGCTTTAGACTCATTCTCCTTCTTCCTCTGCCCTTCTTCTCCACTTTCTTTCTCTAGAACAAATAAATAAGTAAATTTAAAAAGATAAAAAAGAACCCCAAACAGTAATGCACCTAAATGTTTGGAAATCCAAATTTAAGAAATTCAAGTCTGCTGGTTTGGATGTAGTATAGCACAAGAAAGTGAGGCAACTTGAAATGTAGATTACAGGAGCATTACGGGATTTATGAGGAAATATAAAGAATGAGAGAGTTGGAGGAGGAAATGGTTTAAAGTGATTCCATTTTTTTTCTAATTGGAAGAGGGTAAATTTGATAAACAATAATTAGAGCTCTTCAGTTTGCTAATCTGTGGAACAATGAGCCACAAATACAGCCTATCTAGGCTTTATTAAGGTATTTAAATAATGTCTTTCATTGTATCAACACACAAAAAGATTTTTTTTAATCTGAATATATTTACTTCACATTTGGCTACTCAATATACTATACTATACCTCTCATAAAAATCAACCCAGACAAAAGCATATTATTCCAGTCAATTACATAGACAACATCAGGTTACATTCAACATTCAGCCCTCACTCTGACCTCTGTTATTGTTTATTTTTGTTTGTATGTTTTTAATGCCCTTAGAAATGAATATTTCTTTAGGATCGTTTGATCTTTGCTTTTATGGTTTATTGAATTCAGCCTCAAAATTCATTTCAGGGTCTCGTTTCCCCTAACAGTTATTTCCAGCATTCTAGAGAGAGGCACTCCCTCTTCAACCTCCAGGCCCATGGAATGAATCAAGATCAACCCAACCAGGACAGGGAATGTGCTCCATAGGATATTATGCAAATGTCACCTGATACTTTGATCAAGTATCAATATCAATCAGTGTGGATATTTCTGTTGATTTTTCTTGAAACTGTGTTCAGTTTCAACATGTTGAACAGTTTCAAGAAAAATCAACAGAAATATCTTTATCTTAGATAATGATATGGAAGTCATATTTTTCATTGCATAATAATTCCCTACTCTCCCTTTTAGCCACACTTCCCTTTCAGTTTTTGGTTTTTTTAAGATTTTATTTATTTATTTGTCAGAGAGAGAGAGAGCATGTGCAAGCACAAGCAAGGGGAGAGACAGGCAGAGGGAGAAGCAGGCTCCCTGCTGAGCAAGGAGTCCAATACAGGACTCAATCCCAGGACCCTGGGATCATGACCTGAGCCAAAGGGAAACGTTTAAGCGACTGAATCACTGAGGCATCCCCCCTTTTTTTTCAGTTCTTTGTATGTGCTATGCTCAGAGTCATACATAGAACATAGTGATATCTCTGCCTGGGATACCCTTCAAACTCAACTTCCACAACATATTGCAAACATACACCCAGAGTAAATTTTATAGACCTCAGCTCAGTAGGCACTTCCCTGGTAGTGGCCCTAATCTGAACACTAGAACACACCTGCTCTTTATATACCCTCACAGTACCCTTCACTTTGTAGTATTTACTTTAGTTTGCAATTATAAAATATTTGTATAATAGCTGATGACTTCCCCCATCCAGGCTATTAGACACACTAGGCTGTATGAATTTTGCATACTATTGTATCTGCCATATTCAGCACAGTGGCCTAGTACAGAGCAAATACACTCTATATGATTGGGTTTTTCATAGATTAAAGGATACAAAGCTGGAAAGACAGAGAATATGTTAGAGGAGAGAAGTGGTGCCCAAAATAATCTTGGCAAACTTGAAAGGTAAGCTACAGCCAGACCAAGAGGTGCTAGACGATAAGTGATAAATGATAAATTTAAATATATCACCTATCCTCCAATACTAAGACTATGCAGGGCCTAGTCACAGTCTCCAAATTAGTTTTATTATTTTAAGTGCTGATACTCTGTTATAATTCTCAGATTTCATCCTATGCTTGTGTTGAATTGAATTAGCACAGAGAATAGAGCTGACACGTAATTACATGGCACATAGTTCAGGATTTTTTTAGAACAGTCATGAGGACTAGCCATGATCAATAAATAAAAGAAATCTATTCAATATGATTGCTAAATAGATGTTACAATTATTTGTACTGAATTAACAATATAAAATCTAGAACAAGAACACTAAGACTATTCATACCTGCTCAGAACACTCCTGGTATACTGTCTAATCTTGGGAACTTCACTTTAAATGACATAGTGAGAAAGACAGGACATGTTGACACTGTTCAGGATTGTATTATTGCTCTTTCTTTTATTTTTTTTTTTACTTTTTTTTTACTTTTTTAAATTTTATTAACATATAATGTATTATTTGCTTCAGGGGTACAGGTCTTACATCAGTCTTACACAATCATCAGTCTTACACAATCCACAGCACTCACCATAGCACATACCCTCCCCAATGTCCATAACCCAATCACCCTATCCCTCCTCTCCACCCCCCAACACTGTTGGTGATAATGCTAGCTGGTGCAGCCACTCTGGAAAACACCATGGAGGGAGATTCCTCAAAAAGTTGAAAATGGAGGTACCCTAAGACACAGTAATCACACTAATGAGTGTATTATTGTTCTTAATTGTTTGTTGTCTTTCTGTAAGAGGCTTGTAGATCACTACCCTTCACTATGTGACTTAGAGTGCATCCCAGTGAGAGATTTAAATTTTCCTACCCCATTTAAATTACATTTGGATGTGTGACTCATTTAGCTTAAAAAAAAACTCAAAGTAAACTATCTCTGTAAAATATGAATAAAAGCAAATTTTACACCTTTTCCTCTATTAAAAGATTGACATAACTTAGAGGCTGCTCCTTCACCCAAAGTTCTAAAATAAAGATATATGAAGAACTCCAGCAAATTCACAGTTGACCTATTTATTATATGAGCAAGTAATAAACATTTATTGTTGTAACCACTAAAATTATAATAGAGTTGTCTGTGACCACAGCAAAGCCTAGAGAAAGTTAACTAACAGTATCAGGCAACCTGAGTAATTAAAAAATTTGAGACTATTTCATATTAGAAATAGTTGAAGTCAGTGAGATGTTCCATTTATTGAAGAAAACAAATGTAGAGGGACCCTGTAGCCCTCTAGATATTTAATGGGTGGTCAAATATGAGAGTAGCAGAACTGGCCTAAGTATTCTCACTGGGGGAAATTAGGACCAATAACTGGGAGCTTTAGAGAAATCCATTTCAGCGCAGTACTAAAATTTGCTACTTGCATAGGTGGTTAAAAATGAAATTTGCAGTTTTAGAACGCTTGTAAAGTTCCCCAACATTGGCAAGTTCGAGTAGCTCAATACATTTCATTGGGATATTTTAAAAGGATTCAAATACTGGTTGGCTTCATAGATTATATAGCGTCTTTATAAAACAAAATCCAAAATTTATAACAAAATACAGCAAACTTGAACCCCCTTTTCTTCAAAGACTCATTGTCCATTATACATTGGCTTTCCTCTCATTCTATTCTTATTTAATCATTATAAACACTAATTGGTAAAGAAAGAAAGATTTCTTTTAAATAAGTCATATGTTTCCAAAACTAACAGTCTAAGATAGGGTATAGCAGTCAAATATGAGAAAGTAATACCATTCACAAAGACTTAGATTAAATATTTAAAATAAAGTAATCAATTTTTAAATTAAAGTAGGAAATCAAATACAACATTGCTTTTGTTCTGTTCCTAAATATTATTCAAAAATAAAAGTCTTAGTAATGAATACACAGAAATTTGTAAAATGTTGTCCACTTTCTCTATGTAGAATATGATTTCTACTTCATTTATGAGTCTATGGTTTATTTATAAGCATTGCTATGACAACTAATAGGATATTTGATGATTTTAATTTTCCCATCAAATATAGAATTTGTTGAATTAAAGAATTTAACATCAAAATGAACCAACTGTTATTTAAAAAATTAATGATTACATCTTCAGAAGATTGTTCATGTTTTCTTTTATAAGAAAAATAATTATCAAATAAGTTCTCTTTTAGTACTTATTTTTGTCATACAAATAAAGTCAATGCCATCTTAAATAATTAACATGTTAAATTATGGCTGCCAACATCTGTTTCTTCTATCTCTTCTAATTAGTTCTTACATATTTAACTTTAGTTATCATAGGCCAATGTTCAAATTTATCACACATTGTAATTTTTTCAAATAGGTACTACACAGTCACTTAATATTCATTAAATTTCAATAATAAATTCAAAATAACTATAAAATCAGTATCTTAACAATATGAAAAATATCTCACTATCACATCTGAAAACTCAAAATATTCAACATGAGTAACTGTAACCCATTTTAGACACAAAATTTTCTTTTGGCCTCAAATTTAGAAGCTCAGTGATTTTAAGACATAGAGGGTATATGAAACTGAGCTATTGATAATTTGAGACAGAGACTTTAAAATGTTTAGTCCATTACCTATTATGTTTGTCTTTTTCTTCTATTAAAATTTTGACTAATGGGGCACCTGGGAAGCTCAGTTGTTACACATCTGCCTTTGGCTCAGGTCATGGTCCCAGGGTACTGGGATGGAGCCCCATGTGAGGCTCCCTGCTCTACCAGGAGCCTGCTTCTCCCTTTCCCACTCTCCCTGCTTGTGTTCCCTCTCTTGCTGTCTCTCTCACTCTCTGTCTCTGTCAAATAAATAAATAGATAAATCTTTAAATTTAAATAATAAATTTATTATTTAAATAAATAAATCTTTAAATAATAAAATAAAATAAAATTTTGACTAAAAACCAAGTACAATGCATTCCTTTCATCGGTTTGTCCATTTTCTAACCTATTAAAAAAAACCACAAAGGAGGCAATGAACCAGGCAAAGTTTGGTTTCATTTTCCCTTCTCCTAGTTATTTAAGTCTTATCTATTCTCAATGACTCATTTGGAAGAAAAAACATTTTAGAAGATTCTGTCTCTGACAAACATGACATCATGTTTCAATAATAAAGTGTAACTTCTATTAGAGTTTGAATTTCACAGTACTTGTTATACTTAATTACAAAAGGAAATAAATCTTAGAGAATTTGTTTCCATGTAGTTTGTTATTCACATTTAACATTTATAAAATTGCAATTTTTGAAGCAATTTTCCCAAAAAAATATCTGCTTTGTTTATAAAATTAGGAGCTTGAGAGGCACTTGGATGGCTCAGTATGTTAAGCCTCTGCCTTCAGCTCAGGTCAGGATCTCAGGGTCCTGGGATTGAGCCCTGCATTGGGCTCTCTGCTCAGCAGGGAGCCTGCTTCCCCCTCTCTCTCTGCCTGCTTCTCTGCCTGCCTCTCTGCCTACTTGTGATCTCTCTCTCTCTCTCTCTCTCTGTCAAATAAATAAATAAAATCTTTAAAAAAATAAAATTAGGATCTGGCTTTATATAATATGTAATTTTTTCATATTATAATATATCCACAAAAGAGTTAGTTTGATTTGGCCTTTTCCTCGAAAACTGGCATTATAGAGAAAACAAAAAATGATTGAAATTTAAGAGGTTAAGAAAGAGTCAGGTGGTAAGAAGAGAAAATCAGAAATAATGAAGGGGAAAAAACAGAAGCAACCCTTTGATTCCAGGCACATACAAATGACTTGCTAAAACAATGACAATTTTAAAGACACAATGCAAACAATGGCTTGAAATAGGTGGGTGTGCACAGTGCATGCATGGAAATTATGCATAGGTTTTGATTACAAATAAGCTTGAATTAAAATCCTGTCTCCACCATTTAGTACTATTTGTTTATTATTATTAATATGATTATTATCATTATTATTAAGCTGTTTATTATTATGGGAAAATAATCTAAATTTTTTGTGCTCCAGCTTTCTTCTGTAAAGTGGATTTGATATTATACCATAAAATTAATACTTAGGCTTGAATGAACTATTATAGGAAACCAATCTATTCATTAATTATTTCATTGGTTCATTTGTTGAGCAAATAGTTACTGAGCATCTACTACATGCCAGCCACCATTTTAGATGCTAGGGTATGGCAGTGAACTAACTAAATTGTTGCCATTATAGAGTTGATGTTCTGAGGTAGCAAACTGATAATAAGCAGTGAATATGTAAATATTAAATTTGTGACATGAAAAAAAGTATCACAGATGAAATAAAATGAGGTAAAAGGGACTGTGAATACTGAGTATGGGTTGTCAAAGAAGACTTTATGTGTAAGTTGAGATCTGAACAGAGACTAGAAGGAGGTGAAGAAGTGAGCCATGTGAATGTTGGGAGGAAGAACATTATAGAATGAAGCTCACTTGGTTAAAAAAACAAAAAACAAACAAACAAACAAACAAAAACCTTGCTATGTGCCTAGAGCACAAGTGAGCAAGGGAGAAAGAAGATGAGTTCAGAGAGCACAGGGGAGCTAGACTCTATAGGTCCTCAGGGCCATGATAAGGACTTTTTTTGTTTTTTAAAGATTTATTTATTCATTCGAGAGAGAGAGAACACAAGCAGGAGTGGCAGAGGAAAAGGGAGATAGAATTTCAAGCAGACACTGTGCTGAACGCAGAGCCCAACACAGGCTCAATCGCACCACCATGAGACCAAAGCCAAAACCAAGAGTCAGATGTTCAAGAGACTGCATCCTGGCACCACAAGGACTTTGCTTTTTATTCTAATTAATACTGGAAGCTGTTAGAGATTCTTAACAGACAGTAATAAGAGAATAGACTGCATGAGCAAGAGAAGAAGCAAGAAGACTAATTAGGAAATTCCTGCAAATGTTAGTTCCATCAATTCCTGGCCCACGATAGCTGCTTGGACCAAAGTGTTAGCATTAAAGGAGATAAAAAGTTGTTGGAATCTGGATATATTTTGAAGATGGAGCCTATAAAATTTGCTGATGGACTGGATTTGGAATTGAGAATGCGAGAAGAATCAAGGATAAAGTTCTAATCTAAGAAACATGAAAATGGAACTGTCATTCTTGAGATTGGGAGGGCAGTTAAAAATCAGGGTGCAGGAGATAAGGGTTGGGATGGATCAGGTATTTGGTTTGGGGCAATATTATTTTTTGTTGTGTTTTAATTTGTTTTTGAGGGGGTCTGTTAACCATCCATGTAGAAATGTTTAATAGGCACTTGGATATATAAGTTTAGATGGAGTTCAGGAGAGAAATGTTGAATGTTAACAGTAGGAGTGCCCTAAAATTTGGCTTTAGGTTTCAGTTTAGAGTTAAATTCTGTTATTCAACTTTGGAAAAAAGTGAATATATTGCATGTGGGCATTATTTGTGGTACTTGCGATCATGGCTATTACCATCAGATCCTGCTAGCATCATAGCTATTATGGAAACAAAGTATGTTGTATTGATGTCAGATTATTTGGGAGTGATTGAAAGCTCACAGTGGTTTAAACAGAGAAAGTTTAATATAAAGAATTAATAACTATGATAAAAGAGTTATAAGTAGGATATAAGAAAACTCTGTATTTTGCCCTAAGGGCTAAAGGAGAATGCCCAAGGAAGGACAAATATGGAAAGGGGGACCTCTTCCTCAGGTTGGGTTTCAAACTTTTTTGAAACCTACTGGGTGACAAACAAGTTTTCTGGTTTTTGCAGCCCAGAGCTGGTCTGCAGTTGGTGAGCAATCAAGAAGCATCCCTCTGAAGGGGAGGAGAGGGCAGCAAGGAAGGTACAGGTGGGATATAAGTGAATATAGCAGGCATGTGTGCATGCAGAGGGAATCAGGGTTCTGAAGCAGCAGAAGGCTTGAAGCACACAGTGTGTATGTGAGCCATATCAGGCAGCAGGCAGACATGCAGAAGTAGAGATGGGTGCAGACTAACCACAGCCAGAGGACTGGGCACATGGATATGCAGAGAGAACAGGAGCCCTGGTACAGCAGGAGGCCTGGACACACAGTGTCCATGTCAGGACGTCCATGGCACAAGGACCATGGGAAACAAACGTTGGGGCATTATAGCAAGTAGGAAGAAGGGTGACAGTGTGAGCAAGAGAACTTAAAAGTGTGGTATGCACTCTGAGAGGGTTATAGAAAAGTAGTCACCAGGGCAAGGGCTGCAAGGTTGCAGTAGGTCTGTGCATTCTAGACAGATGCCTATATAATTCTAGACCAACACATAACCATATGGCTTTCCTCCCATACTGCTGACTCAGCATACAGTGACCAGAAAGAGCCAGAGAGCCCCTTTGTCCTTTAGTGTCCCTCCAGGACCCTCCACTGAGAATGTTCAGCATCATATTCAATGAAAAGGAGAAATGTCTAAAGGAATTAGACTCTATCCATTTGCCATACCATGTGTTACAGAGTGAGTTGGAGACTGAGGCAATAAATTGATACATGTTATTAAGATTTATTATTAATATCTGAATAGTCACTCTCAAATATAGGCAAGCATTCCAAAAATAACTCTAAGTAAAATTCTCTATATGTATTAAATGTTCAAATTCTATCTTTCTGTTGTAATTGTATGTTTATTGCTGCAAGAGGAAATGATTATTCAATTTGTAATGTTATATATAAAACAACTGTTAATAATTCTCAACTATTTAAATAAATAGTGAATAGACAGACCAACATCCCTCTTACCGGAGAGCTTGCAAGGCACACAACTTTAGGAAAAATATCTTCCTATTTAACAATAAATGCTTATAGAAATTTAAATAAATCATCAAAAAAGAGCACTTGAGTATTAACATAATGATAATTTTTTTGTCAAATTTTTGGTATATTGGCTCCACACATTAAATAAAATAAGCCTTTCAGCATATATTTATTTTACAGTTATTTAATTTTACTTAGGACATAAGCCTGAAAGAAAAAATTCTACTTGGGAATTCTCAAATTCACTGAAAACCCAGAAGAAATATGAATTTTATCTCTTTCCACAAAAAAAGGAATCAGCAAGATTATCATCAGAGTGTTGACTCAACACTAGTGAGGAACCCAGCTCCTTCCCATCTTCCTCTCCCACCAGACATGGAACCTATCTTTTCACCTCAAAGTCACATATTGTTCCGGGGGAAAAAATGGCCACCAGAGCTCTGAGGGGAGAAGACGAAATGGAAGAGGCAAAGAGCATCATCTGTCTGTCTCCACTTGAAGCAGTCTTCCCACATGTTTCACACAATGATGTCTAAACTTAGACAACGGTTATACCTAGCTGGAATGGACTACTAGGTTTGTAGTCTTTTATCTAGATACATTAGAGCTCTGGATTGAATTAGATTCCAAGCAATACTGAAATGTAACTAATCCATCCTATTTACCATCTTATAATAGAAAGGTTGATAAATAGAAAGAATATAAAGCATACGACAGAGAAAAAAATGGAAGAATTATTCAGAACAAAAAGAGAAAAATAAATACAGTCCTTAGAGAATAGCACTTTGGTATAAAGAAACATTGACAGAGACGAAAGGAAGAAAATAGGATAAAAACAAAAGGCAATCATTTTTTCGCTTGTTATTAATATCCACTATTTTAATAAAATTAAATAGATCAATCAAATATAAAAAGATGATCTCTGAAAATCTTCAAAAGATAATAAGCGCTCTTTGTTATTGCTGTTATTTTTCAGTCTAGTGGGATTTGGAGAGGCAACAAAGTAAGACTAAAAAAGCACTGGAGTACCTGCCAAAAAATCCTAGAATATGGTGCTGGTTCTTCAATTTATTAATTTTCAGAATAGTAAGAGAATAATGTCCAATCTATGCTGCCCACCTCACAAGTTTATTTTAAGAATTAAAAGGGTTTTTTTCCCAGAGCTTTGAAAACTATTAAGTACTGTTACAAATTAAAGGTTAGCTCATTATGCTTAATCACCATCATTATCCAAGAACTCAGTAAATGGAGGTTAGAGAATCATCACAATGCACTTCACACTGGAGAACTGATCCAGGAACAACTTCACAGAAGTGCAGAAATAAATGCCGTTTAGTCAAAGAGCAAGTACTGTTGAACCTTCAGTTTACAGTTAAATTGCAACTGCCTATACAGGTTTGTCAGTTTTCTCCCTGTCAATGTTTAGCCAAAATTATACTACAAAATAGTCTCTTCTTTTAAATCAAACTGAAAGGTCCCAGTTGGATCCTATTTAAAAAAAACAATCCCAGGAGCAATTTAATCATGTCTGTTGGTAGCAAAAAATGGAGTAAAAAAAGCCCAGTTCCTATCAGGGATCTCCCATATGGATGCTGCTGTTAGCGAAACAGTGCTTTTCCTGGTCCTGCACAAGGTTTTCCCACCCATGTTGCTACAGCAGGTGATATAAATTCTAGGGACCACAGAAAGGATTATAAAATCAATAATGTTTTCAGTTTTTACTTTCTACGTATAAGAGCTACTCCTTGATTGGTTTTACAATCAAATGTAAAATGTATTGTTAACACCTATTTTCTTCTTTAACTTGTTAAAAAGATGTTAGTTAACTTCTCTACCTACCTTTCATTATTTTAGACTAAATACTACTGACCCTAATACTTGCTTTAATTAGCATAGAAATGATCTCTCTTCAGTTGTTATTCATAGTGGATGAATATTCTCCTTTATTTCTCATATTGTGCCTCTGATATTCAACCTCAATCTATTGATTTTCTGCCTTTAGAAGTTATCAGCCAAATAGGAGGATTATGGCCTCTCTATGGCCTATCCTTACTTGTAAAATGAAAATTTAATTGCATAAAATAGTTTGGGTAATTTTCTGTGTCAGAAATTCCATTTTTTACTAAAGGACTATCTGCTACTTTTCTGAACAAAATTTTCTTGATTCACTATTAAAGTATCTCTGCCAATTATGTACAATAATAACATTTCAATACTGGGAGATTTAAATAATGATGTTTATGTTGCTATAGGGATGTTGTGATATTGATTAGAAAAAAATCATTAGAGAAATTAAGACATCAAAATGCTTGCCAATAAAGTTTTCATTCATCATCACTGAATATTTTTCTGTCCCATATAAGCCAACTATAAATAATTTAATATATTGCATCAGTAGGAATATAGCAGAATCTTGTCTCTGAACTCTCTTCTTGTCTTATTATTCGATGAGTTATGTTATTTAATATTTATTATGATGTTATAAAGAAAAAAACTAAAAAATAACATAGGAAATAATGTTTTCTATAGTTCAAGTAATTTGGACTTACATAACCAATTGACAGTTATTAAAGAGAACTAAACAATGAGTTAACACATAATCTATAAATGTACCCTTGTTGGTTACTTCATGAATATACTTATTTAACTATATTTCCTTAAAGAAAAAATTGATTATATATCCTTTTATATTATTTATATCTATATCCATAATATAGTTGCTGAGAAAAACAAAATATGTATATACTAACACGTATATATATATATACACACACACACACACACACACACATATATACATATATATATTTTTTTTCCCCTCCAGAAGTCCATAGTGGAGAGACATGTCATTAGACTAAATATTGAGAAACCTAGATTTCAGTCTTGCCTTTGTCTCTCATCAGCTATGTAATGGTTGAACATCTCTTAACTCTTTGGGTTTTCACATTCCTGATTCATAAACAGAGATTGCATCAGATGATATACAAAGTCCTGTCTACCTTAAAGATTCTACAATTCCATGAAATATAATTTTAGGATGCATCCAAAGCCTTTACCCTGCATAGATAAAATTCACAAGAATCAGCTCTCTTTTTCTTTCACTTGGATCAAAGGTGACTAAAACTGATAAAAGCAATTTGTTCAATTCTTCATGACAAGGCATTCCATCAACTCTGAGCTAGTTGCCTATCAAATACAACTACAGATTTAACAGCTCACCAGTTACATTCTTAACTATCGTGAAGTGCACATGAATGAAAATTTTGCTATAGCTCATTCTATGCCATCTCTGTTGACCATTTTAATCCTAATAATATATATGAGCCTTATAAATATTGTCCTATAGTATATGAACTAATTTTATAAATATTTCTAATAACACATTTGAAGGAAAGCATTCAGCCAACTTTTCTATCACTCATTCCAAAATATGAATGATTAACTTTTTTCCCCCTAGATGCTCATAGTTGACTTTACTTTGTACCACAGAAAACAACAAAGATAGCTCAATGATGATATTTATAATATTAATCTTTATAAAAAGCAAAGAGAGATATACAGGGAAATTGTGCTCTTTATTATGTCATTTCATGCAATCAGCTACAAAAACTACTAAAATATAAGATAACATTATGATTGAGAATAATGTTATTTTTTAAAACATAAATATCATTGTTAAACAACAAAGGGGAAATGAATAAGTCTTATGTGAATTACATCTATAAAATCTGACAAGATTATTCTAATGTAATCTTTTGTATTGCTTCAAAGGACAATCTTCTATAAAAATGTTCTCCAATGAACTCTGCCTGAGATGTTTTTGAATTTTCTGATCAAAGATTAAAAAAATATTTTCCATGTGAAAAAATAAAGGCACTACAAAGATCTTACATTCTGCTGTAACTGCCCTAGATGACAAAAATATATATCTTTTCTTCCTTACTTTCTTTTTTGTGTGTGCTGAAACCTGGGACTGAAAAAATATCTATCTTTTAAAATAAATAAAAGCAGCATAATTCTACTAGTCTTTAAAGGAGAATTATAATTATTGTGTTAAATCATGTGTTTTTCCAAGAGTTTTTTTTTACCAATGGTAATTAGATAAAAACAAAGCTTAACCTATATTTGAAAATTGTTCATCTAGAACTATACAGTACCCTAAACAAAAGGTATTGTGAAAGGCAATTCCAAGTCACTTATTAGAGTATAAAAATTTAACACAGCAGAGTACCATGTAAGTCTATTTCTACGAGAGTTTCTCCTTAAAGTGTACTACTATAGAGTACTCTTACCACCATTAAAAGATTGATGTTAGGTCACTGTGTAAGTTTTTCCAAGCATTTTCCACTTGAAGTTATATCATAATTTCTAATAAATATTCTTTTTTTATGGGTTTGTGCTCATTCAAATAAATTACTGATAACTGGAATAAGAAAATGGACCTCTTTTTAAAAGTCTGTGTTCAAATGTTATGGTGGTTATGACAGAAAGATATATGTGAATGAGAAAATGGGAGAAGGGCCAAATTAAAATATATACATCAGGTTTAAGAAAAAATAAAACCCAAGAGCAAGACAAACAACAAAAAGTATTGTCCCCCACAGGGCACCAGACTTAACTTAGGAAGAGAAATGTTTTAGATTAGAAAACTATCTTGACTAACTGCTTGGAGTTGAAAAGATAAAACTCAAGGGACATAACTTTATGAAGAGAGTAAAACACACAGTAAAATTCAATTCAATAATATTTTCTTAAAGATTTCTTTGTCTGTATTCATGAGGGATACTGAAGTGTAGTTTTCTTATATCGAAATGTATCTAAATGTGTTTGTTATCCAGGATATGCAGGCTTCATTGAAAAGATAAATAGTACTCCCATCTTTTCCATTTTCTAGAACAGTTACTATGGATCCCATTTTTTGTTCCTTAAATGTTTGTGCCTGATATTTTCTCATCAGAAGGTTTTTAATCAAGAAATCAATTTCTTTAGTAAACACAGAACTAAACTATTGACTTTATCTTTCTTCTTGAGACAATTTTGGTAATTTATGTTTTTTAAGAAATTTGTCCATTTAATCTATATTGTCAAATTCTCTGGCACAGAATTTTTTTCATATTTTATTATTTTTTTAATGTGCAGAGAATATGTAAGATGTCCAATTTTTAATTTCTGATGTTACACAAGGATTGTTAATTCAATTTAAAAAATTTTATTGTAAGGTCAAGATGGCAGAGAAGTAGTAGGCAGAGACAACATCAGGTAGCAGATCAGCTACATAGCTTATCAAACCATTGCAAACACCTATAAATCCAACAGGAGATCGAAGAGAAGAAGAACAGCAATTCTAGAAACAGAAAATCGACCACTTTCTGAAAGGTAGGACCAGCGGAGAAGTGAACCCAAAGCGACGGGAAGATAGACCGCAGGGGGAGGGGCCGGTTCCCGGCAAGCAGCGGAGCAATGGAGCACTAACTCAGGACTTCTAAAAGTCTGCTCCACTGAGGGACATCTCTCCAGAGGCTAAAATGGGGTGAAGCCTACGCGGGGCCAGCAGGGACCTAGGTCCCGTAGGGTCACAGAAGGATCGGGGGTGTCTGAGTGTCACAGAACTCACAGGTATTAGACCGGTGAAGCTGGCTACAGAGACACAGCTGAGGAGTGAGGTCTCAGCTTGGGGTTACCTTGAACTGGTCGCAGGCTGGGTGAGCTCGGAGCGTGGCCAGAGGCCAGGGAGACAGGAGTGATTGGGCTCTTTTCTCTGAGGGCGCACTGAGGAGTGGGGCCCCAAGCTCTCGGCTCCTCCGGGCCGAGACTGGGAGGCCGCCATTTTCATTCCCGTCCTCCAGAACTCTATGGAAAGCATTCAGGGGACAAAAGCTCCCGAAAGCAAACCCGAGCAGATTACTTAGCCCGGCCTCTGCTAAGAGCGGTGCAATTTCGCCTCGGGCAAAGATCAATAAGAAATCCAGCCAAGACCAAGTTCACCTACCAAGGACAGCAGCAGAATTCCAGAGAATTCCAGGGTAGGAGAAAGCAAAGCACAGAACTCATGGCTTCCTCCCCATGATTCTTTAGTCTTGCGGCTAATTTAATTTTATTTTTATTTTATTTTTTATCTTCTGCTAATTTTTCTTAACTTTTACACTTTTCTTTTTTAACATTTTTTAACTAGTTTATCTAATATATATATATATTTTTTTATATGTTTTCTTTATTCGTTTTCTTTTTTAAATTTTTTTTTTCCTGAACTTCTTTTTATCCCTTTTCTCCCCCCCATGATTTGGGGTCTCTTCTGATTTGGTTAAAGTGCATATTCCTGGGGTCTTTGCCACCCTTTCAGTATTTTATTTGCTCCTTCATATACTCTTATCTGGACAAAATGACAAGGTGGAAAAACGCACCACAAAAAAAAAAAAAAAAAAACAAGAGGCAGTATCTAAGGTTAGGGACCCAATCAATACAGACATTGGTAATATGTCAGATCTAGAGTTCAGAATGACGACTGTCAAGGTTCTAGCCGGGCTCAAAAAAGGCATGAAAGATATTAGAGAAACCCTCTCCGGAGAGATAAAAGCCCTTTCTGGAGAAATAAAAGAACTAAAATCTAAACAAGATGAAATGAAAAAAGCTATTAATGAGGTGCAATCAAAAATAGAGGCTCTTAATGCTAGGATAAATGGGGCAGAAGAAAGAATTGGTGATCTAGAAGACCAAACGACAGAGAATAAAGAAGCTGAGCAAAAGAGGGACAAACAGCTACTGGACCACAAGGGGAGAATTCGAGAGATAAGTGACACCATAAGATGAAACAACATTAGAATAATTGGGATTCCAGAAGAAGAAGAGAGAGGGAAGCCAAAGGTATATTGGAGACAATTATTGGAGAGAATTTCCCTAATATGGCAAAGGGAACAAAATCCAGGAGGTGCAGAGAACGCCCCTCAAAATCAACAAGAATATGTCCATACCCCATCACCTAATAGTAAAATTTACAAGTCTTAGAAACAAAGAGAAAATCCTGAAAGCAGCCCGGGACAAGAAGTCTGTAACATACAAGGGTAAAAACATTAGACTGGCAGCGGACCTATCCACAGAGACCTGGCAGGCCAGAAAGAACTGGCATGATATATTCAGAGCACTAAACAAGAAAAACATGCAGCCAAGAATACTATATCTGGCTAGGCTATCATTGAAAATAGAAGGAGAGATAAAAAGCTTCCAGGACAAACAAAAACTGAAAGAATTTGCAAACACCAAACCAGCTCTACAGGAAATATTGAAAGGGGTCCTCTAAGCAAAGAGAGAGCCTAAAAGTAGTAGATCAGAAAGGATCAGAGACAATGTACAGTAACAGTTACCTTACAGGCAATACAATGGCACTAAATTCATATCTCTCAATAGTTACCCTGAATGTTAATGGGCTAAATGCCCCAATCAAAAGACACAGGGTATCAGAATGGATAAAAAAACAAAACCCATCAATATGTTGCCTACAAGAAACTCATTTTAGACCCGAAGACACCTCCAGATTTAAAGTGAGGGGGTGGAAAACAATGTACCATGCTAATGGACATCAGAAGAAAGCTGGGGTGACAATTCTTATATCAGATCAATTAGATTTTAAGCCAAAGACTATAATAAGAGAGGAGGAAGGACACTATATCATACTCAAAGGGTCTGTCCAACAAGAAGATCTAACAATTTTAAATATCTATGCCCCTAACATGGGAGTAGCCAACTATATAAACCAATTAATAACAAAATCAAAGAAACACATCAACAATAATATAATAATAGTAGGGGACTTTAACACTCCCCTCACTGAAATGGACAGATCATCCAAGCAAAAGGTCAACAGGGAAGTAAAGGCCTTAAATGGCACACTGGACCAGACTGACATCGCAGATATATTCAGAACATTTCATCCCAAAGCAACAGAATACACATTCTTCTCTAGTGCACATGGAACATTCTCCAGAATAGATCATAGCCTGGGTCATAAATCAGGTCTCAACCAGTATCAAAAGACTGGGATCATTCCCTGCATATTTTCAGACCACAATGCTCTGAAGCTCGAACTCAATCACAAGAGGAAATTTGGAAAGAACGCAAATACATGGAGACTAAACAGCATCCTTCTAAAAAATGAATGGGTCAACCAGGAAATTAAAGAAGAATTGAAAAAATTCATGGAAACAAATGATAATGAAAACACAACGGTTCAAAATCTGTGGGACACAGCAAAGGCAGTCCTGAGAGGAAAATATGTAGCAATACAAGGCTGCCAAGAAACAAGAAAGGTCTCAAATACACAACCTAACCCTACACCTAAGAGAGCTGGAGAAAGAACAACAAAGGAAGCCTAAACCCAGCAGGAGAAGAGAAATAATAAAGATCAGAGAAGAAGTCAATGAAATAGAAACCAAAAAAAAAAAAAAAAATCCAATCGAACAAATCAATGAAACTAGGAGCTGGTTCCTTGAAGGAATTAATAAGATTGATAAACCCCTGGCCAGACTTATCAAAAAGAAAAGAGAAAGGACGCAAATAAATAAAATCATGAATGAAAGAGGAGAGATCACAACCAACACCAAAGAAATACAAACAATTACAAGAACATACTATGAGCAACTCGACACCAACAAATTTGACAATCTGGAAGAAATGGATGCATTCCTACAGACATATAAACTACCACAACTGAACCAGGAAGAAATAGAAAGCCTGAACAGACCCATAAGCAGTAAGGAGATTGAAACAGTCATCAAACATCTCCAAACAAACAAAAGACCAGGGCCAGATGGCTTCCCAGGGGAATTCTACCAAACATTTAAAGAAGAATTAATTCCTATTCTCCTGAAACTGTTCCAAAAAATAGAAATGGAAGGAAAACTTCCAAACTCATTTTATGAGGCCAGCATCACCTTGATCCCAAAACCAGACAAGGATCCCATCAAAAAAGAGAATTACAGACCAATATCCTTGATGAACACAGATGCGAAAATTCTCACCAAAATACTAGCCAATAGGATCCAACAGTACATTAAAAGGATTATTCACCACGACCAAGTGGGATTTATTCCAGGGCTGCAAGGTTGGTTCAACATCCGCAAAATCAATCAATGTGATACAACACATTAATAAAAGAAAGAACAAGAACCATATGATACTCTCAATAGATGCTGAAAAAGCATTTGACAAAGTACAGCATCCCTTCCTGATTAAAACTCTTCAAAGTATAGGGATAGAGGGCACATACCTCAATATCATCAAATCCATCTATGAAAAACCCACTGCAAATATCATTCTCAATGGAGAAAAACTGAAAGCTTTTCCGCTAAGTTCAGGAACACGGCAGGGATGTCCATTATCACCACTGCTATTAAACACAGTACCAGAAGTCCTAGCCTCAGCAATCAGACAACAAAAAGAAATTAAAGGCATCCAAATTGGCAAAGAAGAAGTCAAACTATCACTTTTTGCAGATGATATGATACTATATGTGGAAAACCCAAAAGGCTCCACTCCAAATCTGCTAGAACTTGTACAGGAATTTAGTAAAGTGTCAGGATATAAAATCAATGCACAGAAATCAGTTGCATTTCTCTACACCAACAACAAGACAGAAGAAAGAGAAATTAAGGAGTCAATCCCATTTACAATTGCACCCAAAACTATAAGATACCTAGGAATAAACCTAACCAAAGAGGCTAAGAATCTATACTCAGAAAACTATAAAGTACTCATGAAAGAAACTGAGGAAGACACAAAGAAATGGAAAAATGTTCCATGCTCCTGGATTGGAAGAATAAATATTGTGAAAATGTCTATGCTACCTAAAGCAATCTACACATTTAATGCAATCCCTATCAAAATCCACCCATTTTTTTCAACGAAATGGAACAAATAATCCTAACATTTATATGGAACCAGAAAAGACCTCAAATAGCCAGAGGAATATTGAAAAAGAAAGCCAAAGTTGGTGGCATCACAATTCCAGACTTCAAGCTCTATTACAAAGCTGTCATCATCAAGACAGCATGGTACTGGCACAAAAACAGACACATTAGTCAATGGAACAGAATAGAGAGCCCAGAAATAGACCCTCAACTCTATGGTCAACTCATCTTCAACAAAGCAGGAAAGAATGTCCAATGGAAAAAAGACAGCCTCTTCAATAAATGGTGTTGGGAAAATTGGATGGCCACATGCAGAAAAATGAAACTGGACCATTTCCTTTCACCACACACGAAAACAGACTCAAAATGGATGAAGGACCTCAGTGTGAGAAAGGAATACATCAAAATCCTTGAGGAGAACACAGGCAGCAACCCCTTCGACCTCAGCCACAGCAACGTCTTCCTAGGAACATTGCCAAAGGCAAGGCAAGCAAGGGCAAAAATGAACTATTGGGATTTCATCAAGATCAAAAGCTTTTGCACAGCAAAGGAAACCGTTAACAAAGCCAAAAGACAACTGATGGAATGGGAGAAGATATTTGCAAACGACATATCATATAAAGGGCTAGTGTCCAAAATCTATAAAGAATTTGCAAACTCAACACCCAAAGAACAAATAATCCATTCAAGAAATGGGCAGAAGACATGAACAGAGATTTCTGCAAAGAAGACTTCCAGATGGCCAACAGACACATGAAAAAGTGCTCCACATCACTCGGCATCAGGGAAATACAAATCAAAACCACAATGAGATATCACTTCATACCAGTCAGAATGGCTAAAATTAACAAGTCAGGAAATGACAGATGCTGGCAAGGATGCATAGAAAGGGGAACCCTCCTACACTGTTGGTGGGAATGCAAGCTGGTGCAACCATTCTGGAAAACAGCATGGAGGTTCCTCAAAAAGTTGAAAATAGAACTACCCTATTACCCAGCAATTGCACTACTGGGTATTTACCCTAAGGATACAAACGTAGTGATCCGAAGGGGCACGTGCACCCGAATGTTTATAGCAGCAATGTCTACAATAGCCAAACTATGGAAAGAATCTAGATGTCCATCAACAGATGAATGGATAAAGAAGATGTGGTATATATACACAATGGAATACTACGCAGCCATCAAAAGAAATGAAATCTTGCCATTTGCGATGACGTGGATGGAACTAGAGGGTATCATGCTTAGTGAAATAAGTCAGTCGGAGAAAAACAACTATCATATGATCTCCCTGTTATGAGGAAGTGGAGATGCAACATGGGGGGTTAAGGGGGTAGAAGAAGAATAAATGAAACAAGATGGGATCGGGAGGGAGACAAACCATAAGTGACTCTTAATCTCACAAAACAAACTGAGGATTGCTGGGGGGAGGGGGGTCGGGGAAGGGGTGTGGGGTTATGGACATTGGGGATGGTATGTGCTATGGTGAGTGCTGTGAAGTGTGTAAACCTGGCGATTCACAGACCTGTACCCCTGGGGATAAAAATACATTATATGTTTATAAAAAAATTTAAAAATTTAAAAAAAAAATTTTTATTGTGAGTATATAGAAATATGGTTAGATTTTGTTGTATAATCCCTTGTATCTTAGTCTACTTAATGGTTTTCCAATCTTATTAACTTTTTAAAAATAACTAGTCTTTTGTTTCATTATTCATTACCCATTTTTTTATTAATTTTCAAGCCTTCTTTCTTCTCTAATATAAACATTAAAAACAGCTCACTGCAGCACAGTATATGAGAAAAATCACTGATTCTGGAGTCAAGAGAGACCTGGGTTCGAATCTTGATGCTGTTAGTTACTAGCTACTTTACTATTTTCTTACTTTATTAATAAAATGGAGGAAATGACACCTGTATCACAGAGTACAGGAGAGATGAGAGTCATGCCCAACTTCTTATTTTGATTATGGAATTCAAAAAATATGTCACATCTTAAGCTGAAATATTCATGTACCAGTTGTCTGAATTCTTATGGTAACAAAAACATAATGAAAAAGATATCCTAACTTATATAGCATTCACAATGTATATGTTTCATCAATGAAGGCATAAGATTTTCCAAAGCTGAACATTAAAAAAATTAAGGATAATTTGTCTCCTTTTTCAAGACTATTTGATTTCCATTATAGTTAAAATCATCTTACAATTGTTATACTCCTTTACTTAATGCACATTCTACACCATAATTACATATGTCAGGATCAAATCTAAGTACTATATACTCACCATATTCAAATTTTATTAATTTTCAAATTCTCAAAATATGGATGATTACATAAGAACTATAATACAAAAATAAAACTCTCACAATTATCTAGTAAATTATTAAAAATTTTTATAAACTGTCTCAATGGATTTTTAACTGTGATAATTCCCAAATGTGTTTGTCTTCTAAACTGCTACTAAAAAAGATTGATGCATAAAATGTTAGCCAATCTATGACTACCAGATGAAACAGGCTAGAGCTATGCCCATTACACTAAGATACTGGAACTTGCAAGGACAGCAGGCTATTTTTTTCAAACTGCTTTCTTCCAATTTTCTTGTTAGTCTTTTCTTATTACTAAATATGTAAAAATTTCAGACCTCTAAGAAATGAGTGATTACCCACTTAAGTAACAGAGCTCTAATGATGCATGTCAGGCTTAGATGAAAATTTCAAAAAGGAAAATTAAAAACAAAAAACAAAATATAGTCATCAGACTTTATAGTAACTTACATCTTTACAATTATTTCTTTGACCCTTCGTTTTATTTCTATCACTCCCACTAGAGTATAAACCCCATGTAGGCAGGAATCTTGTCTACTTTTGTTTGTCATTATAATCTAGCACTTAACACAGCACACAAAGAACAAATTGTTCGATGCATATGTGGGATAAATAAATTGATTAATTAAACTAAAATTAATGAGTATCTCTCTCCCTCTCTCCCAAATATAAGCAGTTATGGGAGAAAAAAAGGAAAATTTCCTTTAAATTCACTTTTTTCTAGGGAAACTGAGAAGTCTCTGCATACATTATAAAATGAAATGAAATGAAATGAAAAAAAAAAAACAGAAAATTTATCATCCAGGTAGCTTGATTAACTAAGCTACTTTGCAGACTTTGACAAAACATCGTTAATAAGAGATTCTTATGATACAATACACAGAATAAAGAGATATCATTTTTGTTTTCTTATCTCTAACTCCTACAGTTTTCTGCCTGGGTGTGTAAATTGTTCCACAGCGAAGCATCTAGGACAGACAATTACAGAAATACACAAAGAGAACTGACTACTGGAGATCCACAGAGATGCGGGTATCAAGATGCAGGGTGATACGTAACTAGCTATTAGATTAAGTAAACTTCTCTCTGACACTCCTGATGGATAGTGTGACATAACATAACAAGTTACAGAGGATGTCTTCAACTCAAATTTTGGAGATTATGGCTGCCAATTTTTATTTGTACAGCATAAAAATTGACGTGACAAAGTAAACCAAGACATTAGGGAATTAAGATTCTTAATGAATTAAACTTCCAAGTTTGCTTTTGTTTCAACATATATTTCTAAACACATTCTGTGCTATTGTATGGCACTCCACAGTGCTTATGCCCCAGTACACTTCACTTAGGTAAGAGTATCACTAATGTATCTGAAGTAGGATATATTCTTTGCTGGGATTCAAAAAATGTCGGTTTACACTGCCTTCCCCAGAAACAACCCAATCCCCCTGTGACCCCATTGTTTGTACCCAGAGAAGTTTAGTGGGGGCAAAGTAGGATCTATTGTGTTCAAATAACCGAATTTTTGTCTATGAAAAAAGGAACTGAACTTCAAAGGAATTTAGCAGGTGATTTGGGGCTCATTAATATCAGAGTTTAATCAAATGTGCTAGAATTCCTAAGCAGTTAGATTGGATTATTGCTTATTATTGCTGCAGAAATTGTATTATCTATTATTTTTCCTTACTGAGGTACAATCAACAAATAAACATTTGTACAACTATACAATCAACAATAAACAATTTGTTGATTGTACAATTACAAACAACAAATAAAAATTCTATATATTTAAGATATAACATAACGGTTAGATATACATATGCACTGTGAAATGATTACCATAATCAAACTCATCATCACCTCACATAGTTACTTTTTTTTTGATGTGATGAGAACATTTAAGATGTACTCTTAGCAAATTTCAAGTATACAATATTCTTTTTTTTTTTTTTTAATATTTTATTTATTTGACAGAGAGAAATCACAACTAGGCAGAGAGGCAGAGAGAGAGGAGGAAGCAGGCTCCCCGCGGAGCAGAGAGCCCAATGCGGGGCTCGATCCCAGGACCCTGGGATCATGACCTGAGCCGAAGGCAGAGGCTTTAACCCACTGAGCCACCCAGGTGCCCCAAGTATACAATATTCTTAAATATAGTCCCCATGATGTATGTTAGAGCCCCAGAACTTAATCATCTTTTAACTAAAAGTTTATACCCTTTGACCAACTTCTCCCATTTTGCCCACCCCAGCCACTAACAACCATAATCCTATAATCTGGTTATGTTAGTTTGACTTTTTAGGACTTCACATGTAAGTAACATCATATAGTATTTGTCTTTCACTGTCTGGCTTATTTCACTTAGCATAATGTCCTCAAGTTTCATCCACATTGTTGCAAATATTGGGATTTACTTCTTTTTATAGCTGAATAATATTCCATTATATATGTATACCACATTTTCTTTATCCATTCATCTGCCAATAGACCCTTAGGTTGCTTCCATATGTTGGTTATTGCGAATAATGCTGCAATGACTGGGAGTATAAATACCTCTTTGGGACACTAATATCATATCCTTTAGATACATATGCAGCAATGAGATTGCCAGATGAAATTTTTAATTTCTTTAGAGACCTCCATACTATTTTTCCATAATGGCTAAATATATAGTCTGACAAACAGTGAATAGGGTTCTCTTTTCTCTACACCCTTGCCAACATTTTTTACCTCTTGTCTTTTTTATTAAAATCATCCTAGCAGGTGTGAGGTAGTATCTTATTGTTAATTTGATTTGCATTTTCCTATGATTAGTAATGTTGAGCATGTTTTCATGTACCTGTTAGCCCTTATGTATATCCCCTTTGTAAAAATATCTATTCAGGTTCTTTGCCCATTTTTAAATGGGTTATTAGGTTTTTGCTGTTGAATTGTACGAGAAAAGTTCCTTATGTGCTTTAAACATTAACCCCTTATCAGATATATTGTTCACAAATATTTTCTCCAATTCTGTAGGCTGCCTTTTCATTTTGTGAATTAGTTTTGCTGTGGTGAATGAAGCATTTTAGTTTCACATAGTCCCAACTTATTTTTGGTTTTGTTGCCGGTGACTTTGGTGCAAATCCAAAAACTCATTGCCAAGATGAATGTCAAGGAAATTTTTACCTATGTTTTCTTTTAGGATTTTGTAGTTTTAAGTTTTACAATCAAGTCTTTAATCCATTCTGAGTTAATTTTTGTGTATGGTATAATATAGTGATCCAGATTCATTCTTTGGCATGCAGACATCCAGTTTTCCCAACACCATCTCCTGAAGAGACTGTTTTCTCCATTGTGTATTCTTGGCACCCTTGTCATGCGTTAGGTAACTATTTATATGTAGGCTTATTTCTGGGCCCTCTATTCTGTTCCATTTGGTGATATTGTCTGTTTTTATGCCAGTACCATCCTCTTTTAATTACTATAGCTTTGTAAGAGCTTGAGACCAGGAAGTGTGATGTCTCCAGTTTTGTTCTTTCTCATTTTATTATTTTATTTTATTTTACAGGGAGAGAGAGGGAACACAGCAGGGAGAGTGAGAGAGGAAGAAGTGGGCTTCCTTTCAAGCAGGGAGCCCAATGTGGGGCTCGAACCCAGGACCCTGGGTTCCTGACCTGAGCCAAAGGCAGATGCTTAATCACTGAGCCACCCAGAAGCCCCTTGTTCTTTCTCAAGATTGCTTTGGCTATTCAGGTTCTTTTGGGGGGGAGGGTGGTTCCAAATGAATTTTAAAATTGTTTTTCTCTATTTCTGTGAAAATGCCATTGAACTTTTTTTTTATTACGTTCAATTAGCCAACATTAATACATCATTAGTTTTTGATGTAGTGTTCAACGGCCATTGAACTTTCGATAGAGGTTGCAATGAATTATAGATCATACTATAATTATATTATCTCTGTATTACCCTTAAATACTATGGACATTTTTACAATATCAATTCTTCGAATCCAGGAACATATTATATCTTTCCACTTATTTCTCTTCAATTTCTTTCATCAATGTCTCATAGTTTTCAGTGTACACATTTTTCACCTCTTAGTTAAATTAATTCCTAAGTATTTTTTTATTATCTATCCTACTATGAGTGAGACTGTTTTCTTTAATTCTTCTTTGGTAATCCTTAGTTTAATTTTTTTTAAATAGTGTTTTCAGTACTTAGAAGTTCACCACACATCCAACTGTGCACCTTTTCCCACCATAGTCATTGTTTTAAGAAAGGAAGAAAAAGTTACAAACATACTGAATGTAAAGAAATAGAAAGGGATGCAGGGATAAAATTCAGGGATAAAAGAGTAAGTAATATTATTTTCCCATATCATTTCAATTTATTTAATACGATGAGATTTCTATAAGAGGTCTCTTATTTTAGAATAAAAATATTGCCAACTGTATTAGTACTCTATTGCTGAACAGTTTACCAAAAATTTAGTGGCTTAAAATAATACAAAAATATTATTTCAGAGTTCTTTAGATCAGAAGTCTGGTGGGCTTGGATTATTTCTTCACTTCTATCTCACAAGGCCAAAACGAAAGTGTCTGCAGAGACGCATTCCTTTCTGAAGCCTCTAGAGGAGAATGTGTTTCAAAAAACGTTCAGATTTTTGCCAGAAATCAGTTGCATAAAGATGCAAGAACACCCATTTCCTTGCTGGCTGGTGCCTAAGGGTCATTATCGGCTTCCTGAGCCTGCGTGTATTGCTTCACTCAAAGCCTCCCTCCTCCATCTTCAGTGGGAATCCTCACATTCTAACTCGCTCCTCTTCCTCTTTCATCTGCTGCATCTCTCACTAACTCTTCTGCATTCTTTTTCTGATTTTAAGGGCCAATGTGGCTAGATCAGGCCCACCAGAATTAATAATACAAGATCATCTCCTAATTTAAGGTCACCTGATGAACAGCATTTAATTCCATCTATAAGATCCCTTTGTCATGTAACATTAACATATATTCACAGGCTCTTGAGAATAAGGCATGGGCATCTTGAAGGGGGAGGCAGGGTGGGAAGGCATTATTCTGCCTACCAAACCTATAACTTATTAAAATTAGTTGCTCATCATTCATAATATTCTTTAAATATAACAGTTATCCAAATCCTACCAAACTTTTGCATAATCTCTAAGTAATCTGAAGTACAATTTATGCTTGTACTCTGAAAAAGCAAAAAGGACCATTGAAAGTGTGTTTTCATTATTTCTTACTGACATAAGTTCACTTCAATTTGTATTTAATAAAACCTTGTGGTCGAGATATGAGAACCATTCTGAAAAAGTGCAGTGAGATGGAAAACTGTCTTTCTGAACTTTCTTCTACACTAAAAAAAAAAAAAAAAAAAAAAATTCACAGTATAGTTCAAACAGATAGGAATTGTTACAATCTCTGAAAGCATGTACCCTGCAATGAATTTAATTTAATCTTTACAAAATAACTTGACTGGAAAACACAGTTCAGAAGGCCATGCTGAACAATGAATTTCATTTATAGCAAAATAAAATGGCTAAGAGTACAACTATTATCTCTACTTCATACACTACACTGATATGATTTTATGTAACTCCATTTTTCTGCCTAGTACTGAATGCAATTTTGAAGTTGTCAGAGTCAAAAATACTTTAGAATACAAATAATCTCTATGAAATATAGTTTATATCACATTAAATCTCAAATTGATAGTTTTCCTTCTAATTTATGAATATGCAATCTTATTTTTTCTTATAGTCAATGAAGAAAGATTAGTCAAACTTCAATGCCTCTATAATTACCAGGATTATGAATCACATAAATAGAACTGCTGTGACATTATCAAGAGAGTAATCATATAAAAAAGTACTTTTGCAAGATGACTTCAATATAGAGCAACCTATACATATTATGGCAAATATACATATTATTATGCACCTTATAAATACTTGTGTGAATTTCTTTTTAAAATATAGACATGTATATCAAATCTACAACTTTGTTTATCAATACTAATCTTTAAAAATGAAACTAAATTCATACTGCACATTTCTAGAAAGAAGATTACTTTGAAATGCATATATCATAAAATTCAACTAGTCTAGAAACACTATAGCGGTAATGAGTAGCTCACAATATAGTAGTCCCTCCACTCATCTGTGGGAGATACATTCCAAGACCCTCAATGGATGCTTGAAACCACAGATAGTACCAAGTCTTAAATATATCGTGTGTTTCCTACACATACATACATATGATAAAGTTTAATTTACAAATCAGGCACAGTAAGAGATTAACAATAATAACTAATAGCAAAATAAAAAAATATACTTAATAAAAGTTACTCTCTCTCTCTCTCCCACTCTTTCTCTCTCAGAATATATTAAAGAGAGAGGAAAAATCAATAAACAGACATTTAACTATAGAGAACAAACTGGCAGTTACCAGAGGGGAGATTTGTGAGGGGATAGGTTAGCTAGATGATGGGGATTAAGGAGGGTACTAGTCTTGATGAGCACCAGGTGATGTGTTTAAATACTGAACCACTAAAATATATACCTGAAACTGATATTATACTGTATGCTGGAATTTAAATAAAAACATACATCTATAACTGTACTGTACTCACCCTAATTCTTCTTATGATGATGTAAGATGATAAATGTGATGAGAAAAAGTAAGGTGAATGATGTGCATCATGCCATAACATTAGGTTACTATTGACCTTCTGACTCTATGTCAGAAGGAGGACCATCTGTTTCCTCACCCCCATTGACAGAAGGTAACTGAAATCATGGAAAGGGAAAAATCACAGATAGGAGGTGGGGACTACTTTACTACCATAGGGAGTAAGGATAGAGTATCAACTCTAAAAATGGTAGGGTTACTAAATAGTTGGGAATATCTCCTGAACAACAGTAACAATGAATTTAGAGACGCAAACTTCAGAAATGAGAAGTACATATACAGATCTTCCTTTACTTATCATGTGTTTATATCTTGATCAATCCATCTAAGTTGAAAATATTGTTTAATTTGCAAATGCTTTCATTTTTTTTAAGATTTTATTTATTTATTTCACAGAGAGAGAGATCACAAGCAGGCAGAGAGGCAGGCAGAGAGAGAGGGGGAAGCAGGCCCCCTGCCGAGCAGAGAGCCTGATGTGGGGCTCGTTCCCAGGACCTTGAGATCATGACCTGAGCCGAAGGCAGAGGCTTAACCCACTGAGCCACCCAGGCATCCCACAAATGCTTTTAATAAACCTAGCCCATGAACATCAAAGCTTAAGCCTCACCTCACTAAGCACACCTTAACTGTGCTCAGAACACTTTCATTAGCCTACAGTTGATAAAATCATCTCACACAAAGCTTATTTTATAAAAGTGTTAATTATCTCATGTAATTAATTGAATACTGTAATGAAAGTGAAAAACAGAATGGCCGCATGGGAACAAAATGGTTGTGAGTATATCAGTTGTTTACCCTTGTGATCACATAGCTGACTGGGAGCTGCGGCTGCTACCACTGCCCGGCATCAGGAGAGATTTTCCTAAGGCATATCCTTAGCTCAGGAAAAGATCAAAATTCAAAATTCAAAATATAGCTTCTATCAAATGTGTGTCATTTTTATACATTGTAAAGTCAAAAAACCATAAGTCTGGCCATCATAAGTCAGGGATCATCTCTATATACTTTTATGAACATGAAAAATTTCTGAGAGAATGAAAGTAGGTAAGATTGAATACAACTTCAGTCCAGGGTATGCACAGGAAGAGTAATAAGTATGCAGGATAGAGCTGGGCGGGGGTGGGGGTAGGGGCTGACACGAATTGTTATCTGAGGTACCTGAGCAAGAACAATTAAGTACTACCACTCACCTCTCCCAAGAAGCCACATAAGTCTCTGTCTTATGTTCAGGCCAGGGACAGATATGGAAAGGTGACTGGAACAGAGAGAATAAGTGGCAAACAGAGACAGAGACATAAGAGAAGCATCTCAGATGGCTAGTGAAACACAGTACATAAACACCAAACATTAAAGTACCCCCATTCATTGTTACATTTTAATTATATTTTCTTCTTACTGAAAACAGTTCAGAGAGCAAGCCCTAATAAAGCAGCTCCTTCCCCTGACCTAGTAAGGTATACCAACACAGACATTCTAGAGTCTAACAATTGTGTACATGCATTCTGATTTTCCCAGGACTTTGACTATGCCTATAATTCTCGTGTCCCATTCAATTTAGCATTTATTTTGAAAACAGCAGCCGAATTTGCATGATGCTTCTTATAAACTCTCTAACAAGGAATCTCAGTTACAAAGATGAGCACAAAAATAAGTACTGACACACATTAAAGGAAAGACAACTCAATTAAAGGGATTTTTTTAAATCTCATAACCCAGGAAACAAAATAAAGGATCATTCAGAATCATAGTTTTAAATCATAATATTTAATGTCCTAAAACAAGTAAGCTAACACACATAAAATGCTAGAAAATGTGGGATATAATAAAAATAGACATTTATGAAAAATGAAGTAGATACAGAAATCACTTCTCAGATCATAGAACAAAAATATAAATACAAGGTTTGAATAGGAGAATAAAAGCTTTTGCAGATGGGTGAGCTGGAAAATGGGTCAAATTAAACTCCAAGAACTCACAACAAAGACATAAAGAGAAGATATTAAAATAAAAAGTGATCCAGAGGCTAGAAGTTCTAACGCAAGCTAGCAAAAAAATAAATAAATAAAATATAAAGAAGGCTAGGAGACAATATGAGAAGAAATGATTACTGGGAGTACCTGAGAATGAGAGTAAAGCATATGAGCTCAGACTGAGAGGGTTGAGCTAGATCCAAGCAGAACAAATAAAGCAAACAAGCAAACAAATAAAACTCTCATATCTATCCAAGCTAATGAAATTAAAGACAAAACAAAATCCTGAATGATTGCAACAAAAGGGAAAAAATTACATTGACAAAAGAATGCTCAGTACCAGTATGAGTGAGATACAATAAGACCACTAAATATCATGAAAAACAAGGAGATCTCAGAAACACGTAGAGAAGACAGATTACCTAAAAAGACATGACAATTTGAGGACTGAATCATCAGCAGTGACCATGAAGCCAGTAATATGACTAAAGTGCTAAGGAAATTAGATACCAGATAGAATGATACAGACAGCAAAGCAGTATTACAAGAATAAGGATGACATTAAGACATTTTTATATTTTTTAAGTTAATTTGTTCAAAATTAAGCCCCTGATGATCTCTTCAAAATCGTCACCTCTTAGATTTGTCTCCTTCTAAGTTACTGGCAAATCTCCTGTGATAGCTTCTTGGACTTAAACCTCTAAGCCATCTTAGCTTCTCTGTGTTTCACAGCCTACATTAGAACCAATGGCATATCCTATGAGCTTTGCCTTCAAAAAAATACCTGGACTGTGACACTTATCACCACTCTGACAGCCAGCACTCTGTTCCAAGCCACCATTATCTCTCACTGATACAGCAATAGCTTATTAACTGCTTCTTCTCTTGCTCCCCTCCAGTCTATAAAGTACAGAGTAAACTTGTTAAAAATCCTATCAGTAGTCCATTCAAAACTTTCTAATAGCCTTCCATCTCACCATGAAGCATAACCTACCAAGTCATGTATCATATGGCTATACATTACATCTCTGGGCACATCTACTAATCTCCAAACAATTCGTTCTGCGATAGTCTTCTTGGCCTCCTTGCTGTATCTTGAACTTTGCCAGGCCCTCTTGTAGAATCTGTCCCCCTTGTCTGCAATGCTTTTTCATTAGATAACTTCATGTTCCCTCAGTTCTTTCTGGTCTTGATTCAAAAGCTACCCTCTCAGTAAGACTTCACTTACCCTATCTAAAATTTTATATCACATTATTCTGCTTTATTTTTCCTGTTACAGAATATAACATAGAATATAACTATATATTTTATGTTTTATCATGTTTATTGTCTGTTTTACTCCCTAGAATTTTAGTTCCATGGGAGCAGGGATTTTTGTATACATTATTTTATGCCCAGTACATAATAGGTACTGACTTGAACGAATAAATGAAAGTATCTATCACTAAAGTTTGTAACTAAAGGAATTTCTAAAAGACACACTTCAAAAAAAAAAAAAATGACCCTAGAAGGAATGTCTGAGCTTTAGAAAGGAAATTTTAAAAAATGATAGATATAGGTGAATTTGAATAGCAGTTTATTGCAGAAGACAATTTGTAAGGTTAAAGAAAACAAAGCTAAAGCATTGTTCAGGAAAACAAAGATCTTGATGAAATATAAACGTTATTAAGTGCACATGTAGCGGGGCGCCTGGGTGGCTCAGTGGGTTAAAGCCTCTGCCTTCAGCTCAGGTCATGATCCCAGGGTCCTGGGATCAAGCCTTACATCAGGCTCTCTGCTCGGCAAGGAGCCTGCTTCTCTTCCTCTCTCTCTGCCTGCCTCTCTGCCTGCTTGTGATCTCTGTCTGTCAAATAAATAAATAAAATCTTTAAAAAAAAAAGTGTGCATGTAGCAACACCAAGGTATTTACTAAAAAAGCAAAACTAAGAGTATATGGGTTCCAGATCAGTAGAGTCATTAAAAATAAAAAAAGGCAAGAAATAAACAAATTCAGGAGGAGTCAAGATGGCGGAGAAGTAGCAGGCTGAGACGACATCGGGTAGCAGGAGATCAGCTAGATAGCTTATCTAACCATTGTGAACACCTATAAATCCAACGGGAAATCGAAGAGAAGAAGAGCAACAATCCCAGAAACAGAAAATCGATCACTTTCTGAAAGGTAGGACCTGCGGAGAAGTGAATCCAAAGCGACGGGAAGATAGACCCCGGGGGGAGGGGCCGGCACCCGGCAAGCGGCGGAGCGACGGAGCACAAAATCGGGACTTTTAAAAGTCGGCTCCACTGGGAGACATCGCTCCAGAGGCTAAACTGGGGGGAAACCCAGGCGGGGTCAGCATAACCCCAGGACCCGCAGGGTCACAGAAGGACTGGGGATGTCTGAGTGCCGCAGAGCTCGCAGGTATTAGAGCGGGGAAGCCGGCTACAGCGACAAAGCCGAGGAGTGAGCTCTAAGCCCGGGGTTACCTTGTGCCGGTTGCAGGCTGGGTGGGCTCGGAGCGCGGCCGGAGGCCACGGAGACAAAAGCGACCCGGCGCTTTTCTCCAGCTCCAACAATTGACTGCTTTCCTCGAGGCGCGACCGCAAGCCAGGGAGGCGGGGCTGTTGGGCGCTTTGCTCTGAGAGCGCACTGAGGAGCGGAACCCCAAGCTCTCGGCTCCTCCGGGCTGGAGACTGGGAGGCCGCCATCTTCATTCCCGTCCTCCGGACTCTACGGAAAGCGCTCAGGGGCCAAAAGCTCCCGAAAGCGAACCCGAGCGGATTACTTAGCCCGGCCCCTGGCAAGGGCGGTGCAATTCTGCCTGCGGCAAAGACACTTGAGAATCACTACAACAGGCCCCTCCCCCAGAAGATCAACAAGAAACCATCCAAAACCAACTTCAGTCACCAAGAACAGCGGAATTCCACAGCAGGAGAAAGCAAATCCTACCTGGACAAAATGACAAGGCGGAAAAACTCACCTCAAAAAAAAGAACAAGAGGCCGTACCGAAGGCTGGAGACCTAATCAATACAGACATAGGTAGCATGACAGATCTAGAGTTCAGAATGACAATTCTCAAGGTTCTAGCCGGGCTCGAAAAAGGCATAGAAGATATTAGAGAAACCCTCTCCGGAGAGATAAAAGCCCTTTCTGGAGAAATAAAAGAACTAAAATCTAACCAAGTTGAAATCAAAAAAGCTATTCATGAGGTGCAATCAAAAATGGAAGCTCTCACTGCCAGGATAAATGAGGCAGAAGAAAGAATTAGTGACATAGAAGACCAAATGACAGAGAATAAAGAAGCTGAGCAAAAGAGAGACAAACAACTACTGGAACACGAGGAGAGGATTCGAGAGATAAGTGACACCATAAGACGACACAACATTAGAATAATTGGGATTCCAGAAGAAGAAGAAAGAGAGAGGGGAGCAGAAGGTATATTGGAGACAATTATTGGAGAGAATTTCCCTAATATGGCAAAGGGAACAAACATCAAAATCCAGGAGATGCTAAGAACGCCCCTCAAAATCAATAAAAATAGGTCCACACCTCGTCACCTGATAGTAAAATTTACAAGTCTTAGCGACAAAGAGAAAATCCTGAAAGCAGCCCGGGAAAAGAAGTCTGTAACATACAAGGGTAAAAACATTAGATTGGCAGCGGACCTATCCACAGAGACCTGGCAGGCCAGAAAGAACTGGCATGATATATTCAGAGCACTAAACGAGAAAAACATGCAGCCAAGAATACTATATCCGGCTAGGCTATCACTGAAAATAGAAGGAGAGATAAAGAGCTTCCAGGACAAACAAAAGCTGAAAGAATTTGCAAACACCAAACCAGCTCTACAGGAAATATTGAAAGGGGTCCTCTAAGCAAAGAGAGACCCTAAAAGTAGTAGATCAGAAAGAAACAGAAACAATATACAGTAACAATCATCTTACAGGCAATACAATGGCACTAAATTCATATGTCTCAATAGTTACCCTGAATGTTAATGGGCTCAATGCCCCAATCAAAAGACACAGGGTATCAGAATGGATAAAAAAACAAAACCCATCAATATGCTGCCTACAAGAAACTCATTTTAGACCCGAAGACACCTCCAGATTTAAAGTGAGGGGGTGGAAAACAATGTACCATGCTAATGGACATCAGAAGAAAGCTGGGGTGGCAATCCTTATATCAGATCAATTAGATTTTAAGCCAAAGACTATAATAAGAGATGAGGAAGGACACTATATCATACTCAAAGGGTCTGTCCAACAAGAAGATCTAACAATCTTAAATATCTATGCCCCTAACATGGGAGCAGCCAACTATATAAACCAATTAATAACAAAATCAAAGAAATACATCAACAGTAATACAATAATAGCAGGGGACTTTAACACTCCCCTCACTGAAATGGACAGATCATCTAAGCAAAAGATCAACAAGGAAATAAAGGCCTTAAATGACACACTGGACCAGATGGACATCACAGATATATTCAGAACATTCCATCCCAAAGCAACAGAATATACATTCTTCTCTAGTGCACATGGAACATTCTCCAGAATAGACCACATCCTGGGTCATAAATCAGGTCTCAATCGGTACCAAAAGATCGAGATCATTCCCTGCATATTTTCAGACCACAATGCTCTGAAGCTCGAACTCAATCACAAGAGGAAATTTGGAAAGAACGCAAATACATGGAGACTAAACAGCATCCTTCTAAAAAATGAATGGGTCAACCAGGAAATTAAAGAAGAATTGAAAAAATTCATGGAAACAAATGATAATGAAAACACAACAGTTCAAAATCTGTGGGACACAACAAAGGCAGTCCTGAGAGGAAAATATATAGCAGTGCAAGCCTTTCTCAAGAAACAAGAAAGGTCTCAAATACACAACCTAACCCTACACCTAAAGGAGCTGGAGAGAGAACAACAAAGAAAGCCTAAACCCAGCAGGAGAAGAGAAATCATAAAGATCAGAGCAGAAATCAATGAAATAGAAACTAAAAAAACAATAGAACAAATCAACAAAACTAGGAGCTGGTTCTTTGAAAGAATTAATAAGATTGATAAGCCCCTGGCCAGACTTATCAAAAAGAAAAGAGAAAGGACGCAAATAAATAAAATCATGAATGAAAGAGGAGAGATCACAACCAACACCAAAGAAATACAAACAATTATAAGAACATACTACGAGCAACTCTATGGCAACAAATTTGACAACCTGGAAGAAATGGATACATTTCTAGAGATGTATAAACTACCACAACTGAACCAGGAAGAAATAGATAACCTGAACAGACCCATAACCAGTAAGGAGATTGAAACAGTCATCAAAAATCTCCAAACAAACAAAAGTCCAGGACCAGACGGCTTCCCAGGGGAATTCTACCAAACATTTAAAGAAGAATTAATTCCTATTCTCCTGAAACTGTTCCAAAAAATAGAAATGGAAGGAAAACTTCCAAACTCATTCTATGAGGCCAGCATCACCTTGATCCCAAAACCAGACAAGGATCCCACCAAAAAAGAGAATTACAGACCAATATCCTTGATGAACACAGATGCAAAAATTCTCACCAAAATACTGGCCAATAGGATCCAACAGTACATTAAAAGGATTATTCACCACGACCAAGTGGGATTTATTCCAGGGCTGCAAGGTTGGTTCAACATCCGCAAATCCATCAATGTGATACAATACATTAATAAAAGAAAGAGTAAGAACCATATGATACTCTCAATAGATGCTGAAAAAGCATTTGACAAAGTGCAGCATCCCTTCCTGATTAAAACTCTTCAAAGTGTAGGGATAGAAGGCACATACCTCAATATTATCAAAGCCATCTATGAAAAACCCACCGCAAATATCATTCTCAATGGAGAAAAACTGAAAGCTTTTCCGCTAAGGTCAGGAACACGGCAGGGATGTCCGTTATCACCACTGCTGTTCAACATAGTACTAGAAGTCCTAGCCTCAGCAATCAGACAACAAAAAGAAATTAAAGGCATCCAAATCGGCAAAGAAGAAGTCAAACTATCACTCTTTGCAGATGATATGATACTATATGTGGAAAACCCAAAAGGCTCCACTCCAAAACTGCTAGAACTTATACAGGAATTCAGTAAAGTGTCAGGATATAAAGTCAATGCACAGAAATCAGTCGCATTTCTTTACACTAACAACAAGACAGAAGAAAGAGAAATTGAGGAGTCAGTCCCATTTACAATCGTACCCAAAACCATAAGATACCTAGGAATAAATCTAACCAAAGAGGCAAAGAATCTATACTCAGAAAACTATAAAGTACTCATGAAAGAAATTGAGGAAGACACAAAGAAATGGAAAAATATTCCATGCTCATGGATTGGAAGAACAAATATTGTGAAAATGTCTATTTTACCTAAAGCAATCTACACATTTAATGCAATCCCTATCAAAATCCCATCCATTTTTTTTAAAGAAATAGAACAAATAATCCTAAAATTTATATGGAACCAGAAAAGACCTCGAATAGCCAAAGGAATATTGAAAAAGAAAGCCAAAGTCGGTGGTATCACAATTCCAGACTTCAAGCTCTATTACAAAGCTGTCATCATCAAGACAGTATGGTACTGGCACAAAAACAGACATATAGACCAATGGAACAGAATAGAGAGCCCAGAAATAGACCCTCAACTCTATGGTCAACTAATCTTCGACAAAGCAGGAAAGAATATCCAATGGAAAAAAGACAGCCTCTTCAACAAATGGTGCTGGGAAAATTGGACAGCCACATGCAGAAAAATGAAATTGGACTATTTCCTTACACCACACACGAAAATAGACTCAAAGTGGATGAAGGACCTCAATGTGCGAAAGGAATCTATCAAAATCCTTGAGGACAATGCAGGCAGCAACCTCTTTGACCTCCACCGCAGCAACTTCTTCCTAGGAACATCGCCAAAGGCAACAGAAGCAAGGGCAAAAATGAACTATTGGGATTTCATCAAGATCAAAAGCTTTTGCACAGCAAAGGAAACAGTTAACAAAACCAAAAGACAACTGACAGAATGGGAGAAGATATTTGCAAATGACATATCAGATAAAGGGCTCGTATCCAAAATCTATAAAGAGCTTATCAAACTCAATACCCAAAGAACAAATAATCCAGTCAAGAAATGGGCAGAGGACATGAACAGACATTTCTGCAAGGAAGACATCCAGATGGCCAACAGACACATGAAAAAATGCTCCACATCACTCGGCATCAGGGAAATACAAATCAAAACCACAATGAGATACCACCTCACACCAGTCAGAATGGCTAAAATTAACAAGTCAAGAAATGACAGATGCTGGCGAGGATGCGGAGAGAGGGGAACCCTCCTACACTGTTGGTGGGAATGCAAGCTGGTGCAACCACTCTGGAAAACAGTGTGGAGGTTCCTCAAAAAACTGAAAATAGAGCTACCCTACGACCCAGCAATTGCACTCCTGGGTATATATCCTAAAGATACAAACGTGGTGCTCCGAAGGGGCACGTGCACCCGAATGTTTATAGCAGCAATGTCCACAATAGCCAAACTGTGGAAAGCGCCTAGATGTCCATCAACAGATGAATGGATAAAGAAGATGTGGTATATATACACAATGGAATACTATGCAGCCATCAAAAGACATGAAATCTTGCCATTTGCGACGACGTGGATGGAACTAGAGGGTATCATGCTTAGCGAAATAAGTCAATCGGAGAAATATAACTATCATATGATCTCTTTGATATGAGGAAGTGGAGATGCAAGGTGGGGGGGTTTGGGGGGAGGTAGGAAAAGAAAAAATGAAAAGATGGGATTGGGAGGGAGACAAACCATAAAAGACTCAATCTCAAGAAACAGACTGAGGGTTGCGGGGGGGAAGGGGGACGGGAGAGGGTGGTGGGGAAATGGACATTGGGGAGGGTATGTGCTATGATGAGTGCTGTGAAATGTGTAAACCAGACGATTCACAGACCTGTACCCCTGGGGATAAAAATACATTATATGTTTATTAAAATAAAAAAATTAAAAAAAAAAAATAAAAAATAAATAAAAAAAAAGAAATAAACAAATTCAGAAAAGTAGAAAACAACAGAAAATAGAGATTTTGTAACCTGGTTATAAAAACAAAATCCACCTATTCCCAAATATGTTAGTAACAAAGGGGACCCACTAAAAACATATAGTCAGAGAATAGTTTAAAGAAAAAGGATAAAGAATGACATGTGAGACAAATTCTAACAACAACAAAAGGCTGATATAGCTAAAATGTATTAGTAGAGATAAAGAGGGGCATTATAATATGACAGAATATTCAGTTCAACAGAAGTCTAGAATATGTAGTCACCTATAATGGTACTGATTCAAAAATTTTTAAGTTAAAGTTAAACAGACCATGAGGAGTAATTGTAAAATACATCATTATAGTGGGTTTTTTTGACATACCACTCAAAATAATTAATACATTAAATAAGATAGAGAAGATATGAAAAACTCAATTAATAAATAACCTTGGTCTAGCTGACATCTATAGCATTACATGCAAATATTGACAAATACACATTTATAAGTGTAAGAGAAATATTTACTAAAATACTATGTATTAGGCTATAAAACAAGTTTAAAGAGATTTCAAAAACTGGGTAGTACGTAAATAACATTTCTTGACTTACAAAATTTACAATTTAGTTAATAACTATAAAAAATTATATTTTTAATAAGGCTATAAGCATTTGAAAAATTTAAATATAGTTTTAAATAACATAGGTCAAAGTATATATGATAATGTAAATTAGGATAAGTGTAGAACTGAATGATACCAAAAATACTAAAATAATACCAAAAATACCAAAAAATAAATAAATGCTATTGCTATAAACCAGTGAGATTTTGAAACTATCTACTTACAAATAGAGGAATAATTAATTAAAAACTTTCCAAAACTCTTTTTCTTAAAACCAGAAGGAACAAACAAAATCTGACAACAATGACAAGGAAAATTCAAGAAAGGAATATTGCAGGCTAACCTCATTCATAAATACATGTGATGTAGAACAATCCTTGAGATAATATTATAGATCTAATTGTGAAAAACAAAGCAACAAAATGTCTATGAAATTATTTAAGAACTATGATAGGGAAATAATTCTTAAACGAGACATAAAAGCAGTGACTTTAAGGAAAAGATTAGTAAATTCAATATTAAAATTGAGAAGTTACATTTATTAATAGAAATCACTAAGAAACTGAAAAATGAATCAGAGAAGAGATTGTATTTACAGAATGTATAGCTATCAAATATAACCATAATATATTAAGAACTACTAATCAATAATAAAAGTAACATAATAGATGAATAGAAAAGACACACGAAAAGGCACTCTCAAAAAAAATCCAAATGACCAAGGAACATTTGAAAAAATGTTAAACTTCATTAGTCATTAGGAAAATGGATAATAAAGCCTCACTGAAATACTCCTAACTCTGAAATGGCTAAAATGAAAAAGATAGACACCACCAAACGTTAGTGAGATAGTGGAACAACTGCAACTCTTATATATTACTGGTGGGAATATAAACCACTACCTATACTGGGAAAAACTGTTGGGTAAGATCTAATAAAATGGAACATCCACCAGACACTGTGACCCAGAAACTCCAGTCCTAGGCATATAAATTAAGAGAAATGCATATTTATATTCACTATTAACTATTCAATACTCAATATTCAATATTCAATATTAACAGTACTCATGAGAGCACTAAACTGGAAATAACCCAAATTTTCATCCATAATAAGATAAGTAAGATTGATAAAGAAATTGTGATATCTTTTTTTTAATATTTATTTTATTTTAGAGAGAAAGACAGGGAATGCGAGAGTGGGGGAGAGGCAGAGGGAGAAGGAAAGAATTTCAAGCACACTCTCTGCTGTGCACAGAGCCTGACTTTGGGCTCCATCCCATGACATACGAGACTATGACCTGAGCTGAAACCAAGAGTCAGGCACTTAACTGACTGAGTCAGCCAGGTGCTCCCGTGACATATTCTTATGCTGAAAATGAACTAATGATTGCCACCTAAAACAACATTGTTTATAGGCCACAAATTATAAGGTTGAGTGAAAGAAGCCATAAACAAAATACACCTAATTACTCAATTTACACAAGTTGAAGATAGTGAAAATAAAGCAATGATGATAGAAGCCAGAATAATGGTTAGTGACCAGGACAGAGTTACAGGAGGGGTTAAGGATGCTTGTAATGTTCTGTTTTTTCATCTGATAACGGTTACATGGACAGTTCAATTTATGAAAATGCACTGACATATGAACTAATAATTTGTGTACTTTTCTATAATATTTTTAATGTAATGGTTTATTAGTAGGTAAAGGTTTCATTGTCTCCTGGAAATATAAATTTGTTATTTCCATTATTGCTTTGTAATACATTTATAATAAAAATTACATGATATCCAAAATGGGTAGAGATGGACACACTGAACCTATGTTGGTATAATTTAGCTTTATGTATAAAAAATAGACTTTTAAAATATATATTTAATATTGTATCATTTCTTAGAATTCCACATTTCATTATATTTCCTCAAAATGAAAATCACTCTGTAGTGAAGAAAAAACTGCACATATAATCTTAAGCTCAGAAATGAAAACTTTTAACAACATGGGAATAACGTTTTAAAGGAATTGCAATATATTCAGGTAACCAATGCTGACTCTTCAAAGTAAGGTACCAAAAAAATCAATTTTTATCACTTGATATCTATTGCAATTGGAGAGCAATGTCAACTCACTGACACACTAATGGGTTTCAAAATATTTCAAAAAGAACAAGGAAATTGTTAAGTGTTTTAATTGAAATGTAGTTGTAGGTATAACAAATTGAATAATATGATCTTTCTATAAGGCTACCATATAAAACTCTCATAACATAATAAATTCACAGAATTGTCTACATTTTATGTAACTTTATATAATAATCCTACATTAAACTATTTATTTATTTATTTATTTATTAAAACTTTTATTATATTTTCTACTATAAAAAGAGCTGTTTTTCTGTGTTCCAAGTGTCTGAATTCTAATTTAATTTTAGAACAGTTGTGTAGCATTTCCAAAGAGGATTGGCTCTACAAAAGTAGACATAGCTTGCTTGAAAAGAATATTATAGGGGCTTCCACGCCTCAGGTCTGATCTCAGGGTCCTGGGATCGAGACCTACACCTTGGGTTCCCTGCTCAGTGGGAAGCCTGCTTCTCCTTCTCCCATTCCCCCTGCTTGTGCTCCCTCTCTCACTATGTCTCTTTCTGTCAAATAAATAAATAAAATCTTTTTAAAAGAGAGAGAGAGAGAAAAGACATTATATCTAACTGAAACATATTTTTCATGTGTTCAACTGTAACATTATCCTACATGGAAACAATTAAACCTAAAGTAAGATACTAGGTTTTCTAATTCATGTGGTATAAAATTAACAGTTGTAAAATCATAATTTCTGACTACAATGATTATAGTAATCACATATAAAAAGTAGAACTACTTCAAGAATATAACAATCTTCAGTTTTGCTATCTCCTTCTACTTCCTTAATTTTCCCTTCTTGTTATTTAGTTAGTAACAGTTTATGCTTTGATTCTCCTAATTTCTACGATTATATTCCCTGGGCTGAGAAGAAACATCCTCTCTCCAACAAACACACACATTTCTACACTTTACACTTTACTACCATTCAACCAGGTCAAGAAAATCTATCTTCCTCCTTCCCTTCCCATCTTTCTTTCCTTTCCCCCTAATCCTCTCCCCTTATCCTAATATTAATATCACATTATTTTCAATAAAACTCTTCCATGTTGGAGTGGTATATCAAACTAGCACAACCTGTGCCTGGCACATTTAGATTCCTTTCAACCAACAGTACAGAAACTATGGTGAATATGTAACCAGACCTGAATCTAGAGTAGTAGTTTGGCCAGTGACACAGCTGGGTGTTATTCAGAATTAAAATTACAACAGAATAAAAATCATATTAGCCCTTCCCCCCAATTTCTTTTTTCTTTCTCTCTTAAGATGCACTTCCTCATAGTATATACCGGGGAAGGAAGTATGAAGATTGTCTCATTATTTTTTATATTCTCCACAGCATGGTGGGTCCTTCATCCACTCCCAGGCTAATACTATGGGCTGGGGACAGGGAGAGGTAACAGGGAGTTACTGTTTAATGATTATAGAGTTTCAATTATACAAGATGAAAAGAGTTCTGAGTATGGATTGTGGTAATGGTTGCAGAACATTATGAATGTATTTAATACCACAGAACCGCACATTTAACAATGGTTAAGATGATCAGGGTGCCAAAAAAATAAAAAATAAAAAAATAAAAAAAATTAAATTAAATTAAATTAAATTTTAAAAAAAAAGATGATCAGGGTGCCTGGGCGGCACAGCTGGTTAATCCTCAGACTCTTGGTTTCAACTCAGGTCTTGATCTCAGGGATCAAGCCCCACATCTGACTCAGTGCTCCTCATGGATTCTGCTTGAAATTCTCTCTCCCTCTCCCATTCTCCCTCCCACTCATGCTCTTTCTCTCTCTCAAATAAATAAATATATATGTTTTTAAAAGGGTTAATGAAGCACCTGGGTGCATCAGTTGGTTAAGCATCGGACTCTTGGTTTAGATTCAGGTCTTGATCTCAGGTTCCTGAGATTGTGCCCTAGGTCAGGCTCCACACTCAGTGCAGAGTCTACTTCTCTCCCTCTGGCCCTCCCCCTGCTCAGGTGCTCTTTCCCTTTAAAATTAATAAATAAAATCTTAAAAATAAATAAATAAATAAAATTGTAAAAATGGTTAAGATGATCAGTTTTATGTTATGTGTATTTTACCACACACAAAATAGAACTTAGAAACCTGTGCATTGACAGAGTTCTGAGCCTTTGGCTCAGGTCATGATGCGGGATCCTGGAACTGAGTCCCTCAGGCTCGCTGCCCAGTAAGAAGTCTGCTTCTCCCTCTCCCTCTGCTTATGCTCTCTCTCACTCTGCTCTCTGTCTTTCAAATAAACAAATAAAATACTTAAAAAATTAAAAAGTGGAGTTAAATCTCCACTTGGCATCAGTGTCATCCCATTCTTTGCAGTCTTTAACTCTAGAGATTATGCTTCTTTCTTTCTCAAGGACTAGGTTCTTGAGGGCATTCTCTCCTAATAAAACAAGTTTCATCAGTAACAAAAATTCAAATAATAATAAAAATCTGACCTGAGGTGAAGACTTCGTGAGTCAAGGATTTTTGTTGTGAGGTTTTGTTTTGTTTTGGGGTGTTTTGTTTTGTTTTGTTTTGTTTTGTTTTGTTTTATGAGGGGGTTGTTGTTGGTTTGATTTTTTAATACAAAGAGAACTGTCTTTGCAACCTCTTTATCTGTTCTTTCAGCTTCCTCAAAATCTTAACATGGTGAAAAGTATAACAGATTAGTAACAATCAGTACTAAAAGGCACAATTATGTAATTTTTGGCTTATTTTCCCTAAGTTCTTCATATATTGTTAAGTCTTTCTCTTTAATCATAAGAAAGTTTGATACTTGTTGCCTCAAAACATAACTGCATTTGAACCAAGACAATTTCTGAGTTTTATTGATTTCTTTGGCCCATTCTTAAATAACATAGTATATGAGCTAATTCACATTAAAGAAACATGCATTGTATGGGGCACCTGGGTGGCTCAGTGGGTTTAAGCCTCTGCCTTCAGCTCAGGTCATGATCTCAGGGTCCTGGGATCGAGCCTCACATCAGGCTCTCTGCTCAGCAGGGGCCTACTTCCCCCTCTCTCTCTGCCTGCCTCTCTGCCTACTTGTGATCTCTGTCTGTCAAATAAATACATAAAATCTTTAAAAAAAAAAAAAAAGAAACATGCACTGTAGTAGAAAATACTATGATTTTCATAATCAAATTATATTCCATTGACTTCTGTGTATTATGTCAAATTGTCTGTCATTAGCAGTCATTTTATTTCCAATGTCTTTCTATAATATATATATTAGTGTACTTAGCTTTTTATTTCTTTCCATTGATTTAATTTGAAGAAAATAATGTAATTCAAATGTTTGTCAATCTTGGACTTTCACTCTCAAATAACATCAATTCATCCATTTACCAATAAATTTATATGTGATTTTGCAAACAATTATGACATAGGGGACACTAATAATTGATTTTTATTATAATTATCTGTGGACATTTTTTTCCCTTGCTAGATATAAGATATTTGAGGATAAGGATTGAGTAGTACTCCTTTATTCATAGCAATGCCTGAAATATAGGATGTGCTCAAAAAGTATTTTTTATAAAGAATGAATGAATGAACAAAAAAAATGAACCATTTCAGTCTTATTCCTATTTATTATTTTTTATCTGTATTAATATGAGCAAATTTTTTTTCTTTTTAATTACCTGACTTTCTATTTTCTCCCTTTTAAAGACAGTGATCATTACCTCATAAGATTGTTATAACGATCCAGACATATATGTGAAATGTTTTGAAAACTATAAACTTTCATTCAAATAAAACTCATCATTTTTAATCATTAATTTATCTAAATTGAGCAATTTTCCTCCGTGTGACTATTATTTACCCAACTCTAATATTCTCTCCCACCTTCTTACATGATATCACAACATGGATCATCTTATTACATTACCTTATCAAACATTTCTTAGTTTAATATTACTTAACCTTCCTCTTGATTCAACTTCAATTGCAGGCCTGAACACATCTCCAACTTAATAAATTGCATAGAATATCAACTTCCTATTCTTGGACCACATCACCATTGAGACCTATACTGAAGCCTTGTCTTGCCAACCAGTCCAATTATTCCATATTTTTACTTAGCACTAACTTTATCTGCCTTCATTTGTCTTTCTCTGCTTAGAAATTGTTCTGATTATCTACTGCTACATAAAAATCTACCTCTCAATACCAGTGGCTTCAAATAAAAATAATCATTTATTTTGCTCAAAAATCTGCACTTTAGGCATGACTCAGAAGAAAAGGTTTATCTCAGCAGTACAGGGTGTCAGCTGGGGCAGCCTGACTAAGTACTAAAGGTTCTGCTTCCACTTCCACTTACTTACAGGGCTGGCTAGTCCTTGCTGGATGTTGGCTGGGAGATAGGCCTGGGAGCCTCATTTCCTCTTCACGGACCTCTCCCTGGCTGCTTGGTTTGTGCACTGGTAGGATGGCTAGTTTCAAAAGTAGGCATTCAGAGAAGACTATCCAGAAGTGCATGAAGTTTCTACAATTTAGCCTCAAAAGTCACATAGCAACTCTTTTGCCACACTCTACAGAAGCAATACCAAAGGGCCACCAGGGAATTAGAAATAAACTCTAGCACTCAATGACAGCAGTATCAATTCTGAACTGTGTGAAGAACTATAGGATGAAATATATAATGGCAAAAACTTTGGAAAACACAATCTTCCATAGTCCATTCTCTTGCCACAATCTTCCATAGTCCATTCTCTTGCCATATATAAAATACAAGCCACCCTACTGTGAGAACTCCCAAATTTCACCCCATTGTTGCATTAATTTGAAGTTCAGAATCTTGTCATCGAATTCTGGTTCAGATGGTATCAGACTCCTCTGATTTAGTTCCTCTGTACAACTCTTTGAACACCATTCTTCTCAACCTAAAGGCCTTGAACTAAAGAGACAATTTACTGCCCCACAGATATTCTATAGACTAATGGTAGAACAGACATAAGATAAAGGCTAACAACACAGCTATTCAAAAGGAGAAAGACAGGAAGAACATAGCAGTCAGAGTCTCAGGGCATTTCAAATCCACCAGAGTACATGTTGCTAGTTCCAGGATTAGGATCCAGTCCTAACTCCTTGGGAGTTGCTCAATATGTTTCACGACTCCATTCTGTGGGTTTCTGGTTCTGTTCTCTTAAGTCATTTTTTTTTCCATGAAAAGTAGCCTGTGTTTGCAACTAGGTGGTTTTTCAGCCAATTTCCTACCTATAGAAATTTGAAAGTCCGAAGGCCTCCTTTTATTTTATATACTGCATCTATCCCTCTTAGTTCCAGGCTAATGTAATTATTTTTTAAATGTGTGGCCTCTTTGCTTTATCAATTTATAATTCACTCCATTATATAAAGTTATACCCACAAAATGTTTGAGATAAGCTCTCCTCTATATAATGTCTATATAAAATACATATATCATCAATTATTCTTTATACCTTTATAACATTTTCTACTTTAAGGCTATAACTCTACATCAAACTTTGATTCTATTATCCTTTATGTTCTAAATACTGTGTACCAGTTCTTTCCTACCCGTGCCCCCTGCATACTTATTCTCTCCTTCTCAAATGAAGTTTTTCCCATAGTCTTCAAGATTCTTTAGTATTCAAAAAGTGAATAACTCCAAAAACTCAATGTACTATGCATAGGATAATTTTGCCTATAATATATATCTGTTAATAAATATGAAGGGCACCTTGGTGGCTCAGTCAGCTAAACCTCTGCCTTCAGCTCAAGTCAGGATCTCAGGGTCCTGGGACTGAGCCCCAAGGCGGGCTCCCTGCTCAGCTCTCTCTCTCATAAATAAATAAATAAATAAATAAGGTCACTTGCAAACTATGTATAAATAATAATTTCTTTGAAATGTATATAAAGTGCCCAATGAAACAAAATTGAGATTGAAAATAATAAAATTAGTTCATTTTCAATTAAAACATTTCCATCACTTTCTTGAGGCAGGGAGGGGCAGAGGGACAGGGAGAGAGAGAATCTCAAGCAGGCCCCATGCTCAGCATGGAACCCAACTCACGTCAGTCAACTGAAAGAGCCACCCATCCATTTATTTTTAATAAAGATACAGAATCAACAAATCCTCAAATCCTCAAAAAATTTCATCTATTTTTGCCTATACTGAATTACCTTGCATTTTAACATCTCAAAAGCATTTCTGTAGGCTATAGAAAAGTGACAACAAAAACTATGTATTTACTGCACTAGATTAACTGTACCCAGCAAAAGGGATAAACTGCATTTTAATGAACTCTATAGCATTTCTGAGGCTATCATATTACAAGCCACTGAGAAAATAGAATAAATAATTAGTTTTTACACTACACTGACTTTTATGTCAAAGGTATTACTTATGTTTATTGAAAAGGTGAACAAAACTACCTACATGGTATATGTTCAATTAACTTCCAAGATAAAATATATTTGTTTCCTGAAATAAATTCCTGTGGGAATGTGATGCAGAAATCACAATGTTATTTTCATGAGAAATGATCTATACTTCCAACATAAAGTAAGTCTCAATACCTCTTATGTTTGGCCTTCAAATATTGTCTTACATGCCACACACGGTACGGAATCTTCCATTCATTTAAAAATAAAAATCTTGCTTTAAGCTTCAATTGTTTTTCTTCATTTAAAAATCTTAAAATAAGTTTTATTTACTATAAAGCAATGTACATTCATTTAGAGGAAACAAACAAAAGCAAAACAAAATCTTTAACAAACTGAAGGAGGTTACTTATATATTATTTTTCAATAAGGCCCTCTCTGATAACATTCTTTGAAACTAGGGGTCCTGGGATTGAGTGCCACATTGGGCTCTCTGCTCGGCAGGGAGCCTGCTTCCCCCTCTCTCTGTGCCTGCCTCTCTGCCTACTTGTGATCTCTTGCTCTGTCAAATAAATAAATAAACAAAATCTTTAAAAAAAAAAAAATTCTTTGAAACTATACTCAACCTGCTCTGAACTTCATCTTCCTTCTCTCTCTCATCTTTCTTCATAGCATTTATAACCACCTGGTATTCATTCTTTTTTCTTTCTTCTTTTCTTTCTTTATTTTTTCTTTGCTTTCGTCTATCAATTTATTGATCTATTTCTTCTATTCTATTAAATGTCTCTTATACCTCAAATTAAGCTCTATGAAACAATAATGTTTATATTTTGTTCAAGGCCCTGGAATAGTGGTGAATACAAAAGAGACTCAATGCATATTTATTAAATGACCCTCAGTGCATATTTGTTAAATTATTAATCAAATAAATCTTATCTTGTTTCCAGGTTTAAATATATATACCACGTTTAAAATTTTCATAGGACTCCATCCATTTGATGTATGAGAATTAACTAAACCCCATTCTTCTTTCATTTAGTACATTTTAAACTTTCATTACTAGTGTTCTTTGGTGAACTTCCTTGATTCTTAAATTTGGGGTATACCATTAATTAGTCCCCTAGGTAATCCCAGAAGTTGGATTTTGGGGTTAAATGGCATATATATTTGAAAGCCAGCCTGCCCTTGAGAATCACTGATATCAACTTATACTTCCACCACATTGTATGAGACCCCCCCCAGTTCTCTACACTCGATATTTTCATTCATTTTCTTTTTACATTTGCTGAGAATTTCCTTCCTCTAAATGTCCAAAAACAGGTCAATATGAGCAATAAAGAAATGTTTAAGCCCTTTTCCAGTTAGCTAAAATTTTACTTTACCTGAGCTGGATCAATCACAAAATCATTTACATATTTATGAATTAAAACTTGATGCAATAAGAGTAGATTGCTTTATAATGTGATGCACCTCATTTAATAATCTCTTCATTAAATTTTTCTAATGTGTTTTCATTGGTTATACAACATTTAATGGTCTAACCTATACTGATTGCAAATATACTATTTCCCTCTTTAATTTAGACTAATGAAAATGAATTTTACATTTATATTTATACTATTCATTTATAAATAAAACAATTATTCCATGATGTTAATAAAAGTTCTAAAACAATTTGAAATAAATATATCAACATAAATGTTGAGCGACTGAATGAATGCTCCATAAATTGATAAGTCCCATAAGACTATTACCCATTTATCAACCAAACTCGTAACTCATAATTTATCATTTGCAACCTCATTTCTCAACACTGTAACTACAAATGTAAAATATCTAGTAATCAATTTTAATTTGCCAATTATTCTATTTATGGATAGAAAGATAACAATATACATGTTAAGTTCTATAAGGCAAAATACTGAATTTTTAGTAATATTATGACTCAAGGAATGAACATGCCTATCATGCTCTATAAATTGATTCAATTTTACAGTTTCATTTATGTGTATATGTATATACACACATAACAACACAAAATAATTTTATCTGATTTATAAAATATTTGATGTATAACTGAAAAAGGTCCTTCCCATTAGGATTAAGGTAAAATAAAATTACCAATGTTTAAATGACAATAGGATTAAAAAATATTTTTTAAAAGTTTTTATTTAAATTCAAGTTATTAACATACAATGTAATACTAGTTTTAGGTGTACAGTTTAGTGATTTAACACTTACATGCATCTCCCGGTGCTCATCATGATAGGTGCACTCCTTAATCCTCATCACCTATTTAATCCATTCCCCAAACCTCATTTCTTTATCTTCTCTCTGGTAACCAACAATTTGTTCTCTATAGTTAAGAGTCTGTCCCTTGGTTTGCATGTGTCTTTTTTTGCCCCCTATGATAATTTGTTTCTTAAACTCCACATATGAGTGAAATCATATGGTATTTGCCTTTCTCTAACTGGCTCATTTCACTTTGCATAATACTGTCTATCTCCATACACATCCATTGCAAATGGCAAGATTTTGTTCTTTTTTATGGCTAATATTCCAGTGTATGTAAGTATGTATATAGAAATAGAGATAGAGATGATAGATAGATGATAGAGACAGAGATAAGATAGATAGAGATAGAGATATATCACAGCTTCTATATCCATTTATCAGTCAACGGACATTAGAGCTCTCTCCATAATTTGGCAATTGCAGATAACATTGCTATAAACATCGGGGTGTATGTATACCTTCAAATTAGCATTTTTGTATTCTTTGGGTAAATACCTGGTAATGCGATTGCTGGATTATAAGGTAGTTCTGTTTTTTACTTTTTGTAGAACTTCCGTACTATTTTCCAGACTTGCTGCATCAGTCTGCATTCCCACTAATAGTATAAGAGGGTTCCCCTTTCTCCACATCCTCATCAACATCTGTTGTTTCTTGAAAAAACACTTCTCTCTTAATTTAATTCTAAGATATGATATGAAAGGATAACATTCATAGGATAAAAATTGATACAAAGCATAAAACCAACAGAACCACTATCCCTGTATCTTTTGATTATATGCCAATGATTTTTTTTTAAATCACAAGACTTATCATATTAAGTTAGATGGTATTCCCAGCAAAAGTTAGATGGTATTAAGAATTATAAACAGAAATGGGCTATTCTCATTTTAGAACAGACCATATTACTATGCATAAACTAAAAAGAATCAAGAATTCTTTGTTATACTCATTAATAAAAAACCTAGCTTAAGTAAAAATCAATTAAAAATGAGGAATCTATTTAGGAGTTGATAATACCACACTTGAATATCTTTTCCTTGATTGGATCAGTATAAGAGAATTAGGACAAATGGAAGTTAATTTTCAATTACCAGAATGAAGCACGGATATTAATTGAATTGGCCCTGGTCACCTACTAAATCTATATTCAAGACATGTTTTCAAGATGGTATATCTTAAATAGTAGATTAAATTTAAAAATATGAACAATTCTAATCACTACAATATCTGCACATGTCAGATGAAATCAAATTTTATACATCATAGTATCAGGTAGTACCTTCAGAAATCCATTTTTTTTCTGACAAGATTTTACACTTCTAATGAGCTTCAGAGCTTCTGAAAATGACTTTAAAATACAGTCTTATTGATCTTTAGTATTCTCAGGAGAGCCAAGTGGGTAGCAAATATTTTCTTAATTTTGTAAAATAATAAAACTAATAAAACCATTAGTGAATTTACTTGCCCTATGTTAAATCCTGAAACAATGAAAAGTCGCAGTGCCAATCCTGTCACCTAACTGAAACTCCTATACCTTCCAACTACAAAAATTTTTATGGAGAGAGCAGTAAAGGCAGAGAGAAAAAAATAATCTTCAGAAAATATGAAGTTCAACATAATTTATTTCAAGAGACCCTTAAGTGGATATTTATTTATTATTTGATTGTGCTTGATGATCGTGACCATGGTAATACCAGAACTTGAAAGAATTAATTTCCCTGCACCACTTCTGCATAACAAAGCTAAAACCTGACAAAATCAGCAATGGTACAGTAACTCAAGAGAAGAAAAAGAAAATTTTAAAAAGTTAAATTTTGATGTATAACAGATCTTTAACTGGGCAATATACTTGATTATTGAAAGACAATGAGAAACAAAGTAAGCCTCTATGGATCACAGGTTCTCTGAGTATTCTCATTTGCTGACATGTTTTTCATCAGAAACCCTGAATGAGTTTCTCCATTTTGTTTCATTTTTTTCTTTTAATACTCTCATAAAGAGCCATTAAAACAGTTTGGTTGTTTGGTGGAAATATATTTCAAAATTATTGTTGAAAACTATTGTTCCTATTTTCTATCTAGTTTTCCTGTGTGAAAAAATACAGCTAACTGATTTAACCTCATTACCAAGGAAAGTTAATGCATTCATTTTTAGTCTAAGAATAGTATTACTAGCAGCTGAACTAATCCCAATTTTAAAAATCAAAATTGTTTTTGGAATTGTAATTCCCCCCAAAAATGTTTATTTTTTTTACATGGATGTTTTCTTGATACTTGAGAAAAATTAAAATAATTCCCTGAGAATAACATGCTATATGTCTTGAATATGACTTTACAAATCATAGTCTATTGCTTTCTCCTCTAACAGTTCTAGTATATTAAGAATTTTGGGTTTTTCCCTAATAGAAAATGACTTTACTAACTTTAAGTTAAAACTCATAAGATGGTCTTTGGTAAAATTAAGAGTCATGAAACTCCAAACAAATCTTACAGTTGAAAAAAAAAATCTAAAATCTTTCACTGAATAAGCAGATATCTTTTTTATCCTATATATTTAAAAGAGGCATGGTAAATGTAAAGGTATGTTTATAATTGTCTATTTTTACATGGAAACCTTAGATTTTTTTTTTCTCAAAGCTTTAAAATAACAGTCTGTAATTACCTGGCCCATCAGTCACTTTCTGTAGGCACCGCGGAGTTGTGCTAAGAAAGGAGGCATGTTTCAGTTTAGCCACAAAACTACGAGGCGGCATGTATTTATGTTGAACTTGGGACATTTCATATGATTTTTGAACATCATAGCTGCCAGGTGCTGGAATATCCTGAAAAGAATTTCAATGGATGAGCATTAACATGTCTTAAATGGAAAATACATAAAACCATGTAGCACAGATGTTCACACTAAGCAATGCCATAAGTGGAAAAATATGAAAATTCTCTTAATCGATTAAAAAAAATTAAAAGACTATTCTTAAATTTATACCCTTCTTATAAGACTGTAAATTTGCTTGTCAAAACTTAAGGTAAAATAAACAGAATTATGAAATTTAGGACCATATTCTTTAAAAAAACCTTTCATATTATAGATCAAACTTTCATTTTCAAGTGTTATAATGAAAATCAAATTTCATACAGGAATGAAAATGATTATTTATTTTCATAAGAAGCAATACTATCACTACTATACTGTTCTATGTGAGCACACTTAACTTATTCTACAAATGAGACTGCTTATTTCATTTTTAATAGATTCCAATTAATTTGAAAGCCTTCCCCTTTTATCATTTATGGTTGTTTATATGCTCTACAGTTATATTAACATTTTTAATCAACATAAGTCACATGGAAATTAATAACTGTAATAATAATTCTAAACTCAATTAAATATAAAATATCATATATTTGTTGCACAATTAATGCCTATAAACTATTAACTAATTATTTCAATGAAAAACTTTTTAACTCATTTTCCTCAAATTATTTTAAAATATGACATATTCTATGTAACATATCTGTTCATCTCTATTATGTATAAAAAAACAACTTCTCAAGTTTTAATGTTTTTCTAGTAGGCAGGACACTTACATGGCTAATGGTGTAGACTCCAGCTCTAGACTCGGGTTTCAAATATCTGCTCCTTACTTTTTTAGGGACCCTAGGCAAGCCACTTAAACTGTGGGATTCTTAATTTCCTCATTTGTAACTGGAGAAAATAATAGTATTTATATCATATGCCATAAGGGTTGTTATGAGAAATAAATGAGTTAAAACAAGTAAAATACTTACATTGGTACCTAATTCCATAAAAGCATTAGATAATCTTACTATTCTACAAAAGTTAATTTCAATACAAAAAAAAATAATAAACAATGAAATTCAGGGTTTGGGCTAATAGGGAAGTATTTTAATGTTTCAAGTAATTCAAACAAATTTGGATACTGAAAAATCATACTTTTAAAGTCCATCGAGGAGCCATACTTTATAAAACATACTTTCTCTTGTTTCTCATGCCCTTATCTCCTTCAAGCATATGCCAACAACATTATCTTCTATTTCCAAAGAATCATTAAATATGGTATGTGTACTGGGGAGGAGATTCTTACATGAAAACCCACATTTCTGCTTTAAGTTCCGTGTCAAAGAGCAAATACCACACTCTGTAAGTCAACTAAAATATGTCAGCAGTTGTTTGCTTGCCAGCATCAACAGAATATTTAGTAAGGGTAGGCTGAAGATAAGCAATACCAGTAGTAGCTCCAAAGATGACTTCTGGATCTTTTGGGGCTGCTTCTGTGGTGTGTGAAGGCAAAGTGGGAGAGAGTGCCAAAGCACAAAGAAATCTTGAGTGCACACAATAGACTCAGAGTGTTTCGGGAAGCTTTGCAAAGCTCTTGATTGTACCTACTATATATTTTAATTTTCTCATCTGAAGCGAATCATGGTTATGGCTTCTGTAACACCCTGCCTGGCATCACCACCCATTCCTTTTTCCAGTGCCTAGCCTGTATATGATTGATGGCTTTGGCTGCTGCCATATAGAAACCTCTTTATTATTTTTTTAATGCCTTGAAGCAAAGATAAGAAACTTCATAAGTGATCAGTTTTCTTAAAAAACAGTATATTCCCACCAAGGAAAATTCATCGAACTAGCTATCCTAAATTTCAATTGATTCAATGTGTCCTCTACAAAGTGTAGATATACTACATTTGTTCATGATTGTCTCTTCCTATAGCATATCCATTCTTCTCTGAAAACATATTCCCCACTTTTGTCCTTTTTCAATGCTTCTAAGCTCCTCTTACTCATATTCAATTCTCATTTTGTCTAAGAGACTGATATTTCAAGTCAATTTCCTAGACAAATTGTTACCAAGACAAATCTGAAACATTGTTTAAGAGCAATAATTTAAACATACCTACAGATGGTACTCTAAACACCATTTCAGGAAAAAACAGTATGTAGGAGAAAAAAGTATGTAGAGGTAAGATCATCAAATCTCTGTGGGTGATCCTTTATATACATCACAGAAAATAAGAAAGGCACACAATGAGTGGATATGACAGACATTTCTCATGCTTTTTTTTTTTTTTCAATCTAGTTATTTGTATCCTTTCCCTTTGTTTGGAAAATTTCACATACTTTGCAGCAGATATAAGTCCTGGCACAAAAACTAAAAATGCCTGATTCACATCCTCCTGGTTTAGTTTTTTAGCTAGAACATGAATCTAGGTCATAGGCTTAAATCACAGCCTTTGAACTGGTAGCCAGTTTTTCAAAGAAACACAGAGCATTAAAAATTCCACCCTTTGAGGGGCTGGCAGTGCTAGAAGCTATGTCCAGCTTCCAGGGACAACAAGAGCAAGTAGAAACTGAGGGAAAATGTGATAAAATGCCTGATGAAATAAAAGCTATGCCTCAAGGAAAATAAAGGTAAATCTAAGGTATCCTGATTTCATCTGGAAAATCCAGGCCCTATCAAAAAATGACATAATCATAGAATTAAAATAATTGATATATGTAAAAGTATTAGAATGGTATCTGACACATAATAAGCACTAGTGTTTCCTTCTACTGCCATCATTGTTGTCATTAGCATTATTAATTCTATTAGGTGTGAAACTATGTGTAATCCTCAGTGATATCTTCCTTGCCTAGAGAGATGTCGACTGGCTATTTAAAAGAAAAGCTTCTAGTATTTTAAGCCCTAAACAAATAACAACAATGAAAAGTAGTTAAGTTGTTGGGAATCTCATGAAGACAGAATCCCAGGCAATTTAAAAAAAAAAATCACTAGTTTCAACCAGCCTCAAAGGAAAACACATCACTCCATTTATGTTTTGGAAGAACAATTTCACATACTTTGTGATTTTATTCAATTCTGTCAACCAAGTTGGAGGCCCTACAAAATTTCCTATGCCCAAATACAAGCCTCTTCAAGATACTTAAACTTGAATGGGGTAGGAAGCTAAAGAGTAAAGCTGAAAACTTTGAAGGTGGAATTTGCAGGAAGAAATAAAACAGACCCTCAGGCCTTCAACCCAAAACTCAAAGGGTGACAAGCTCAGAGCCACAAAGGCAGAGTAGAATCTAAATCTTGTGGTACTTATCAGGTAAACTATCACTAGAAGGATGAGCCCACAGCAATATACAACGGATCTGACAGCATTTTATATAAATAAAATGTTAGAAAGCATAATATAATAAAGATCACTAACTATGCTTTGGCTACAATAAGCTTTGATTACATTTTTGCATAAATTGTTCTGGATGTTATTTCATGCCTAAGTATATTCCAGTCATATATAATTTCAATTATATATGAAATTATATATTTCATATATAATTATTAAAATTATTTAATTTATAATTATTTAATATAATTAATATATTTAATTATTTAATATATAATTATTTAAAAAATCACTGGAATTTCTTTTATAATGAAGTTTATCAGTTAAGAAGACTTCAATGAAACTTTCAATCAAAGCTCTGAATCAAAATCTTTAGTCAAATATATATATATATATATTTATATATTTATTTATATATATATTTATATATATATAATAAATAAATATATATATAAATTTATATATATATTTATATATTTATATTTATATAATATTATATATATATTTATATATATATTATATATATTATTTATATAATATTATATATATTATTATTATATAATTATTATATAATATTTATATTATATATATAATATTTATATAAATAATATATAATATTATTTATATAATATTATATATATTTATATATTTATATTTATATAAATTTATATATATAAATAAATATATATATATTTATATATTTATTTATATATATATTTATATATATATATTCACTACACTTAAGGCCTGTAATTTTTTTTACTATATATATATCAAAATCTTTAGTCAAATATATATATAAATATATATATATATTTGACTAAAGATTTTGATATATATATAGTAAAAAAAATTACAGGCCTTAAGTGTAGTGAAATTTTTCTGAATGTGCAGAAAACTTTGATTAAAGGAATTTATACAATGGAATATTACTCAGGCATCAAAAAGAATGAAATCTTGCCATCCAACAATGTGGCTAGAACTAGAGGATATTATGTAAGTGAAATAAATCAGTCAAAGAAAGACAAATACCATATGATTTCACTCATATATGGAATTTAAGAAACAAAGCAAATAAACATGGGGAGGGGTAAAAATAAAATAAGATGAAAATTGAGAGGGAAGAGATTGAACTATAGGAAACAAACTGAGGGTTGCTGGAGGGGAGATGGGTAGGGGGATGGGGTAACTGGGTGATGGGCTTTGAGGAGGGCACTTGATGTAAGGAGCACTGAATGTTATATGCAACTGATGAATCACTAAATTCTACCTAATAAAAATAAAATAAAAAATAAAACTTTTACAAAAACAAAACAAAACAAGCAAATTTACAAGCAATTTACCAATATTTACCAATATGCTTATCCAAGTTGCTTAATTTCAGATTTATAGAGAAGAAAGGCATTTCAGATGATGATCAAATTATCTTTGTTTTGCCTGTCACAAATTATAATTATGAACATGTAGAGTTACCCTTGCCATTTTTCAGCTTTCTTAACATTCATCATATTGAACACATACATTTTTAAATATTTAACTTAGGAAATAATAAGTGTTATTATATTTTATTTTATTTTATTTTTATTTAAAGATTTTATTTATTTATTTGACAGAGAGAGATCACAAGTAGGCAGAGAAGCAGGCAGAGAGAGAGGAGGAAGCAGGCTCCCTGCCGAGCAGAGAGCCCGATGCGGGGCTCGATCCCAGGACCCTGAGACCATGACCTGAGCTGAAGGCAGAGGCTTTAACCCACTGAGCCACCCAGGCACCCCAATAAGTGTTATTTTAGAACAAAAGTATTTTACTACTACAAATATAAAATTATACTGTTAATAAGTGATAGGCAAAAATAGAAAATATTGATTTTATTGTCCGTAATCTCCTGGCACACTAGAAAAGACCTTTTATCCTAACACTGTTTTATAAAAGGGACTAAAAATGTCCCCTATACCATGATACTTCAAGAGTCAGTAAAGAATAATAAAAAGTGCTGGCAGACAAAATCAAGTAGACAATAAAATCATTGATTTCATCTAATTTCTCTATCATACAATTCATACCTGAATCACAAATTTCTAGTTATTTGCTGACATTTTTACTTCATTATCCTCAGACTGCCTTAAAATAAAACCCCTTTATCTTCCTTTCTCCAACTACCCTGCCATCTATCCTTTCTCACCTACCTACAATAATTCCTTATTTAACCAGCTCTGAAAATAGAAAGCTGCATTCACTTTTCTTCACGTTCCTCTCCCATATCTAAAAATTATTAGTTATATCTATTGTAACCTCTCTCACTTTATCCCTTTCTTATCTTAACTACCAAAACAATCCTGCTATGGGCCCTAAAATATACCTGACAACTGTACTATCTCTTTAAACTTTAGGTCTTCAATCTTAAACCATCAACGTCACAGTAGCAAAGAAGTTATACTAAAGCACGACCAATTTCTGCTGGAAAAGTATATTGGTTCCTGAGAGCTGTGGAAAAATTTTTCAGAACATTCTCTTTGGTACTAAAATCCTTTTTAAATTTGGAAGTAAGGGCGCCTAGGTGGCTCAGTTGGTTAAGTAACAGCCTTCAGCTCAGGTCATGATCCTGGAGTCCCAGGATCAAGTCCTACATCAGGCTCCCAGTTCCATGGGGAGTCTCCTTCTCCCTCTGACCCTCTCCCCTCTCATGCTCTCTCTCACTCTCTCTCTCAAATTGATAAATAAAATCTTTAAAAAAATAAAATTAAATAAATAAATTTGGAGGCAAACTTAACAATTATAAAACCCAGTTCTAGCAGAGCCTCTTCTTCCATTCTTGATCACCGTAGATACAAATGATATCCTTCACTTTTCAATTCTTCTGTTACCTATTGTATAAATACACTTACTTATATAAATACATAAACATATGTATACCATATATTTATTTGTATAGGCACATAAACATACAAATAGCTCATTAAACAAATATATATTTATTTGAATATTTATTTCTTTCTTCATCAATATAAGAGCAGGGAGAGGATTTACAGCTCTCTGACGTTTCCTCAGATAAGATTTTATTTGCCTTCTGTATTTGCAGGCAAATTTTTCTTTTATTCCCTCAGTTAAAGAAAGTGGACATTAAAAATCCAGGAGCATAGGAGCTCCACAATAGCATTGGACATGTAGGCCCTTCCATGCTTTCTCTTGTACTGTTCTTATATTGTAGCCCTCATTCTTATGTTCTCAAGATACTCACCATAGCTCTAACCATAACATTCTCATTTCAGAAATGGAGGGAAAGAACAAAAGGCAAAAAAAAAAAAAAAAAATGTGTATAACAACTGAACAACCTTCTCTGAAGAACTTTCCCAATCTGATAACTTTTACTTCCTTTTCATTAATTAAACCTATTCAAATAACTACCCTATAATTACAAAGCAACCTGAAAAAAGTAGTCGTTTTAGCTGGGTACATTGTTCTTCAAATAAAATTGGGTTCTGTTAGTAAAGAAGAAAAAGAGACTAGATATGGCGTTGGTAACTAGTAATCTCAGTCATAACTTTTCTCTGCCTTTGAGGGTTATAAAATTGTAAAATAATTAACTCACTTCTAGTATATTATCTCAGATATTAGACTATCTCTCTCAAAAGTTATTTTGACCCAAGATTTATGGGCTTTGTTCTCTAACTCTTGCTCAACCTCTGGGTCTCAACTTTCCCTCAGTCCATTAGTTCTATCAGGTATCCAGTGATACACTTTCAGAACACACCACTCTCAGTTTTGCAGTGGTAGTTACACTTGCAATTAAATAAGTCTTCAATTATTGTTTAATATCATCATCCCCATAGGTACAGTTCTTGAAGGTTGAGAAAGTATTGTTTCACTGATCAAAGTATCTTCAGTGATGACAAGTGCGTTCCACACAGTAAGTGATCAATGAATATTCTTTTAAAGATTTTATTTATTTGAGAGAGAGCGCGCATGAGCAGAGGGGAGGGGCATAGGGAGAGGAGAAGCAGACTCCCCACTAAGCAGGGAGCCCAATGTAGGGCTTGATTCCTAGACCCTGGAATCATGAACTGAATTGAAGGCACATACTTAGCCAACTGAGCCACCCAAGAGCCCCATCAATGAATATTTTTAATCAATGAGTAAATATATGAGCTAATGAAAGAGTGAATAAATCTATCACTATCTGTCTGCCTTGAAGCCTCTCCTCCCATATTTGGTCTTATCACAGAGCTGCCCCATAACAATAGCGCTGACACAATGACTTCGAAGTATTTTCAACGCCCATAGTGCTTAAATTTATCTCACATACAAGCAGTTCTGTATTAAATGTGTGCTGGGTAAAGACCATTCAAGTACTGTTTTCCTTAAAGATGTTCCGTTTCTTATAAAAGTAAGTGTAATTTATAATCCCAGCAATGATGTAGAAGTATGGATATGCCCATTCATACTGATCAAGGACTAACTTTCATAAAATCATTAGGTAGTTAAATTTGATTAATATTTTATGTGAGATGCATTTACTTCTCTTTGCTATAAAAAAAGTAGACTTTTACTTTTGATGCTTGAGCCTTTCATGACTACCTTTGACTTTGGTTTTATAGAAAAAAAATGTATATCTCAGCAGATTAGAGTAAAACCCATGAACAGAAGTGGTCTGTGTAACCTTTCTTTTCCTGTAAATGCTGATTATACTGAGGAAGGAAAAAAAAAAACAACATAAGATTATTGCCAGTTATAATAGCTCTAATTGACACGATACCATTTCTTTAGAGTTTTATCAACTCAGTACAAATCTATAAGTTGAATGTGAAAAGCAAGAAAATTAATTTAAGTGATTTTTTAAAAAGAACACAATTATTCCTGGATCCAGCTGAACATATTTGGATAAGGCACTAAAAATTATTTTGATAAGCTTAGAAAACTTAAAAGATGTAAATTTTGAATGTGATTTTTGAGGGATGTGTGAACATGAACAGCAGAGTTGCAAAATTTTCGTTAGCCCTAGAGAAATGTCTACAAGTAAAATTCTAATCAATTTATTATGTTCAAACTTTAGGAAATCAAATGACCCCTAGTGTCATCTATTATGTTCAGTCTGGCAAGAATTATCCCTTACATAAAAAGAAGGATCATCTTAAGGTAGTACTCCTGAAATACCACAAAACCCGAAGTCAGAATTGCTGGGTTATATTCACAGCCTTGTTTTTAGTCTCAAGCAGGCCTTGGAGAACCTTACTCATCTAACTCCCTCTCAAAATGGTATATGCCGAAGGTCATGTTCAGAAATATTTAGTGGGTCTCTATGCAGGATACATGTTTCTCCCTATGAGACTGACAGTGAGACGAGTCATAGAACTATTCATATTTGGAAGTGGGCTCTCCAACAGTAAGTTTTAAGAGAAGGCAGAATGATCCAGGCTTTCTTTCTGTAAGCTATGAACATCCTAGCATCCTATTACCTACATTAAAAAGTAATTACGATTAAAAAAAATCCATAAGAAATTTAAGGTTTAAATATGAAGCAATAAAAAAGTGGCACAATTTTAAATAATTGGTAGAGTATAAGAAAATAAATTATTTGATTTTAAAAAAGTAATTATGATTATATGTAGACAGAGAAGAGTAGAGGAGACGACAGAGAGGAATAAACTATGAAAAGGAGAGGTGAGAAAGCAAGGTAATTGTGACAAAGGAGGTATGCAATGACAGAAACTGAACATTGTCTACACAGAGAGATAAAGAACTCTGGTAATGATATCCATACACAAAAATAACTGTTTTCCATGTTACGGCAAATAGTTTATAGATCTCAACAGCAAAAGGTAAATTGTATATTTCAAATGAAGGAAACCAAATTATTCTCCTCTGATGTTCATATAAATGCCTTTTCTGATGAATGAAATATATTCTAAAGACACCATCTCATTCCATATTTATAGTTCTTACATGGCACTAAAGAATTGTTCAAGTTAGTTTATACTTGGTGTCAAATTTAATAGCACATTTTTTGTGACACTAAATGTTTCTTGATTGAAAAGATAAAGGAACAAAACAAACCGAATAAAATATTAGATGAGAAGCTTCAATAATCCTATCACTGTTTCCAAAGGTCATATATATAAAAGGTTATAGCCATCTAAAAACATCTAAAATATCTTAAACTTCATGGGGAATCAAGAAAATAATCATATAAAATAATGCTAATATCTTTATATTTTCCTTTCTTTTCTTTTAAAAAATTTGGTATATTGTTTCCCTATACTATAAACAAAATGCTACTTACATGATACTGTTTTTAAATGCTACCTTCTTTTAATTTTGGTCTAACAAAAATGTACTGAGTCTTTACTAAACACTGGCACTAGTGTCCATCCTTAGTGAAGATTATGGACTCTGCAGCTATGTTGCCTGGGTTCAAGCCCTGGCTCAGCATTTTGCTAATCATATGACCATGGGTAAATCCTATGTCTCAATTTTCTTCATCTGTAAAATAGAAATAATAATAATTCTTACCGGGGCGCTGGGTGGCTCAGTGAGTTAAATACTCTGCCTTCGACTTGGGTCATGAGCCCAGGGTCCTGGGATCGAGCCCCACATTGGTCTCTCTGCTCAGTGGGGAGCCTGCTTCCCCCTCCCCCTCCCTGCCTCTCTGCCTACTTGTGATCTCTGTCAAATAAATAAATAAAATCTTAAATAATAATAATAATAATAATTCTTAACCTCCTAGGCTTGCTGTTAGGATTAAATGAGTTAATATATGTGCAACACACAGTGCTAGGTACATAGGTGCATGCTATATAAATTTTAGTTATTATTATACTTCATTATAAATATTGAGTTCCTAATATATCTGATATTTGGAGGCTACTTGGTTTTTCCCCAAATAACTTCTACAAGAACTATCTGAAAGTAATATATTCTTCAATGTCCGAAGTAAATTAATCTTAGAACATGCAGCTTAAAAATATCAGTATATCTGTTTCAAATGAAAAAAAGCACAATGACTAACATAAAATTATAACTTGATCATGGGCTAAATATAATTTAACAAATATCTTTATTAGACATGAAAAAAACAAAACTCAGAATAGAGTCCCTCTATCATTTATTGACATTTTTAAAGAAAGGTCATGCTTTAAAAAAAAAAAAATTATTTCCCCTCATGCATTTCAGGGAAATGAATCAATTCTTTTAAACAAAGTATTCTTGGGGCGCCTGGGTGGCTCAGTGGGTTAAAGGCTCTGCCTTTGGCTCAGGTCATGATCCCAGGGTCCTGGGATCGAGCCCCGCATTAGGTTCTCTGCTCAGCAAGGAGCCTGCTTCCTCCTCTCTCTCTGCCTGCCTCTCTGCCTACTTGTAATCTCTGTCTGTCAGATAAATAAATAAATAATCTTTTTAAAAAAAGTATTATTTATTGAACAATTTTAAATGTCTTTGTTAGAGTGTTGGGAAATTTACATTTCAATATATTAAAGAAAATATAAATTTTCTGGTCCCAGTTTCTGTTTTTGAATACCACGATACTTTCAATACCTTAAAGATACAACCACTCTGAGAAAAGTAAATTTCTGATTTATAAAGATAGTCCATATTAATGCCTGTACAATAAAAGAGAAAGTCAGTTAAACATGGACAAAGGCATGTAAAAAGAAAAAGACAAGTGTAAGAGAAGGAAAAAAGAAAGTTCATGGTTTCAGTTTAGAAAAGCACCTAATTCATATCTCTCATGAAGACACTCCAAATTTGCCAGAGAACTCATAAGAAAAATGTAAAAGGAACACACACACACACACACACACACACACACACACACACACACAGCAAAATGAAATGAAAAAAAAAAAGCTAACAAACCCAAAGGGCCAGTATGGATCATCTTAGATGTAATTAGGTATTGTTCTACTTTCTCTTCCCATCACTATACTACATTCTCATTGTAAAAAATTGAAATACAAAGTAAAAAAGAGGGGCACCTGGGTGGCTCAGTAGTTAAGCGTCTGCCTTCGGCTCACGTCCTAATTCCAGGATCCTGGGGTCAAGCCCTGCATCTGGCTCCCTGCTCTGTGGGATGCCTGCTTCTCCCTCTCCCACTCCCCCTGTGTTGCCTCTCTTGCTGTGTCTCTCTCTGTCAAATAAATAAATAAAATCTTTAAAAAAAAAAAAAAGAGTCTATTATTCTACTCTATTACTTTAATCAGCCTTCACCGGTGAACATTTAATTCATTTCTACTCTTTCATTGTTATAAACAATGACATAATAAAGGAAAACCTATAAATAATATATGTTTATGCACTTTGGGGCAAATACCAAGATAAATTCCTTAAAAACTGAATTGTTAAGGCAAGGATATATGCAAATTAACTTTTGGTTGAAATTATCAAGTAACCTTAGAAAGGTTTTAGCAATGTAAACTCCACCAATAGTACACTGGCCCTTGAAAAACATGAGTTGAATAACACAGGTCCACCTACACACAGAATTTTTTCAATTAAGTATATTGGAAAATGTTTGGTAATTTGTAACAATTCAAAAAAACTCACAGATGAATCGCATAGCCTAGAAATATGGAAAAATTTAAGAAAAAGCTAGCTGTCATGAGTGCATAAAATATGTGTAGATTTTATCATTTAGTACAATAAAATATACACAAATCTACTATGAAAAGTTAAAATGTATCCAAACATACAGATAGTATACAGCACCATCTGCAGATGAAAGAAATGAAAGCAAACGTAAAGATGCAGTATTAAATCAAAGCCATATAAAATTAACTGTAGCACATACTGTACTACTGTGGTAATTTCATAGCCACCTTCTGTTGCTATTGCAGTGAGCTCAAGTGTTGTGAATATCCACCTAAAACATTGTGTGACACTAATTCCTCCATATAACAGTTTCTCTCTCCAGTAAAATTCATACCACAGCAAAACGTGATCTCTTGTGGTTCTCACATATTTTTCATGTTTAATGCAATACCGTAACCCTAACCCCAGGGGACCCACACAAAGTGCCTCTAGTGATGCTGGAAGTGCTGCTAAGAAGCAGAGAAAAGTCATTGCGTTACAAGACAAAGTTGAATTGCCTGACATGTACCACAGAATGAGGTCTGCAGCACACCATTTCAAGATAAATGCATCCAGAGTTAAGGGCCAATGTAAACAAAGAAAAGACAGTTTGTGAAGCCACCACTTCAGCTACACCAGCAGATGCAAAAACCTTGCACTTTTTGTGGAACGGTTTTTTATCTTGTCTTGAAAATGCATCTTTTATTGTGGGTAAAGGATTGCTATAAGAAAGGCATACCTATAGACTCTAATATGATTCAAAGAAAAGTCATTATATGACAACCTAAGCCAAAAGGAAGGTAAAGTGACTAAAGCTGGAGAACTTAATGCCAGCAAAGGAATAGTTCGATGATTTTAGAAAGAGGTTTGGCTTAGAAAATGTCAAGATAACAGGAGAAGCAGCTTCTGCCAACTGAGAAGCAGAGGGTGAGTTCCCAGACACCATTAAGAAAATCACAGAATGGAAAGGATATCTGCCTGAATAGGTTTTTAATACAAATGGAAGTGCCCTGTTCTGAAAACAAAATGCCAAAGGACATTATTGGTAAGTGAAGCAAGCACCAGGATTTAAGGCAGAAAGAGATAGGCTAACTCTCCTATTTTGTGCCACTGCAGTCAGGTTTATGATCAGGACAGCCCTTATCTATAAAGTTCTAACCCCCAAGCTCCGAAAGAAAGTAAACACCAGCTGCCAGTCTTGTGATTGGACAACAAGAAAGCTTGGACAAGAGCCCTTTTTCTGGATTGGCTTTATTGGTGCTTTATCTCTAAAGTCAGGAAATACCTTGCTGGTAAGGCATTGCCTTTTTTTCTCCCCCCAAGGTACTTAGGAATTCTTTAATTAGAAAAAGAAAGGCAATAGGATTACCTATCAGGTTCTTAAAAGCACCTGAGTTAAATCACTCATATCCCTCTCTTAAAAAACAAAACAAAACCTTAAATCACATTGCTATTAAACTTTCAGGAATAAGACCAAGCTATACTAGAGTACAAAAAGCTGAAATTCTGTGCATGAAAATGATTTATTAGACATCTGGTTTATTCAAACATCAGGACTACTGAAAGTAGAATTAACAGAGCTCATGGGGTAGGGAGGGAGAAAAAATCCATCCAGCACCTGCTTCACTGCAAATTTCCTGGGGACAGAATTCATGAATTCTGCACTACAGTCTCATCCTAAAGCATCCACAGGTGCTTGATATTGATTAACATGAATAGGAGATGAGAAACTTTCCATACAATCAACTTGGCAAGTAGTGTTAGTGATACAATTTGCAGTAATATTCTTAGGCACAAGCAATAGCACTGCCTGCAGTGAGAGTCTTTGATAATCAGAGAAAAGACTATCACTGAATAGAATCTAACAAATAAGAAGGAAGGAAAATTACATGCACTTTTGCCAATGGACTGCTTTACCTCTCAAGAAAAACGCCACAGTGAGATCTATGAAATTAAAGCATTAATTGTTACACTTAACTAGTAATATGTTCTGAAATTATTTTGTGGTATTAAAAATCAGAGAAAAAGAAAACCAATTTAACCTAAGTGGAATTTAGGGAAGAAATGCAGGCTTAATACGGAATAGTAGCTGCATTTCTTTGGCTAACTCATTAAAAAATGACAAACATTTTCAGTCAAAATTTATTTAAAAAAAAAAAGGCAGCAGATCACCATTACAGTTCAAGAACCTAAGCTAAATATGCACTTGACAATAAAGCACATCTGACTGTGGAGTGAAAAAAAACCATCAAATGTATCATCTCCAAATAATAAATCATTTCAGCAAGCCTTTGACTGAGTGGAATCATAATGAACCAAAGATTTATTGCTCTGAAAAAAAGTCTGTAGTACAGTAGTATGAATCTTGGGCATTAAGTACAATCAGCTGAATTAAGAAGTTCAAAATCTGGGTACCAGTGGCTCAGTTGGTTAAGTGTCTGCCTTTGGCTCAGGTCATGATCCCAGGGTCCTGGGATCAAGTCCCACATCAGAGTCCTTGCTCAGCGAGGAGTCTGCTTCTCCCTCTCCCTCTGCCCCCGTGCTTTCTCTCTATCTGTCTCTCACTCACTTGCTCTCCTCCAATAAATAAATAAAATCTTTCAAAAAAAAGAAGTTCAAAATCTAATAAGAAATTTGTGTGTGTATATATACCTATATAACTATATGTATATATATTTTTATAGATATATTTATATTTGTGTGTATGTATATCTATATATCTATATGTATATATATATTTTATAGATAAATATATATGTGTGTGTGTATATATATATCTATAAAACAGTGACCCAAGAGCAACTGAGCTATCTCACCTGTTCAGTGAGACATTATTTTAAATCTTCGTTCTTTGAAGACAATTAAAAATTACAATTACAATTCTGAGGGCCCACAAATCAAATTTAAAAAACTGTAGAAAGCAGGGTTGTCTGGGTGCCTCAGTCAGTTAAATGTCTACCTTCGGCTCAGGTCATAATGCCAAAGTCCTGGAACTGAGTTCCATATTGGGTTCCTTGCTCAGCAGGGAGCTTGCTTCTCCCTCTGCCTGCTTCCCCTGCTTGTGTGCTCATTCACTCGCTCACTCTCTCACTCTTTCTGTAACAAATAAATGAAATCTTTAAAAAAAAATGTAGAAAACAATCAAAACTACATTCAAAGACCCTTTTTTTTTTTTAGCTAGATTTCAGCACCCCAAGGGGAAAACAAACACATCCATTTTTTGATATTGGACAATGCCCCCATCCAGCCCATGAGGTCTACTTGCTTCCAAATACATCTCTAATTCAGCCTCTACATCAGGAAGAAGACACAAAAGAAGCAGTGCTAGCAAACAAACTGACATTAGACAATGTGGCAGAAGGGTTCTGATTATTGAAGACTGCTTTTGAATTCACTTATGACATGGACACTTCTATGATACCAGCACTTAAACTAAAGCAAATGGTGGAAGAAGGACTGATTGGTACCATATAGCAACATTTTTAGAGAAATGAAAAAAGCAAAAAAGTCAGACAGAAATTATGGGTATTTCCATAAAGTTACAACAGGAGTGTCTGCCTCTCCTTCCACCTCTTCCATTTCTTCTACCTCTGCCACTCCTAAGACAACAAGGCCAACATCCCTACTTCTTCTACCTCCTCAACATGAAAATGATGAGAATGAAGACCTTTATGATGATCTACTTCCACTTAGTGAATAGTAAATAATCATTATGCTGTACAGTCAACAAACTTAGCTGTTGTGCCTATGTGTGTCCTTGTGTGAAAATCTATTAACTGTATAAGAACTGGGTGAAATAAATGTTTTTGTGTCATTATCAGTGGCTAAGTATTCATCATGTAGAACACCATATACAAGACCTGTATGGAAGTAGATCATTTATCCTTACATAGGCAAAAAGTGAGTGATATTTAATATACAATTAGTAACATATTAGTTTTCTTACTGTTTTATAACTTTGCTTTCAAAGAATTATATTACTGTACAGTATGCCTCTCTCATCATTGGAGAAACTGCATTATCAGCCTAACATCACAGGTTAAGTGGCTTTTTTAAAAAGTAACTATGAGGGCAATACTGTATTATGAAAATTATTTTAATACTATATGCCATGAAAATTTTATAATCATTCATTGGTGGATGTCTGTTTTTGTTTGTATACTTCATAAATCTTACCTTGGGGCCCATTTGGGTTGGGCCTTCTCTTTTATTTTATCTTTCTTTTTTTTCCTGTCTCTCTCTCTTTTTTTTTTTTCTTTCTTTTTTCTTTCTTTTGGGTGGGGACTCTTGATTGCTCAGAAGTGTTCCAGGGTGCACCTTGCCTGCACCACAGTCGATACATTCAGCTACATCCATTCAGCCATCTCTCACCAAAATGACTAGGAGGAGGAATGCCCAACAGAAGAAAAATTCAGAGGCTGGGCCTTCTGCAACAGAGCTAATGGCTATGGACATAGACAATATGTGGGAAAGGGAATTCAGGCTAACAATTGTAAATATTTATGCCCCCAATATGGGAGCAGCCAATTACATAAAAAACTGTTAATCAAGATAAAGAGTCATATTGATATGAATACATTAATAGTAGGAGATCTTAACACACCACTCTCAGTAATAGATCATCCAAGCAGAAAATCAATAAAGAAACAAGAGCATTGAATGATACATTGGACCAGATGGACCTCATAGATATATACAGAACATTCCACCTAAAACAACAGAATACTCATTCTTCTCGAGTGCACATGGAACCTTCTCCAGAATAGACCACATTCTGGGTCACAAATCAGGGCTCAACCGATACCAAAAGATTGAGATTATTCCCTGCATATTCTCAGATCACAATGCTTTGAAACTGGAGCTCAATCACAAGGAAAAGTTTGGAAGGAACTCAAACACCGGGAAGCTAAAGACCACCTTGCTTAAGAATGCTTGGATCAACCAGGAGATCAAAGAAGAACTTAAACAATTCATGGAAACCAATGAGAATGAAGACACCTCAGCCCAAAACCTATGGGATACAGCAAAGGTGGTCCTAAGGGGGGAAATACATAGCCATCCAAGCCTCCCTCAAAAAAACTGAAAAATCCAGAATAACACCAGCTGTGTCTACACCTTAAAGAACTGGAGAATCAACAACAAATTAAGCCAAATCCACACACAAGAAGGGAAATAATCAAGAATAGAGCAGAGATCAATGAGATAGAAACTAGAGATACAGCAGAACGCATCAATGAAACTAGAAGCTGGTTTTTTGAAAGAATCAACAAGATCGATAAACCATTGGCCACACTAATCCAAAAGAAAACAGAGAAGGCCCAAATTAATAAAATTATGAATGAAAAGGGAAAGATTACAACTAACACCAAGGAAATAGAAAAAATCATCAGAAAATATTATCAACAGTTATATGCCAATAAGTTAAGCAACCTAGATGAAATGGATGCATTCCTGGAAAACCATAAACTCCCCAAATTGAACCAGGAAGAAATTGACAACCTGAATAGACCAATATCTAGTAACGAGATTGAAGCAGTGATCAAAAACCTCCCAAAAAACAAGAGCCCAGGACCAGACGGATTCCCTGGGGAATTCTACCAAACTTTCAAAGAAGAAATAATACCGATTCTCCTGAAGCTGTTTCAAAAAACTGAAGCAGAAGGAAAACTTCCAGACTCTTTTTATGAAGCCAGCATCACCTTGATCCCCAAACCAGGCAAAGACCCCACCAAAAAGGAGAATTTCAGACCAATTTCCCTGATGAATATGGATGCTAAGATTCTCAACAAGATCCTAGCAAACAGGATCCAACAGCACATTAAAAAGATTATCCACCATGACCAGGTGGGATTCATCCCTGGGTTGCAGGGATGGTTCAACATTCACACATCAATCAATGTGATAGAACAAATCAACAAGAGAAGAGAGAAGAACCACATGGTCCTCCCAATTGATGCAGAAAAAGCATTTGACAAAATCCAGCATCCATTTCTGATTAAAACGCTTCAAAGTATAGGGATAGAGAGAACATTCCTGAACTTCACAAAATCTATCTATGAAAAACCCACAGCGAATATCATTCTCAATGGGAAAAAGTTCACAGCCTTCCCTTTGAGATCAGGAACACAGCTAGGATGCCCACTCTCACCACTCTTGTTCAAATAGTATTAGAAGTCCTAGCAACAGCAATCAGACAACAAAGAGAAATAAAAGGTATCCAAATTGGCAATGAAGAGGTCAAACTCTCTCTCTTTGCAGATGACATGATACTTTATATGGAAAACCCAAAAGACTCCACCCCCAAACTACTAGAAATCATACAGCAATTCAGTAACATGGCAGGATACAAAGTCAATGTACAGAAATCAGTGGCTTTCTTATACACTAACAATGAAAACACAGAAAGGGAAAATAGAGAATCAATTCCATTTACTATAGCACCAAGAACCATAAGATACCTGGGAATAAACCTAACCAAAGAGGTAAAGGATCTGTACTCGAGGAACTACAGAACACTCATGAAAGAAACTGAAGAAGACACAAAAAGATGGAAGACCATTCCACGCTCTTGGATTGGAAGAATAAACATTGTTAAAATGTCTATATTGCCTAGAGCAATCTATACTTTTAATGTCATTCTGATCAAAGTTCCACCGGTATTTTTCAAAGAGCTGGAGCAAATAATCCTAAAATTTGTATGGAATCAGAAGAGACCCTGAATTGCTAAGGAAATGTTGAAAAAGGAAAACAAAACTGGTGGCATCATGTTACCTGATTTCAAGCTTTACTACAAAGCTGTGTTCACCAGGACAGCATGGTACTGGCATAAAAACAGACACATAGACCGGTGGAACACAGCAGAGAGCCCAGATATAGACCCTCAACTCTATGGTCAAATAATCTTCAACAAAGCAGGAAAAAATATACAGTGGGAAAAAGTCTATTCAATAAATGGTGCTGGGAAAATTGGACAGCTATATGTAGAAGAATGAAACTCGACCATCCTCTTACATCGTACACAAAGATAAACTCAAAATGGATAAAAGACCTCAACGTGAGACAGGAATCCATCAGAATCCTAGAGGAGAACATAGGCAGTAACCTCTTCGACATCAGCCACAGCAACTTCTTTCAAGATCTGTCTCCAAAGCAAAGGAAACAAAAGCAAAAATGAACTTTGGGGACTTCATCAAGATCATAGGCTTTTGCACAGCAAAGGAAACAGTCAACAAAACAAAGAGGTAACCCATGGAATGGGAGAAGATATTTGCAAATCACAGTACAGAAAAAAGGCTGATATCCAGGATCTATAAAGAACTTCTCAAACTCAATACACACAAAACAGATAATCATGTCAAAAAATGGGCAGAAGACATGAACGGACACATCTCCAATGAAGACATATAAATGGCTATCAGACAGATGAAAAAATGTTCATCATCACTAGCCATCAGGGAGATTCAAATCAAAACCACATTGAGATACCACCTTACACCAGTTAGAATGGCCAAAATTAGCGAGAAAGGAAACAACGTGTATTGGAGAGGATGTGGAGAAAGGGGAACCCTCTTACACTGTTGGTGGGAATGCAAGCTGATGCAGCCACTTTGGAGAACAGTGTGGAGATCCCTTAGGAAATTAAAAATAGAGCTTCCCCATGACCCTGCAATTGCACTACTGGGTATTTACCCCAAAGATACAGATGTAGTGAAAAGAAGGGCCATCTGTACCCCAATGTTTATAGCAGCAATGGCCTCGGTCGCCAAACTGTGGAAAGAACCAAGATGCCCTTCAACGGACGAATGGATAAAGAAGATGTGGTCCATAGACACTATGGAGTATTATGCCTCCATCAGAAAGGATGAATACCCAACTTTTGTAGCAACATGGACGGAACTGGAAGAGATTATGCTGAGTGAAATAAGTCAAGCAGAGAGAGCCAATTATCATATGGTTTCACTTATTTGTGGAGCATAACAAATAACACGGAGGACATGGGGAGATGGAGAGGAGAAGGGAGTTGAGGGAATTGGGAGGGGGAGATGAACCATGAAAGAGTATGGACACTGAAATCAAACAATCTGAGGGTTTTGAAGGGGCAGGGGGTGGGAGGTTGGGGGAGCCAGGTGGTGGGTATTATGGAGGGCAGGTATTGCATGGAGCACTGGGTGTGGTTCATAAACAATGAATTCTGTTACACTGAAAAGAAATTAAATTAAAAAAAAAAAAAAACTTGTCACTGTCAGAGTATAAAGGTTACCAGTAGAGAATAGGAGAACTAGTCACAGAACATAGCAAAGTAGAAAGACCCATCATAAAAGCAAAACATTATAGTCGGGGATAGAGAGAAAATACTCTAATACTCCACTAGTAGTACTTAGTACTATACTTTTCCATTTACTCCATAGGCTCAAAGTACTGAAAAATAAACTTAGGGGGTGGAGGAAGATGGCAGGATTTATGAGACTGATTATGAGTGGCAGGATTTAATCCAGCAGAATTGCTCTAGGTGAAGGCCTACCAGATATTGAAAACTAACCAAAGATATATACAAATGAACTTCAACAGCAGCTGTAGATAAGATGATAAACTATCACTCAACTCAATCACGAGTAGGGTTAAAAAGCCACAAATACTAAATGTTGACATATACTGGGCATATACTAGGTTTAGATAGCTTTATTGTGATTTGAGCATGTTTAAAATGTATGGCAGCATGTGAATTTGATAGAACAGGATGACAAATATGAAAATCTTCATTGTGTTATCCTCTGTCATTTTCCATATGTTTGAAATATTTCCTAAACCAAAAATTAAAATGGTATATGAAAAAAATAACAAGAACTAATATAAATTTTTTTACTTAGCTAGTTTCAAGATGAGAAGGGCCTTAAAATCACAAAGCAAAAACAAAACAACAGAATAAACTTCAAAGGAAAAGATCAATAAAAGTGTAAATAAAAATTAAGACTTTTCCATGTAAAGATTATTGCAAAAAATTTTAAAGAAAATAATAAATTCCAATTAGTAATTAACTAGTAGTAGTAGTATAGTTCCTATGTGGGTTCTTCTCTGTAATACATGAATATTTTAGAAAGTGATAAGAAAAGCATAAATTTTACAACACAAAATGGAAAAAAAGACATGATTGGTTAATTTTCAAATTAATAAATAAAATTTGCCAATAAATAAATATCAAGAAATAATTAATAATCAAAATAATAAAAACAGAATATTTACTGAGAATCAGCCAGCAGGGCAACATGGAAAGATTCTGAGCTCTCCTCCTCTCACAAATGCACTAGACATACAGCTACATATGGAGCAATTTGCTCTCATCCTTTAACAAGTTCGGGAAACTAGCTGAGTGACTCCTACACACTGGGTGAATGAGAAAATACTCACATCAAAATGGTTAGGAAAGGCTGAAGCACACTCTTCCCATGAACCCCACTCCAAAACAGCACCAATCAGGAGGAAACCCCCAACTCCTAACCATTCCCTGAGGAATAAAAGATTTGGAACTCCACATGTAGCAGCCCAAATGTTAAACTCTCACCAGAGCAAAGAGCTCTCAAAACACCTAGCTCTAAAATCCAGCAGGGTTGTGCGCACAAGGCCCATAAGACTATACCAAACAAAGAAATTCTTAACAGTGGTTCAAACTCACCACACCTAACCACCAAAGAGGGAGTAGGCAAAATTAACCATCTCCCAGTCTTTTCATGAAAGAGGTTTATTGGACTAAGCTTCTAATTAAGTAGGCATTAGGGGCTGGCAGTGATTATTCCCCAAAAAATAGGGAAGCCAGTGAGTACCGTTCCTGCCTTCTCCCTCCAACCCACTCCCAAGTTGCTAGTATAAATATACTCCTATGAATGTGAGGGTACAAAACACTATTTTGCATTCTATTTTTTGTTATATAACACTAAAAAATTGGTGAATTGTTTTTAATTATTGTTTAATATCTCTTCAAAATAGAAATTATATATTCTGAAACTCCTGGCCATTCTATTATCAGAGTTCATTATTAAAAATAAAATAAGAACTTTAAAAATCTTTGAGTATAAGTCTGACTCGAACTAGTATTTAATTGAAACTAAAATATTTATAAACCACACATTGGATTTACAGAATATGTTTTCAAAACATTCCTAAAGCCTTCATTTTGGTATACTAATGTGACTTCTTTTCAGAATGAAAGGAAGGTGCTCAATTTTTAAACTCTTAACATCTGCATTACTCCTTTACTCTTCTCTCCCTTTCTTCCAAAAGTCAGTAAAAACTATCTTTGTCTTTCCCTTTTCCCAAGCAACATATTTAATCTAATATTACAAAACATATTATGCTCTGAAAGGCTTTTAGGCCAAACAATATAATATTTTCTAAAATCTACGGAAATTTGATTATTTGAGGCAAATTAAATAATGTTTTCATACTAATCATTTTTAATGTATACCATTAAAACATAGTACAAATTAAAGTTGATGTACAGTACCACTTAAAAATGCAAGAAAGCTCTAACTTTCTACCAAACAATAACACAATATGACATTCTTAAATAGTACCTACAATGTTGCTAAAAAAATCTATTAATATACAATATTTCCTACTCTTGATTTTATGAATGTGCTTTAGTCTCTGTTTAATTAAGTATGAAAAACTGTCCCTGCTTTGATTTTTTAAATCAATAAAATTAATACATTTTCTTCTCAGTATCTGCATTTCATTATCACTTTTGCATTTTCAGCACTCATCTATTGCAAATGGTGTTGGCACATTAATCAGTGATTACATCATCATTTAATAATGTTCCTAAGTATCAAAAATTCTCATAATATAAATGTACAGTGTTTCTACTCATATATGAAATGCAGAAGAAAATCAAATTACATTTTAGATAATCAGAGAAGTATTAAGCATGAATTGGAATCAAAATACATGCTCCTCATTTTCTCTTTTAAATTTAAAACATTTATTAATTTCAACAGATTAAGTCAAATTATTTCTTAGGGACATCAAGTAAATTTAGTATGAGAAAAGTAAGGGTCTTTTTGTGGACTAATGTATTTATTTTCTAATGCCACAAATTGCCACAAGCCTAGTGGCTTAAAACAATACATTCTTATTTGCTTACAGTTCTGTAGGTCAGGAGTCTGGAGCAGATATGGCTGGATTCTATTCTCAGGGTATCACAAGCCCAACACCAAGCTGTCAGCCAAGCTGAACTCTTAACCTGGAAGGTCAGGGGAAGAATCTAGTACCAAGATAATGCAGGTTGTTACCAAATTCCAGTGCCTTAGCAAATTCTGAAGTTCCTATTTTCATTTAGGCTATTAGCTGGGGGCTTCTCTCTGTTCCTAAAGACTGTCCACTTTCTTTTCATGTGGCTGTGGCTATCTTAAAGCAGCAATGACCTATTCAGTCTTTCTCCAATTCTAATTTCTCAGGCTTCTCCTTCTGCTTCCAGATGGACAAAGTTCTCCACACTTAAGGGCTCATGTGATTACACTGGGTCCACATAGATAATTCAGAAGAATCTCCCTATTTTAAGGTCAGCTGTGTCATATATCCTAATTTAATCATGGGAGTGATAATTCATCATATTCACAAATTCCAGGGAGCTGTGTGGAGCCCAAGTAAACTAATTATTTAGTGATCCAAAGATAAACACTTTGATGCATTTTTAAACAGATAAGCTTTAGCTCTTGTAAGTCATTTAAATAGATATTTTTAAAGCATTTAGATATTATTGAAGATTTATTTAGATTAGGGCTTGAACACAGTATATGAGATGAATAGAACAGGCAACTCTTGATTAGCAGTTCAGCCCTTTTTTTCATCCAGAATGTCTTATCTATGGCTCTAAATTTACAAAACTCCACTTAGAGGCCAAATTCTTATATTTAATCAGTCCCTGCCACATCAGAAAGCAATTTTGTCATCATCTATATTAGAAGCATAACCAATTAGAAGTATTGACCTGCTTTCCAACACTAAAAAGATAATTAATGAACATTCAGTAATTTCTTCAGAGATTTCAGATAAATATAGTTTTTAGTTTCTTTTCATATCTAATAATAGTTCAAAGCCCTGGAATATTTATCTCTAAGTTGTAGGTCACCCTGCCCACAAACAAGATGACTTTGTTTCACATTTCTGCTCATCACTAACAGAGTCAGGACAAGAATCCAAGCTCTCACTTACAGTTCAGTGCTCTATAAACTACATATTCCTTAATAATTTAAAAGCCTTCCTCAATCACTCAAAAGTTCTCTCAACCAACCAGAAAAAATAATTTCTCCTCATTGTGCAAACTTACATTATCATAGTGATCTGTTATATCATCAAATATAAGATCCTCTGTCACATGTTCTCTTATCATTCTGTCATATCCTAGAGGATTAAAACAACTTTTCCCAGAAAACTGACTACTATGTGTGTTCCTGATTAAATGTCCATAGATTAAGGGGTATCTAAATCAAAAGGTATGGAACCATACAATATATATATATAGTGGTTTAGTGTGTGTGTGTGTGTGTGTGTATACACACTCAGTCTACATCTCTAAAAGGAGAAGAGAAAAACACCAAAATTCTAAATGCTGCCCCTGCCAAACACACACACACACACACACACACACACCCCAGAAGAAAACTATAACACAAAACCATAAACCCAATTAAATTTCTACAATAAAGCTTTTGAGGATTAAAAAAAATTCTTGAATACAGTTTAAAAATAACAGAAATGAAGAAAAAATAAAAGTTGATTTGACTTACTGTAAAAAAGTTTAGATATATATGTGTATATATATGTTATGGTCTATGTTATATGATTTACAAATGTGTTATGATTTATGTTATATATATATGTTATATGGTCTATGTTTTATACACACACACACACACACACATATATATATACAACATATATATGTTATATGAGGCCATCTAAGATATAAGACCAAGCTACAAGGTAACCAGGGAAGAAAAAGTTCACATAAAAATTTCATAAGAAGTATTGGCAAAAATCAAGGAAAATAAAGAATAAGAATATAAAATAAAGAAGTGAAGGCTCAGAGAAAAAGTGGTTTGAAATGGAAGACAGGCAGAGGAGATCCAATGTATGTATAAATCATGTTCCTAAAGATTAAAAAAAAATGGAACTACCAAAAATCCAGAAACAGCAAAATTAAAACCACTATATCAAGGAATAGTATTAGTAAGAGTTTAAGACATATAAAAACTGTTGCAAACTGGATGTCTCCAACCATAAAAACTGATAAAAGGCTGAGAGGCATAATGTTACAGGATGCTTATAAATTGACTACGAGGAAGCTGTTTATCTTTACAATGATTGGTAATACAATGTGGATATCTAGAAGGCTGGGAATTGGTTAAAAGTGATCATCTCATACCACTCTTAGGAATATTATTTCAGTTTCTTTTGATTGTCAGACACATTTACAAGAAATAACCTAAATTAAGTTTCATTTATATTCATGAAATAAGATAGATTTAATTTATTTACATGGCTTAAATGATTTTTTCTACTCAGGGAATTCTTAAATACAATCTCTATTCTGCATTTAATAGAACAAATTAATATTTAAGGCAATAATGAAGGACAAAATTTTATAAGTTAAAAAATCTATTTGAATATACATATTGAAAGAACCAATTTCTATGTAGGAAAACTGAAACTGAAATGTTCAATTCTGGAAATATGCCAGTAAATACACTGGAATTTAATTTTTTTTAAAATCCTCAAGACCTCTAAGCAAAACAAAACAAAACAAAAAACTTACGAAAGCAATAAAATTAGACAGGCTGCAGGCTTCTCAAAAATATAACAAGACTATTATTTTTTAATTTAAATTCAAATTAGTTAACAAATAGTACATTATTAGTTTCAGGGGTAGAATTTAGTGATTCATTAGTTGGATATAATACTGCTCATTACATAAAATGCCCTCCTTAATGCCCATTACCCAATTATGCCATCCTTCCCCCCACCTCCCCTCCAGCAATCCTCTGTTCCCTATTGTCAAGAGTTTCTTATGATTTACCTCTATGTTATTATCTTATTTTATTTTTACTTCCCTTTCCCTATGTTCACCTGTTTTGTTTCTTAAATCTACATATGAGTGAAATCATGGTTATTTCATGGTATTTATGGCATTTGTCTTCTCTGACTGACTTATTTCACTTAACATAATACACTTTAGTTCCATCTATGTCATTATAAATGGCAAGATTTTATTTTTTTGATGGCTGAGTAATATTCCATTGTGTATCTATATACATACACAATATACATTGTGTATCTATATACACAATGGAATACAATGTATGCATATACAAGATGTGGTATGTATGTATGTATGTATGTATGTATGTGTATACATACCACATCTTTATCCATTCATTCATCTATAGACATCTGTGCTCTTTCCATAGTTTGGCTACTGTGGAATTGCTGCTATAAACATTACGGTGCAGGTGCCCCTTCAAATCACTATGTTTGTAACCTTTGGATAAATACCTAGCAGTGCAATTGCTGGATTGGAAAGTAGTTCTATTTTTAACTTTCTGAGGACACTGCATGCTGTCTTCCATAGTGGCTGCACCAGTTTGCATTCCCACCAACAGTTTAAGAAGGTACCCCTTTCTTCACATCCTTGCCAACTTCTGTTGTTTCCTGAATTATTACTTTTAGCCATTCTGAGCAGTGTGAGGTAGTATCTTGTGGTTTTGATTTATATATCCCTGATGATGAGTGATGTTGAGCATTTTTACATGTATAGGACTATTATTTTTAATAAACACACATACAAAGAAAATATCAACCAGGAACAATAAACCAGCCTTAAAAGTATCAAGACTTTAGGAAAAAGAATTCAAATGCACAGGGATTAAGGTAATACTATACTTATGAGAAAGTGACAAAAGAAGAGTGTCATCTAACCAAGATATGACAGGTAAAACTTCAACAAAATGACTTATAAACATATTTCATATATGTCCTAATAGATTTAAGACTAAAACAAAGTAGAAGTAATGTAATTGAATAATGGCAGAAGAAGAGAGAGGAACAAGAAAAAATTTAAAAGTTCTTGATTTTATATGTAAGTTATATATTGTAATCAAGGGATGCCATTAAAAACTAACAAACCAGAAAGTAAAAGGACAAATAAGGAAATGGGATTAAGGGAATTTTCAAAAAGTTTAAGTACAAAAGTAACAACTATAGCAAAAATGCAAATATTCCCAAATAAATAAATTGACATCATGAAAGACTAAAGGAAAAAAATGTGAAGAAATACGATAAAATGTAATATAATATGTAGTAAAACAAAATTTCGTACAGTAGAGACCACATATACTACTCATAGCAATACTTAACTCACTTACCAAAATAAAATGAGTTTCAAATTGGGTAACAATAACAACCAACCAACAACTATATGCTTTGTACAAAGACAAAATATAGTAATTTGAAAAATCTAAAAAAAAAAAACCAGGATGAATAAAAATAAAGGTATGACAGGCAAAGGTAAATAACAGAAGGGGTTATGATCATAATATCAGATAAATCAGAATTCCAGCCAAAAATATTAATTGTAATGAAGAACACTTTCAATGCTGAAAGACACATTCAATTTGAAGATATAAAATTCATGACTATCCATGCACCAAATAAAATAGAAACTACAATTATAAAACAAAAACTACAGGAGACATGAGAATAAATAGATAAAAGCACACTAATGATAAGAAGCAGTAATACCATGATCAGTTTAAGTCAGTTAAAACATGTTAACTAATTAATTCCTGATTTATTCTATGGGTTATAATTCATTATCATTATTATTTATTTTGATGCTCAAATTTTGCCAAATTTAGCCAGTGGGAGCACCTTCAAGCTGGCTCCTGTGTCCTCTTAACAGGTTCCAAGCATTTTTTTAGTGTGCATTAACTTTTAACACAGCAAGATATTCCTGCTCCTGCACTGGAATCAGCAATTTCTCTAGGGATCTCTGGAACCTTTAAGTGAGGAATGTTTCTTAGAAACCAAGATCTGAAAACGAAGTGTGACCATTGCTATATGAGCCCATTTAGCAGACAGAGATACACATACCTATACAAATACCTCTATGTTTATGTCTATAAATGCACAAAAATGATTGGCTCATAATGACACTTTCAATTCCAACTTAAATCTACAGTGTGCATTCTGGTCTCTGTTCCACATTTATAACCGTCCTCTAACAGTAAAAAAAATAGTTCTCATTATCCTCAATATATTTATTCATTTACTCCTAGATCACATAGAAAGTTTTAAAATTGTTAACCTACACTACTGTGAAAACCGTACCTATTAAATTACAGTTCAGATATTGTATATAGTTGTTTTTGCCTTTAGTCTGAAAGTTTTGCATTCAAAAATTATGTGGATTACTAATAATATCTTTTAAATAGCAAGGAAATTAACAACAACAAAAACACTATTGAACATGAAAGACTTCTCTCATATGTATTCTCTTTTTAAGGAGTAATGTTATACAATACAAAAATATCATACTACATAAAAGGAACAGTGTGTCATGCCTCTTCTTTCATTTCAACCAGCTCAAAATTACCTTACTACCAAGATTCTTATATTCTATATCCTTATATCCAATTACCCTACTACCAAGATTTGTATATTCTTATATGCTTATATCCAACTTCTTTTCCCAAGGACAAAAACAGAAACAATATGATTCAATTCTAGCACCCTTACATGTTTGAATTAGAGACATTTTCAGCTGTAACAAAATTAAACCACCAGTTACTAACTTAACACATTAATTCTATTACACACATTGATCCTCTAAGTCTAAAAACAGCCTGGAGTCTACTAAGTTCACAGTGCCTATGAAAGTTTCTATCACTACAGTATGCCAACAAAATCATAGTAGTAATAATAAGAATGATAATAATAAACAATTTTTCATAAATTATTTTTCTCTAATTATATATTTAAAATGAAAAAATGGATGATCAGAAATGTAGATAGTAAAAGGTTTAAATATTAAATAGTCAACCTCTTTCACAGCAAAAAATTTACATCATAAGCAGTAAAAGCAGATATTAAAAGTAAACTCTATTCTCTCATGAATCAAAATGAAAGGATCATTTTAAAACTTTGAACATTAAAATGAAAATTAGTTATTTAAAACTCTATTGGAAACACTTTATGAAATCCGTTATTCCCTGGGGCTACCAATTCATGCAATGATCATCTTAATGACTTCTTTTTGTCATTAATGTGCTGTTCTCTATATTTTTATGGCATATATATAAATTCATTTTATTCCAAGTAACTTTTTGAAATTTTGTTAATATATACTTGACATACAGTAAACTTCACATATTTAAAGTATACAATTTGATAAGTTTTGATATGTCAGCTACATGAAACAATCACAATAAAGATAATAAACATTTTTTTCACTCCTCCAAATTTTTTTGTGTTCTTTTTAAAGCCATCCCACTTCCTACCTACTTTCACACGTAAACACTGATCTTCTCTGCAACCACACACTAGTTGCCACTTTCTAAAGTTTTACATAAAAGAAATCATGTATTATGCAGTATGTTGTTTCTAGCCTTGTTCACTCAACAAAATGATTTTGAGATTCACCATATTGAGTATATCTGTATATCATTTAATTGCTGAGTAATATTCTATTGTATTAGGATAGTTTGTTGTTTACTTACTGGGTGATGAACATTTGGGATGCTTCCAGTTTGGAGTTAATAATAATGGTTCTGATTAAAAATACTATCATAAACATTCACATATCCACCTTCATTTCTCTTGAACAAATACCTAGGAGTGCAATGTCTGGGCCGAAGGTTAATTTTAAACTTTTGAACTCCTGAAGAAACCACCAAACCATGTTCCAAAGTGGCTGTACATGATTCTCTCTTTATATAATAACTGATATCGCAACTACCTCAATTCTTTAATTCTCAATTTTTAATTCTTTGTTTAAATTCAATGTAGTTAACATATACTATACTATTAGTTTCAGGGGCAGAATTTAGTGATTCATCAGTTGTATATAACACTCAGTTCTCATTACATCAAGAGCCCTCCTTAATGCCCATCACCCAATTACCCCATCCCCTCACCCACCTCCCCTCTAGCAACCCTGTTTGTTCCCTATTGTCAAGTGTTTCTTAGGTTTGCCTCCCTATTTTCATCTTATTTTATTCTTTCTTCCCTTCCCCTATGTTCACCTGTTTTGTTTCTTAAATTCCACATATGAGTGAAATCATATGGTGTTTGCCTTTGACTTATTTCACTTAGCATAATACCCTCTAATTCCATCCACATCAATGAAAATGATAAGTATTTATCATTTCTGATGGCTAATATTCCATTGTATATTTAATCCATTCATTCATTTATAGACATATGGGCTCTTTCCACAGTTTGGATATGCTGCACATTGCTGCTATAAACTTTATGGTGCATGTGCCCCTTCAAGTCACTATGTTTGTATCCTTTGGATAAATACCTTTGGATAAATTGCTGGGCTGTGAGGTAGTTCTATTTTTAACTTTCTGAAGAGCCTCCATACTGTTTTCCAGAGTGGCTGCACCAGCTTGCATTTCCAACAACAGTATAAGAGCTTTCCCCTTTCTCCACATCCTAGCCAACATCTGTCATTTCCTGACTTGTTAATTTTAGCCATTCTGACTGGTGTAAGATGGGATCTCACTGTGGTTTTAAAATGTATTTTCCTGATGCTGAGTGATGTTGAACATTTTTTTATGTGTCTGTTGGCCATTTGGATGTCTTCTTTGGAGAAATTCTATTCATGTCTTCTGCCCATTTCTTGACTGGAGTTTCTGGTTTTGGGGTGTTGAGTTTGATAAGTTCTTTATAGATTTTGGATGCTAGACCTTTATCTGATAAGGCATTTGTAAATTTCTTCTACCATTCCATAGGCTACCTTTTAGTTTTGTGACTGTTTCCCTTGCTGTGCAAGAGCTTTTTATCTTGAAGTCTCAATCATTTATTTTTATTTTTGTTTTTTCTGCCTTTGGAGACATGCCTAGCAAGAAGTTGCTGTAGCCAAGGCCAAAAGGATTGCTGTTTGTGTTCTTCTCTAGGATTTTGATGGATTTCTACCTCAAATTTAGCTCTTTCATTCATTATGAGTTTACTTTTGTGTATCGTGTAAGAAAGTAGTCCAGTTTCATTCTTCTGCATGTGGTATCCAATTTTCCCAACACCATTAGTTGAAAAGACTTTTTTCCATTAGATATTTTTCCCTGCTTTGTCAAAGATTAGTTGACCATAGAGTTGAGGGTCCATTTATGGATTCTCTATTCTGTTCCATTGATCTATATATCTGTTTTTGTGCTAGTACCATACTCTCTTGATGATTACAGCTTTGTAATAGAGCTTAAAGTCTAGAATTATGATGCCACCAGCTTTGGTTTTCTTTTTCAACATTACTTTAGCTATTCAGGGTCTTTTTGGTTCCATACAAAATTTTAGGATTCTTTGTTCCAGCTCTGTGAAAAATGCTCATAATATTTTGATAAGGATTGCACTGAATGGATAGATTGCTTTGGGTAGCATAGACATATTAATGATATTTGTTCTTCCAGTCTTTGAGCATGGAATGTTTTCCCATTTCTGTGTGTCTTCCTCAATTTCTTCCACAAGTGTCTATAGTTTATAGAGGACAGATCCTTTACCTCTCTGGTTAGGTTTATTCCTAGGTACCTTACAGTTTGCAGTGCAATTTTAAGTGGGATCTACTCCTTGATTTCTCTTTCTTCTGTCGCATTGTTAGTGTATAGAAATGCAACTGACCTCTGTGCATTGATTTTATATTCTGTCATTTTGCTGAATTCCTGTATCTGTTCTAGCAGTTTTGGGGTAGAGTCTTTGGGTTTTCTACTTAGAGTATCATGTCATATGCAGAGTGAAAGTTTGACTTTTTGCCAATTTGGATGCCTTTTATTTCTTTTTTGTGATCTGATTGCTGAAACTAGGACTTCCAGTACTATGTTGAAAAACAGTAGTGAGAGTGGACATCCCTGTCATTTTCCTGACATTGAGGGAAAACCTCTGCTTTTCCTTGATGACTATGATATTTACTATGGGTTTTTCATATATGGCTTTTATGATATTGAGGTACATTCCCTCTATCTCTACATGACAGAGAGCTTTTATCAAGAAAGGAAGCTATATTTTTATCAAATGCTTTTTGATCTGCTGAGATCATATGTTCTTGTCCTTTCTTTTATTAATGTGTCATAACATTGATTTGAAGATGTTAAACCACCCCTCAAGCCCAGGAAAAAATCCCACATGGTCGTGGTGGATAATCCTATTAATGTACTCTTGAATCCTATTGGCTAGGATTTTTGCATCCACCTTAATCAGGGATACTGGTCTGCATTTCTTTTTAGTGGGGTCTTTTTCTGGCTTGGGGATCAAGGTAATGCTGGCTTCATAAAATGAGTTTGGAAGATTCCTTTCTATTCCTATTTTTTTAAACAGTTTCAGAAAAATAGATATTAATTCTTTCAATGTTTGGTAGAATTCTGCTGGGAGGCTATCTGGCCCTGGACTCGTTTTTTGGGAGACTTTTGATTACTGACTCAATTTCTTTGCTTGTTAGGATCTGTCCATGTATCTGTTTCTTCCTGTTTCAGTTTTCGTAGTCTGTATGTTTCTAGGAATGCATCCATTTATTTCAGATTGCCTAATTTGCTGGCATATAGTTACTCACAATATGTTCTTAAAATCATATTTCTTTGGTGTTGGTAGTGATATCTCCTCTTTCATTCATGACTTTATTTATTTGAGACCTTTCTCTCTCTCTCTCTCTCTCTCTCTCTTATAAGTCTGGCCAGGGGTTTATCAATCATTAATTATTTCAAAAAACTAGCTCCTAGTTTCATTGATCTGTTTCTACCTTTTTTTTTTATTTCTATATCATTGGTTTCTGCTCTATTCTTTAGTTCTCTTCTCTTCTCTTGCTGGGTTTAAGTTTTATTTGCTGTCCTTTCTCTAGCTCCTTTAGGTTTAAGGTTAGGTTGTGTATTTGAGAACTTTCTTGCTTCTTGAGAAAGGCTAGTATTACTGTATGCTTCCTTCTTAGGACTGCCTTTGCTGCATCTGAAAGGTTCTGAACTATTCTGTTTTCATTTTCATTTGCTTCTGTGTATTTTTTTAAATTAATCTTTAATTTCCTGGTTGACCCATTCATTTTTTAATACAATGCTCTTTAACCTCCATGTATTTGGGGTCCTTCCAAAAGTTTTCTTGTTATTGACTTCAAGTTTTAAACTATTGTGATCTGAAAATATGCATGGTATAATCTCAGCCTTTTGGTACTGATTGAGACCTGATTTGTGACTCAGTATGTTATCTTTTTGGAGAACGTTCCATGTGCACATGAGAAGAATGTGTATTTTGCTGCTTTAGGATGAAATTCTATGAATATATCTGCGAAGTCCATCTGGTCCAGTGTGTCTTTCAAAGTTCTTGTTTTCTTGTTGATCTTCTGTTTAGATGACTTGTCTCTTGCTGTGAGTGGGGTGTTAAAGTCTCCTACTATTATTTTATTATAATCAATGAGTTTCAGGGTGCCTGGGTGGCTCAGTAGGTTAAGCCTCTGCCTTTGGCTCAGGTCATGATCTCAGAGTCCTGGGATCGAGCCCCCCATTGGGCTCTCTACTCAGCAGGGAGCCTGCTTCCCCCACTTTCTCTGCCTGCCTCTCTGCCTACTTGATCTCTCTCTCCCTGTCAAATAAATTGTAAAAGAAAATCTTAAAAAAAATTATAAAAAAATAATCAATGAGTTTCATTAATTTTGTTATTAATTGGTTTATATATTTGGCTGCTCCCAAGTTAGGGGTATAAATATTTATAATTGTTAGATCTTCTAGTTGGATAGACCCTTTTATTATGATATAGTGTCCTTCTTCAACTCTTATTACAGTTTTTGGGTTAAAGTCTAGTTTGTTTGGGGCACCTGGGTGGCTCAATAAGTCAAGTGTCTGCCTTCAGCTCAGGTCAATGTGGGATTTAGTCCCACATTGGGCTCCCTGCTCACTGGGGAGCCTATTTCTCCCTCTTCCTCCATGATCTCTCTCATTCTCATCCTCTCTCAAATAAATAAATAAAATAAATAAAATAAATAAATAAATAAAAATCTTTTAAAAAAATAAAAAAATAAAATCTATTTTGTCTGATATAAGGATTCCTACACCAGCTTTCTTTTGATGTCTACTGGGATGATAAATGGTTCTCCCCTCCCTCACTTTCAATCCGGAGGTGTCTTTGTCTCTAAAACTAGTCACTTGTAAACAGCATACTGATGGGTCTTGTTTTTTAATCCATTATGTTACCCTATGTCTTTTGATTGAAACATCTAGTCCATTTACATTCAGAGTAATTATTGAAAGACATGAATTTAGTGCTGTTGTATCACCTGTTAAGTTGCTATTCCTGTAGATTGTCTCTGCTCTTCTCTGGTCTTTGCTACTTTTGAGCTCTCTCTCCACCCAAAGTTTCCCCTTTAAAATTTCTTGTGGGGCTGGTTTAGTGCTCACAAATACCTTTAGTTTTAGTTTGTCCTAGAAACTCTTTATCCCTCCTTCTATTCTGAATGAAAGCCTTGCTGGATAAAGTATTTTTGGCTTCATATTTTTCCCATTTAACATGTTGAATATATCATGCCAGTCTTTTCTGCCCTGCCAGGTCTATGTCCACAGGTCCACTGCCCCCTTATGTTTCTACCCTTGTAGGTTAAGGACCTCTTGTCCCAAGCTGCTTTCCAGATTTTCTCTTTATCTTTAGAATTTGCAAGCTTCACTATTATATTGCAAGGTGTTCACCTATTTTCGTTGATTTTGAAGCAAGTTTTATGTGCCTCTTGGACTTGAATGCCTGTTTCTCTCTCCAGATTAGGGAAATTCTCAGGTATAATTTGTTCAAGTAAACCTTCTGACCCTCTCTCCTGCTCTTCATCTTCTGGGACCCCTATTATCAGGATATTATTTTGCTTTATGGATTCACTGAGTTCTCTAAGTCTCCTTTCATGGTCCATAGATTTTCTCTCTCTGTTCAGCTTACTTATTTTTCCATCATTTTATCTTCTATGTCACCGACTCTTCTGCCTCGTTCATCCTTGTTTTTATAGCCTCCATTTGGGACTGCATCTCTATAATAGCATTTTTAATTTTGGCCTGGCTATATTTTAGTCCTTTTATTTCTACATTAAGAGATTCTCTAATGTTCTCAATGCTTTCTTCAAGTTGAGCCAACTTTATAATCATCTTAAATTCTAGTTCAGACACTTATTTATATCCATATTAATTAAATCCCTAGCAGTGAGTACTACCTCCTGCTCTTTCTTTTGGGGTGAATTTCTCCATCTCATCATTTTGTTCAGAAAAGAAAGGCAGGAAAAAGAAAAACAACAAAAATAAAAACTGCAGTTAGTGTTTCTGGTGAATGCTGTGTACTCTCTGCTATTGGGTTTTGGCTGCTCTTTCCCACTGGTCCTTCCTCTACAAAGTTTATCCTTATTTGGAATGGGGAGTGTTTGGATTTTAAGTAAGTGTGCTTTGATCTGTTTGTCAAAATACACCTGTAAGAGAAAAAAGAAAAGAAGAAAAAAGAGAACAAAAACACCCTGATCCAAGATAAAAGGAAAAGGAATAAAACTGCAAACAGACAAATAAAAATCTAATCTATAAGCCTGATCCTAAAAAAAAAAAAAGAAAGAAAGAAAGAAAGAAGGAAGGAAAAAAGAGTAGGGAAAAATTAAAAAGGAAAAAAAACTAAGAAGCCTGTTCCAAAAAATAAGAGAAGTAAACAAACCAACAAATGAACAAAAAATTATAAGCCTGATACCGAGAGAGAGAGAGAGAGAGAGAGAGAGAAAAGAAAAAATATATATATAAAATAAAAGATAGGGGCACCTGGGTGGCTCAGTCAGCTAAGTGTCTACCTTCAGCTCTGCCCATGATCCCAAGGTCCTGGGATCAAGACCTGCATTGGACTCCCTGCTCATCAGGGAGACTGCTTCTACCTCTCCTGCTACCCTCTTCTTGTGGTCTCTGTCAAATTAAAAAAAAATTTTTTAAATAAATAAAATATAAAGAATAAAGAATAAAAAAATAAGAAATAGAAAAAGAACACTAAAATTTTTTAAAATTAAGAGGAGGATTAAAAAAAGAAGAAAGAAGCCTGCTCCTATTTCCACTGGAACCTAATGTTTTGGAGCATTCTTTAATCAGTAGAGTTGATGGATGTAGGTGACCTCTCTTGGTTTCTGAAGAAGAGGCCTGCTGGACTGGCTCACAAGCCAAGTTGCCCTTGTAAAGAGGTCCATACAAAGCACAGGGTGGCAGGGTTTAGTGTAGGGGACTCCAGCCTCCCCTGGAGGAGCTGTATTTCTTTCTGAAATCCAGCTGAGGGAGAAGGAAGAATATGGATTTACCCTACCAGCTTGTCCCTGGGGAGGGGAACTCCCGGCCACTGCTCTTCAGGAAGTCCTCTTAGAAAAGTGAACAATCTCCTGTGTCCCTGGCTTTCATCAGTTCCTTGCTCTAACCTGTCTGTGCCTGGCCATCGGCTCACCATGCAGAGCCACAGATCTCCTATATTTGAACTCTGGCTAGTGCCTAGGATTCAAAACTCCAAGTTTTAAAGGGCCTGGTAAGGTATAGACCCACTCCTGTCCACAGAGGAGGCTCGGAGGAGCCCACCACCATCCTGTCCCTAAAAAGCAGTCTTACAATGCACCGGCAGAGCCTAGAGTTTATTGAAACACTCTGTGAAAAGCTGGAACCAGGTTATCTGCCATTATGGGTGACTCAGTGACTCAGTCCTCTACTCTGTTCTGTCCTAGAAAAGCAGTCACAGAGGCTTGAATCTATTGCAGCAGATAGCAAAAAGCAGCAGCCAGGTTATCTGCAGTCTGCCCGTGTCTCTGCTCTCTGCTCAGTTCTGTCCCAGAAAAGCAGCCACAAGGGGTGCATACAGAGGTGTAAGTATATTGTGGCTCACAGCCTAAAGTTAAGAGGTTTTCTGACCCTGCTATTGAGCACCACTCGGGGCTCCCAGCTGACCTTTTGTCCTTGGAGAGGCAAAATATGCTCTTCTAAATGGGAGCCATGGCTCCCTGGGCAATGCAAGGGAATTCCTCACTGGGACTTATTGTGTGATCCTTATTCACTATGTTCTCTTTCTCCCACTCTCTCCCTCTCCCTCACTTTGCCCGGTGAAAGGGTTCCCTCACATTTGCAGTCCCCTGGCTTTCCTCTCCCCCAATTCATAGCTCCCAACCTCACATCTACCACGTTCTCTCCCTCCAACTGTGCAGATGGTTTTCTTAATCCTCAGATCATATTTCTAGTTGTTCAAAATAGTTGGATGTTGATCTAGCTGTGTTTGAAGGAGGAGGTAAATTCAGGGACCCCTACTATTCCACCATCTTAACTCCACCCCATACCTATATATCTTTTTATATACTTTTCTCTAAATGCAAAAAATCTCTAAAATACCTGTTTAAGAAAAAAAGATCAGAACCTGGTAATTTCTAAGGGAAAAGAGTGAAAAAATATGGGGCATTCATCATGACATTAAATTATAGGTTTAATGTACGTGTAAATGGAAAAAAGAACCATCCCAAAAAGTATGTTAAAAACCCTATGTGCCTCAGAACTTTTCTGTAAAGTCATTAATTCTACTTTTGGATGAAATTCTTCTAGAGGAAAGTCACAATTCTCTTTGTATCCCAAATGCTATCACAGTGGTTGAAACATAGCAAGGTCATAATAGTGGTTTATTAGAATCAGAACCATGAACTTAAATGATCTAATATAGGAAAAAATGAGCAGAAATTATAATAGTGTATGAAATATTAAGAACTTAAGGTAAAATATTTCATGTCACAAATGGGTTCTAATATATAATTTTTCATACTACTATTCCCCTGCATTAGGGTTTCAAATCAACATTGTTTTGCCTCTTTCATTTCATAGTCTTGTAAATATCCAAAAAAAAGTTATTAAAATATTCAAGATGTGGCATATTAGAAAGAGAGTGACAAATGAAAAAAATAAATAAAACAAAAGACACCTAGAGAAATTACCTTGTATACAAGATAAAGAGAGAAATTACATAAGAATCAAAGTTAACTTCATTAAAAATTTAGCTGGTACACAGTTCATCTATTTCACTGTGGCAAGTCATCAAAATAATTATGATTCCATGAATGCAATCTAATCTCAGGCGAATGCTAAAAAGTCTGTCTCCCAATTAGCACATTAGTGAGACTTGGCTAATTAAATCAATTGAATTCCAGTAGAAGAAAAGCCCCCTAAGTGTGCACTAAGAGACTCATATGAAGAAACAGATGTAATCATGTATTTACAATGCACATTAGGAAATTGTTGGCAAATGTTTAATATGTAATTTTTTTCCTTACATACAGCAAATCAAAGGTCTAGGAAAGGTCTTAAACCCTAGTGAAATGCTCAAATGTGCAAGTTCTGATTTTAAAAGTCTACTCTGTTAATGCTTCTTTTATAATTTAAGCAATAATGTCTTAAAAGCATATTCTAGAATTGGATGTGGGACCATTAAAAATAGGCAAATTAATTTTCTAAATATAAATGCCATATTAGAAAGTAATTAGAAAGTCCTCAGAGATATTTATCACTAAATTACATGCTGCTTCCTTTGTTTTCCACTGCATAGGGAAATGTTTTACTTTTCTTTGAACATCTTTTCCATACTAAGCATTACATATATTTAAAAATTAATGATACCTTACTGTATGAAAGTTATTTTTAACTTACATGTAATTATTTTTTAAGTTTTAAAAGATTTTTAAGAAAACATAAAATAATAAATTGTATAAAATCTCATTTTTCTTTTCAATTATTACTAATTAAATAATATTTCATAAAAATTTGCATTTTATATACCTGAGAATTACGAATTTATTTGCTTCCTGCAAAGAGATTCCTATGCTCTCTTAGTCTGGAAATAAGCAAGAGAGAACAGAAAAACTGCGGAGTAGAACACAGCAGCATTTGAATAAAATGTTTCCATAAAAGATCTTCTACATTTTGTAGCAATGGCATCAGATTCATTGAAAAGCTTCTATTTCTGTAGCTATGGTTAAAAAGAGAAGGGAAGAAAGAAAAGATGGCAAATGAGAAACTAGTAAGACAGAGAAAGTATGCCCAAACAAATAGGGAATAGCATAGATGAAAGAGATTCTCTTGATATATCAGCAAAACTGGCAACAGTATAGGAAATAAAGCCTTTAGAAAAGAATCAGGATTCCTGATTTCTAGTTCAAGGTCTGTTACAATATAACTGGAACATTAAACTCTCCCGATCCATCTTTCTCCCTTTAAAAGTTCAAGAAAATAATTTGGTATTGATATTAATAAATGACCAAGAAAAAAAATAATAGAAACCTACATGAAAACACACATGCATGCACAGAAACCTTACACGAAGATATAAAAGAAAACAAGATGTAGAAAACCATCCCTGCAGATAATATGGCACTCTCAGAAAGACATGGGTATAAAATAATTAAAAGCTGTAACCTAGTATATATTTACCTGGGTTGCTCAAGAAAACAGAGCTATGAAAACAATTACAGAAATACAAAGTTTAATGAGAAAATTAGGCCTTACATCGATGTGGGAGCTCTAGTCAGAGAACTGAAGATATAGTCACTATGGTAGCCCAGAACAGTAGAGTTGCCAAAGAAGTCAGCACTCACAGAAAAGTCTGAGAAACCACTGAATCCAGTGACCACAACTATAAAATAGGAATCTGTGGAAAGATCTCCAAAACTACTGCAACTGAGAATCACGACATCCCCAAAATAATGACTTCTATTTTATTCTACATTCCAAGTATCATGTGAGATTCTCTATTGTCAAACTCTAACCTGGAGCCATACAGAGAATAGAAAGTATTGGTGGTATTCAGTTGACCACACATAATCCAAAATACCCAGTATTTCAGAACAAGCTAAAATTAAGGAAATTTTATGATATTAAATAATGATATGAATTCCATAAATAAAGCAAAAGACCTCAGGAAAGCATAGAAATGAATCAAAAGCTATTTTAGAATTGAAGAATAAATTTGAAGGAATAGGAGAATAAACACCATATATAATGTCTCAAGATGAAAATAAGTTTTATTTTTAAAAATTAAGCAATGAAGAAAGAAAAGTATTCAAGGAAAAATGACAAAAATATAGAATAGTCAAACATCAATGTACTTATATGAAGAAAACAACCAAAGAAGTGGAAGAGAATACACATCAGTGTCTACAATTCAAGAAAATCTTCTAGGAAAAAAATCAAAACTACATATTGAAAAACACAGTACTTATCTGGGAAAACATTTCCAGAGTAGACAAAATCAAAGTGTATTCAAGTAAAATTATGAAATTTTATTTATTCTTTTTTAAGGCTTAATGTCATTTTAATTTTTTTGTATTATTTGTTTCAGGGGACAGGTCTGTGATTCATCAGTCTTACATAACATACAGCCCTCACAACATATCCCTCCCCAATGTCCATCACACACACACACTTACTCACTCTCACACACACACACACTTATATCTTAGGTACCCAGAAAAAAAACCAGAGCCCTTTAAGGGAAATGAAAATAAGACTTTAATTAGACTTTCAACAGTAGTGCTTTATGCCAAGAGAAAACAGTAACATATTTAAGACAGTCAAGGAAACAACCTGTGAGTCAAAGATTTTAAATGCAGCCAAAGCAATTGTCAGTATAAAGGTAACATAAAATTTGTTATCAACATGCTCCCATGAGCACTTCCTAATGTATCTACTGAAAAATGAGCTTCAAAAAGCCAAAATGGGGGCGCCTGGGTGGCTCAGTGGGTTAAAGCCTCTGCCTTCGGCTCAGGTCATGATCCCAGGGTCCTGGAATCGAGCCCCGCATCGGGCTCTCTGCTCAGCAGGGAGCCTGCTTCCTCCTCTCTCTGCCTGTCTCTCTGCCTACTTGTGATCTCTGTCTGTCAAATAAATAAATAAAAATCTTTACAAAAAAAAAAAAGCCAAAATGATTGGAGAGACACTGATATATGGACAGGTGGGGACTTGTAAATGCATACTCTTGGAAGAATGAAGACTAAAAGATAATCTTAGTGGAGCGATTATACTTCCTTCTTTATTCTCCACATCTAACTACTTAATAAATCTTATTGATCTGATTCTTGGGTTTAATTACTTTTCTCTTCCTTCACTGCCAAGAATGTGGTTTAGGTCACAATCATCATTTTCTTGGATTAGAGCAATGACCTCTTAGTGTAGGCAGAATTGTTTCCCAAAGATACCCAGGCCCTAATTTGTGCTTCAAAGATATCTAGAATTTGTGAGTATGTCACGTTACATAGCAAAAACAAGACTCTGCAGATTTAATTAAGGGTATGTACCTTAAAATAGGGAAATTATCCTGAATTATTGAGTGGGCTCATCTAATAACATTAACTATTAGAAGCAGAGACCCTTCTCTGGGTAATGTCAGAAGTCAAAGAGATTTGAAATGCGAGAAGGATTCAACATGCTGTTGGAGATTTAAAGATGGAGAAGGAATGTAGCTGGTCTTAAGTAGCTGTGAGAACCTCTCCTGGCTGATAGTCAGCAAGGAAACAGGGACCTCACCCTACACACCTTCAAGGAACTGAATTCTCTCAACAACCTGAATGGGCTTGAAACACATTCTTCCCTAGAACCTCCTTAAAAAACATGACTCTGCCAACATCCTGATTTGGGCCTTATAAGACCCTAAGCAAAGAACCAGCTGAGATAACCTGCCACTGGACTTCTAAACCACAGAAACAGTGAGATCACAAATGAATGTCTGTTCTAAGCTGCAAAATCTGAGGTAGTTTGTTATAGCAGTTATAGAAAGCTAATATATTTCTTTGTGGGTCATGTTGATGCCTATGTATCCCACTCCAATTCATTCTCTATGACTGCCAGTGTAATCTTTCTAAAATTTGAATCTATTTTTATCATGCTTCTGCTTAAAATCCACACTTAAACCTCACTGCCTTCTAAAGTTCTAATTCCTGTGCATGGCCATATAAGAACCTTGTTTGATATAGTATCTCTTTACTCTTCCAGCCTATTCACTCACCAGAATCGCCTCACACTCTGCTTTAAATATTCTAAGTTATTTTTGTTCCTAAAAATTGCAAAGCAAAAGAGCCTCAGTGCATGCTGAATACTACAGAGAAGACCCTCTTTTCATTCAGCTCCCTTAGACTTAGGACTCAGATTAATATTACTAATTTTTGTTCCTAAAAATTGCAAAGCAAAAGAGCCTCAGTACATGCTGAATACTACAGAGAAGACCCTCTTTTCATTCAGCTCCCTTAGACTTAGGACTCAGATTAATATTACTAAACCTCCTCAGTAATATCCAACCCCTCAAGCTGGGTTAAGTAGTCTGCCTATATTTGTTCCTATTAGAGTTCCATCACTATTTATCACAAAATTGCCTATATTTTTCAGTTTCCCTCACTAACCTCCAAGATACAGAATAGGAGATTTGGTATTTTATTTTTCAAAGTAATTCAAGTAATGTTTGTCATGAAAAAAAAAAAAGTGGAAGGTAGAATTTTAAAGAATCTACTGATTTGAAATAGATTAGAAGAGGAGAGTTAAAGTAATAAGCAACTATTAAATGGAATCTTAATTTTTCTATATTAGTGGTATAATTTCTTCTGCCTTTACAAAATTTAAGACTACTATATTTTTAGTCATTTGAAATTACTTTGAATTTACTCTAAATTTGAATTTACTTCAAAATGCTTTCCCTTAGGAGTATCTCTGAGAAAATATGTATCATTTTTGGTTAGGCATTATTTTCTAAGTACAAAAATACAAAATTTGCGATCTCACTTCAGTTTTCTCAAAAGAGTAGTCTGTTTCTAGCTAACGTTTTTTCTAAAGCCTTTCAACCCAAAAACCTGTCACAGTGCTCCCAGTGAGTCACCATGGTAACTCCAAATGTTTCCCACCATGACATAGATAAGGTCCACCATGATTGCTATGACAAGACCACTGAGATAGTGATTAATGGGTGAAGGCACTGCAAAAGGGTCTGTAAAAAATGACATCACATTTGAAATCTAGAGAACAATATAGAGTGTTACCATTCACAAAATTAGTCACACTAAATTTTAAAAATATATATCATTTTCTAAAAAAGAAAAAGTATGTTAGCAAGAGATCAAGTTCTTATGATTCTCTTGAAAGCCAAGACTTTTCAAACACTGTGGTAGTAAAAATATTTGACTCTAATATCATAAAGAAATCCAAAACAGGAATGATAAAAATTAGTTTCAAAGGCAAATAATATATCATATAAATACAAGAAAAATAATATTGCTCTTCCGTTCATTGTATTCATGGAGATCAATGAATAAAAACATTGGTATAGGCATATCTCTTTCATGGATTCATTACAGAAAGCTGCAAGTCAAATCATGGAGTTCTGCCTTGAATCTCTCAGAAAAATATCATACACTAATATTCATTGAATTGAATATACTGAATTGGAAAGAATGTTACTAAACTGTTAGCTGGCAATTCTAATCCAATATACTGTCACAGAAAAAGAAAACAAAGTCACCTTCAAAGGAGAGAACTTTTACTGAAGGCCCACGCCAGTTTCTGATTCACATAAGGAATGTGATATAGATAAGACTAGCTTGTTAGTTGCTATTTGAATCTCTGTCATTTTAGTACTTGTGAAGATAATAGCAGAATTCAAACCGTAACTGCTAATTATCATGCTGATTTTCATTAAATTTGGCAAAAGGGTGCCCAGCATGGAAATATTAAATTACTTTCAAACCATATGACTGAAAAGATTCTTCTATTTATAGTCATTATATTTAATTTTTATTTTTTAATACTGGCACTAACCAAAGTCTAGATATTTAAAGTCATCCAATGATTCCAGTACAAAATATTTCTTTTCAAATGTTCATGCCTAAACTATAAAAAGATCCTTTCATTAAAAATACTTGAACTTCAAGGTATTACATAAAATAGAAAATTATAGCTTCATAATATTACAAATAAAAGCTATTTTTAAAGTGCATTAATCACATAAACAAAAGATTGTATTGATAACTCAAAAATAATGTCTATAGAAGTGAAATTTCTTAATCTGTATTATACAATGGATCCCAACATCTTCCAAACTACCAAATTCCCATAATTTTCTAATGTATAAGGAATATTATTTTGTCTTTACTAAGTTTACATATATTGAACTGGTTGAGAGGACTCAGGCAGCAAAACTTAAAAACTACTTGGAAAAAGTTTCCATTAATGCCGTTAAACTTAATTCAGATATGAGTTGACATCTGTTAAAACTATTATTCATCTTTCAATTTGTGAGACATTTCATTCTTATGAATAGTCCTTAAAGATTTTCTAAATAAATGTGGAGATTAGTTACCTGGTATCCACACTGGCTCCAATAATAGAAAAAATTGACACATAATCTAGACAACCTAAGTTCAAAAAGAGAAAACTGTACTTTATAATCTAAATTATTTAGTTGGCAGTTTACAAAATTATACTTGTAGGATTTGCAAACTTAGCCTCTACCAAGAAAGTAATAAATAGAAGACAGTCATCTAAATAAAGACTTGACCAATTTAAGTAAATGGTGATGCCATTTGGCCTGGGAACATTTTAATTCCCATCAAGTGCATATCACAGCATCTTGTCTGACATTCTAGCCTGAGAGGTTGTGGGTTCATGGGTAAATTAATAATCTACTTCCCCCACATACTTTACACAATCCTAACTCAAGTCCTCAGTTTCTAGCTGTAGCACTGGCTCTGGGTCCAAGGCAATGATGGCAAATGTATTTTGAGTTTGTTTGGAATTCTTGGACTATATTTTCTCCAAACAAGAGAGCCTAACTGCTAGACAAGATGTTTATGGTTTGTATGTAAAAGGTATTTCAGGTCAATCAATGAATTTCAAAGTTATTTCAATTGGTTTGGCTAACTGTTACCTACTTCAACGTAGATGGGCCCTACGATATTGTCAGAACCAATCCCTAGCTTTAGGGAGAAAGATATCCTTCCCCATGCAATGCCAGCTCTTTTGACCACCGCAAATATCCTACTTCTGGAACTGTAGCCCAAAAGAGATCAAATGCTCCTCTTGGAAATCATAATTATATGACATTGAGGATTCCTTTGCAGCCTTTGTGACATTACTATGAGAGAGGTTGGCATCTACTCAGTACCTGTAATATATGAGATAGACTCAAAAGCTTAGTTTGAACAAAGACAAATAAAGCTACAAAACCAGGTGACAATAGTGGAAGTCATTCTGGGGAAATATTCAGAACTGAGTTTTTCACTTATTTAATACTGCATACATCTAACTTATATAATCAACAAAACAGCAACACTTCAAAAGACCTAAGGCCACCTGAGGCAGCCAGTGAAAGGAGTGGTAGCAACTATGTGTGTTATTGAAAACAATACATTAACTCAAGAAGGTGCTATACAAGTTGCTGCAAATAACAGTAATAACAATAACAACACAATATCTTTTTTTGCAGGCTACATTACTTTTCATATAGTATAAGTGTTCTCAATTTCACAATGTTTGTTATTATTACTATTATCATCATTATTGGCATGGTATCATATTTAAATAACATGACAGATTATCAGATAAAAGAAAAATCCAGTTTCCAAATTTCTCATTTCAAAAACTCAGATTGTATATACTGTGTTCCTTTTCTTGTGGCATGCCTGTAATTTTGCTTTAGTAACAAAACTCAACTAGCAAAAACACATATTTTGCTGATCATGATTTGAAAATTACAAGATTACAATACAGGTAGCTAAATAAGTTACACATGATCGCAAATTTCAAAATTCAAGATTCCCAAGATTTGTCATTGTATTATACTGACTATTTTCTTGTCTGCTTCTGTGGACTGATAAAATATGTGAGTCTTCAAGGCTCCTCTGGATCCTAATACAAAGTAACTAAAGCTGTTAAAAAGGTAATCGTCTTACATTATAACTATGTGAAAAAACAATCCTTTGGAAACAGTAAGTTTTGCTACATTTTATATTGCCAGCCTAAAAGAGAGAAATTAAACTAATCAGGATAACAAGAACTCAGTTCAGAATGCTTTTACACTTCAAAGGAAAGAGTAAGAGTTCAAAAAAAAAAAAATCTAAGTTAACATTCAATTTCATGAATGTACCCTACCACCTAGAATCACAGTATGTATCCTTTAAATATATAAAATGGTGGAACAATCCATAAAGAGTAGTTTTACACTGTACAGAAAATAGTGCAGTACAATTAGATTTCAAACTATAAATTTTTTCACAATATCTTTTATTCACTTGATTTATATTTCATACAACTCTTTACTGTAACTTCTTTCAGCTATAAAACTCCAGTTTTTTGTGCATTGTCTTTCTTTCCAATATGAAAGGAATATCTGAATATTATAAATTATAACAAATTAAAACTTCATACTCACTATGATATAGTTTCTGTATGGGAAACTGACTTAATAGAACTACTACCATCATAAGTTTTGCTAAAATGAATGAATGAATGAGTGAATGAATGAATATGTTATTAATGTGTATTTTAAGGAAACTGGGTCAAATCTTTAAAAATTCTGATTAAAAGCCTTAGTTCCTTAAATTAATAATAATTTGATGAGCACTTTTAACATCAAAATATCCTTTTACTAAGAATATTATAGAAAAAGTACAGAATAGGGGCATAAAATAAAAGATGGATCTTGCTGGAGGAACTTAGAAAAAAGTTACTCAACAGAAGTGAGTGGTAGGAGGAAACAGAATCTTGGGTCAGGGTACTGAAGAAATTCACTGGGAATGTATTTCTTCACGGAGTAAAAAGAATGGAATCACAAAAGTAGAGCTGGTGTTCCAGGTACTAAGACATCCCAATAACTAGTCCTTGACCAAATCAGACTTCTTTCTTCAAAAATAACAATAGGGTACACTGTGAAAAGTCATCATCAGAATGGACAAACAAGACCTTGACATTGGTAGTTGCAATATGAGTGTCTTGACAATAAACAGGCTGCTTCAGATCCTCAGCTGGGGTATAGGAAAGATGTGATTGGAGTAGCAACATCCTGCAACAGGTGGGGCAGCACTGATAGCAACAGTTCATGTATTTAAAAAAAAAAAAAAAAAAAAAAAAAAAGACCAGTGCATGCAGCCTCTAGGATATTTTATGAAGCACTGGGAGAGTTATAGCATCAACTGGGGGGAAGGATAGCAACCCCAAAATTTCCCCTCCTTCAATCCTGAGAAAAGAAATTAGAAAGCCTGTGACTAGTTTATATCTCAAGTCTATCCTAAATTAAGGGCCTACTATAAGATTAACAGGCAAAATTAATTCTTATTTCTAAAGAACATCTTAAAATTATTTAAAACCTAAGTATTGTTTTAAAAAACTCAAATAATTCTCTCTCTTCATCTCCCTCTGCCCCTCCCCCCCACTTGTGCACTCTCTCTCTCTCTCTCTCTCTAAAAAATATAAAATAAAAAGTAAAAAGCTAAAACAAGATAGTTTTGCATCTTCCCACTCTACTCAGTTTCTTTTAAATGATCTCACACAACTCAACTATATTGAAAAAACAGTCAATAATATGTATTTTCTCCTGTAAAGTGAGGCAATATTAAAGAAATATAAATTCCTCATTTTAAACAGAGTAGTTTTTAGAGGAACTTGATTTTTAAAAAGAATACAATAATAATAAAAATAAAATAAAATAAATATATAAAATAACATTTAGACACCAGTAATTTTTTTTTAAGATTTCATTTATTTATTTGATAGAGAGAGATCACAAGTAGGCAGAGGCAGGCAGAGAGAGATGGAGAAGCAGACTCCCCTCTGAGCAGAGAGCCCGATGCGGGGCTTGATTCCAGGACTCTGAGTCCATGATCTGAGCTGAAGGCAGAGGCTTAACCCACTGAGCCACCCAGGCACCCCAACACCAGTAATTTTTTTAATAGCTTGCCTCTATATAGTACAACTTTAATGCTTTACACAATTAAGAAAAAACTGAGGAATCAACAAAAAAATTATAAAAGGGCATAAAAAAAAGATTAAAGTAAATAAAAAATATTAACCTTAAACACACATAAAACCTAGAGCTAGGCTTAAGATTTAGATAGCATAATCTCTTTTTCTTTTTAGAGGAGGATTGAGTCCCCATGGAAGGAAGTATCTGAAACATTTTGAGAAAAACAGGTCTCCCTTAGGTAATCAGATAGAGTAAAACAAGGTGATAAAACAGATATGACTTCAGGGATAGTTTTAGAAAAAGTGAAGAAACCTCATTTACAGGCATTATTCTTTTCTGCTTTCATAATTGCACTGAGGAATAATTGACATATAATAACTGTACATATTTAAAAAATACAACTTGATAACTTTGACATATGTATACACTCATGAAACCATCATAATAATCAAGATAACAAATATAATCACCACTTGCACAAGTTGTGTTGTGTCCTTTGTAATCCGTGCCTCCTGTCCTTCCTCACGGTCTTCATCTATGGGCAACTACTGATCTACTTTCTGCCATTATAGATTAATTTGCATTTTCTAGAATTTTATATAATGGAATCAAACAATATAAAGAGTACAATACACACTATTTTTTGTCTGGATTATTTCACTCAGCATAAATATTGTATTCACCCATTTTGTTTTATGTATCAATTCATTCCTTCCTACTGCTGAGAAAAATTAGATCTGTATTTCTGTTTCCATTGTATAAATATACCACAATGTTTTTATACACTTACAATTGATAAACATTTGGTTTTGACTATTTTAAGTAACAATGATATAAACATTCATGTACAAGTCTTTGTATGGATATATGCTTCCTTTTTTCTTGGGTAAATACTCAGATAGTAGGCCCTTGGGTGATATGGTAGATTTATGTTAAAATTTTTAATAAACTCCAAAACTTTTTTCCAAAGTGGTTGTACAGTTTTGCATTCTGACCAGCAGCATATGGATTTCCAGTTTCTCCACATCCCCAACACTTGGCATAGTCAATATTTTTCATTTTAGCCAATTTAATAGGTGGGTAGTCATATCTCACTGTGATTTCTCCAGTCACTCCAGTAGTTTTTCAGACACTTAAGCTACCTGATAATAAATCCATTTTTGCTTAAAATAGTTAAAGTAGTTTCTTAGTGTCAGCAACTGAATTCTATACAATATATTTAGATATCAAAAGCATTTATTTGGAGGGTAAGAATAAAAAAGTTAAAGATAGGGGAAACAATGATTTCAAGAGGACAAGAGTCTTTCCCAAAGTAAAAGGAGAGTGAAGAAGCAAAGATCTAGAAATAAAAGTAATCCCAAAGGTCCAGAAATATTAAGACCATGAAAGGGAAGTTCGGGATATGAGATAGCCAATGAAAATTTCATTGGGAAATATGTCATCTCTGAAAAACTAAAGAGAGAAAGTAATGAGAAGGCAAGGATTATAAGTTTATTTCCAACAAAAGAGAAGTGTCTGAAGACACAGGCGAACACAATCCCAGTGTAAGGTCATAGCAGCAAGACTATGGCTAGAGTGGAAATAAGATAAAATAGAAACGATTTATACAATTGGATAAAATGTGGGTAATCTAAATAAATATGAGTAAAATAGATCACTACAGACAACTGAGAATTCCTAAAAGTTCTGCCTATGTAATTATAAAAGATGAATTACATATTAGGTTTATATTATAAATAAATCCAGTTCTAAATATTATTTGATTTTTAAATTTCCTTTTCATACATCTTGTCTGTAATATATATGATTCACAAATTACGTGCTATAATATTTCTGTCACCTTGTCTCAAAAAGGAATGTAAGGTGGTAAATTCCTTCATAAAAATATGATATTATCATTTTCTTTCAGAACATTCATCCATATACATTAATAGAATGTAAAATAAAATGTAGTACAATTGTTCATTGTACTACTTAGAAAACAGGCCATTCAAATCAAAACAACTGCTTCTGGTTCCTAGTTTCAAAAATGGAATAAAATTTATTTTCTAAAATAATTTACTTCCTAAGGTAAGAATTACCTCCTGTCTAGTTTGGCTATAACTTTGCCTTCTAGGACCTCTTTTCTTATGATCATCAGCAAAGGGTTCAGCATTTCTCTCCTGAGTTCCTTTACCACAGGACTCCCAGTTAACTGTTCAACCCAAAGTCTTAACTGTACTTTTCAGCTGCCAGCTTACATTAAGTAAGGCTCAGTGTGATCCTCAAGTCATCTCTATGCCTACCAGTTTACATTTCTGAATTGAAGTCTTCCTTGATCAGGAAACCAGTTCAGGAAACATGCATAGATTTTCCAGTGTTGGTATTCCCGTTCAGAGGCCTGCATCGCAACAGTAACCATCAGCCTGGGGCTGATGAACAAAAGTAGCTCAGAGAAAGAGTAAGAAATAGGGCACCTGGGTGGTTCACTGGGTTAAGCCTCTGCCTTTGGCTCAGGTCATGATCTCAGGGTCTTGGGATTGAGGCCCACATGGGGCTTTCTGCTCAGCAGGGAGCCTGCTTCCCCTCTCTCTTTCTGCCTTTCTGCCTGCCTTTCTGCCTACTTGTGATCTCTCTGTGTCAAATAAATAAATAAAATCTTTAAAAAAAAAAAAAAGTAAGAAATTGATCTCCAAATTGCCAAATAGAAAAAAAAATTAATTTTAAAAAATTATTGCAGTTCAGTCACCAAGAAAAAATTCCAAAAAGTGCTAAGAATATTTGATGTCATTTGCACTCTTAATCTTGTTTCTCAATTTTACCTTTTTTAGCCATCTTGTGAATTTTTTAAAATAAATGTAACCAAATGTTAAATAAGGAAATCCTACAACTCAAACAGAAAATAAGAATATACTATTTATTTCAAAAACATATTAATATTGGACTCAAGGTATAACCCCAAAAGAAAATGCAGTTTTAATATATGGTCAAAACTAAAATAAGCCTGATGATGATGACCCAGTAACACCCAAGATGTTGTGCCATTTTCCCAGTAAAATGTGAACGAGGGCTTGTTACTAAAGTATCTCCTCGAAGGTGGCTAATTTACACTTAAAATACGCCAAAAGAAATAAAAAGGCAATGTTTATAATGTGGAAAGGAAACATAAAAATCAAGCCCAAGATTACATAATCTTTCAAGAGGGATAGTTACCTTTAAGATAGAATATCCCTCCCTATCCAAGTGAAAAGATCTTGGAGCACGTATGTCTGGTTCTGTATTATACTCTATTAACTATCCAATATGAAATAGAATGTTTTTATAAAGCCATAATTATATATCTTCTTAGTATGGCTTAGCATGTTCTTATCTCATTGCAATGGTTTGCACCATTCCCTTTTTTTCCAATTTTCCTAATAAAATGAACTTAATAGTTGTTAGATTGCTTTAATAAGTGCTAGGCCTAGACTCTGGGATGCTGGTATAGAAGTTCTGTGCTGAAGCTTATCATGCTAAGTTTCCTTCCTAAACTTTCTAATGAAATCTCCTTGCCTAGTATATCAGTGAGGTTGTTTTTGTTGCATATTATAGAAAAAGAAACACAAATGAGCTTAAATATTAGAGCAAAGTATTGGCTCATATTACTGAAAAGTCTAGAGCAATGGTTCTCAACCATGTCTGTACTTTAGAATCACCTAGTGAGGCTTTTAAAGAAATATTCTTGCCCAGATCCCAATACTCCCTCTCTCCAGAGATGAGGCTTCAAGTGGTCTTGGGTACTTCATGAGTATATATACATATTTTAACAGGTTCTTGGATAACTTCCAAAGTATGCACACGGTTAACTGTCACGGTTTTAGAAGAAGGGTGAGTTTCAGATGTCACTTAAATAAGATTTCAATTCTATTCCTCTTTGATTCTCTTTGCCCTGTTCTCCTCCACGTGTAAATTCCTTCTGTAACCAGGGTTTCTTCATGATAGAATACTGGCTGCAGCCTTATTTCCATCTGTTATACAACCCAGAAGAAGAGAAAGCTTTTTTCTTCAACCATAGAACATAATTGTAGGCTATTCTCTTGTCCTCCTTAGTGCCTATTGCCACCTGAATCAATCACTATGGTAAGAGAGAGCATTACAGGGCACCTGGGTGGCTCAGTGGGTGAAGCCTTTGCCTTTGGCTCAGGTCATGATCTCAGGGTCCTGGGATCAAGTCCCGCATCGGGCTCTCTGCTCAGCAGGGAGACTGCTTCCCTCTCTCTCTCTCTCTAACTGCCTCTCTACCTACTTGTGATCTCTCTCTGTTAAATAAATAAATAAATCTTAAAAAAAGAGAGAGAATTACACAAATTATCATAATTAACTCAAGAAACATAAAATTAATACAAAATTTTATGTCTGGAACTAATGAAACCTGTAACATTCTAACTGAAGCAAAAGTGTTGATATCCCCCTATAAATGCCTATGTAACTGAAACAGATGGAAAACAAGAAAAACCACAAGTAAATAATGTCAAAAATAAACAAGGACAAATGCTGCAGATGCTTGATTTGCAAAAAGAATTACAAAACTAGGTAGGGATAATGGAAAGTTTAAAACAAACAAACAAACTAAAACCACCTCTGTGTGATATAGCTATAAAATCAGGACCCATAATCTGTTCTTAAGTTACAATGGATGGTCACTGAATAGGTACCTTTAACTTTATATTTATTCCTATGGAAAAGTCATTAATTTGAGACTTGAAATATAGGATATCTTTAGTAATGCATTCCTCACAATAAGTGAATGATTCTATATTTTATATTCATGAAATAATGAGAGTCAAAATGTTTTAAATCATAAAATAATTATAGTATTGAATAAAAATACAAAAAACTATTTTTACTATTATAAAAATTCACCAAACTATTAACAGCTGTTATTTTATTTTAGATGGTAGCCTGTATAAACTTCATTTGTTCTTTCTCTTTTTGTCTTCAAAAATTTCAATTATATATTACTTTTATAAATAAAAAACAAAAATTTTAATAGACCAATAAGTTGTCTCAATTACAGAATTAGTAGAAATACTAAGACAAATAAAAACTTTGTAAAAATCCTCCACTTCATTCTAAAACTTAAATATCTAGATTTTTCTTTTCCAAAAATTGAATCACTAAATCATTGTGAATGTTGTGGGTAAATGTCAATGGTAATGGTATTCTAAAGCTTACAATACATGCAAAATGCCAATAACTGATATGCTTTCAGATAAGGTAACACTACCACATATGTTTGATTTGCAAAAAGAATTATATAATGAGCTAGGGATAAAAAACCGTCTTTTATCCCTTGCTGAAAATAATCCCCAAGGCAAGGCATTTAGTTTTTCATGAGATTACCTACTCTGTTATTTAAAATCTTCAATTATTAAGTTGCAAACAACTCAAATGAAATGATAGGATCATTTATTTAACAAAACGCAGATAAATGGAAATTTTCAAGTTCAGGGAAGTTATGGGGCAAGAGACAAATAGTGAACAAAAGCTGACTTTTTTTTTTTTTTTTTAATTTGACAGAGAGAGAAATCACAAGTAGGCAGAGAGGCAGGCAGATAGGAAGGGAGAAGCAGGCTCCCCGCTGAGCAGAGAGCCCAATGTGGGGCTCGATCCCAGGACCCTGGGATCATGACCTGAGCCGAAGGCAGAGGCTTAACCCACTGAGCCACCCAGGTGCCCCCAAAAGCTGACATTTTTATAATTGAATTGCATTTTTACACATTATTTGTCTAATGGGAAATAAGAGGAAAGGAGAGAATTATTTTTAAATAGATAAGAGTTGAAAATAATCTTAATCAAACTTCATTTTATTTTGATTCTGCAAAAACAGGTAACATTAAAAGGAAAACTAAATAAATCCACATTGCAAGTTCAAGATTTTAGAACACCTGTCTTTGCTTTAAACAAGCAGGTATAGAACAAGTAGATAAAAATTAAGACTATGGGGGCGCCTGGGTGGCTCAGTGGGTTAAGCCGCTGCATTCGGCTCAGGTCATGATCTCAGGGTCCTGGGATCGAGTCCCGCATCGGGCTCTCTGCTCGGCAGGGAGCCTGCTTCTCTCTCTCTCTCTCTCTGCCTGCCTCTCTGTCTACTTGTGATCTCTCTCTGTCAAATAAATAAATAAATAAATAATCTTTAAAAAAAAAAATTAAGACTATGGAAGAGCTGAATAGCACAATTACAAATTTGAGATGACTGACAAATTTAGATCACTGGACCTAATAACTGCAGAATATACTTTTTTTTCTCAAGTATATATGCCATATGATAGTCTATAAAACAAATCTCAGTAAATGTCTGCAGGATTTTAATCATATAGATTATATCTCTGACTACACTGAAAAATTCATAAGTGTTTAGAAATTAAATATTACAATACTAATACTACAGTGGATGTGTGAAAAACTGACATGACTGGAGCCATTTTAAAATGTAGCCAGAGCACCTACTGCAGAGAAACTGCCTTACCCTTCTCTGTTAGAACTGGGCCAAAACAATGGGGCAAAACATCAATTGTTATAAGCAACTGCCTGAGAAGTCAGCAGGAGAATGGACATCCTGATTACAGTCCTAATAGTTGTGAACTACATGACAATAGAACCAGCAGTCAGTCAATGTATAATCCAAAACAGTTTATCTTCTACGGGTATTAGCTTTAACACCCATAGAAAAACTTTTTTTCATACTTTCAAATTATGTAATTGCCCCTTCCTTTTTCTCATAAAAACTGCTTGCTTTCACCCTACAAGCCAGAATATTATTTGGGTTTTTTACTGAATTGGTGCTCCCAAAATTCCAATCCCTTAATCCTAAACAAACATCCCTTTGCCTCTCTTTGTGTCTCATTATTTTCAAGTTGACAGGTCAAAGAACAAATTATAATGGAAGTAATAAAATATTTTAAAGTAAATGATAATGAAAATATGATGTATCAAAATGTGTGGAATGTAGCTAACATGGGGCTTAGAGGAAGATTTATGGAGAGGAATAACCAAAATCAAATATCTAAGCATCCAATTAAAAATCTAGAAAAACAGTGAATTAAACCTAAATAAAGTGGAAAGGTTTTTTTAAATTAACATATCATATATTATTTGTTTCAGGGGTACAGGTCTGTGATTCATCAGTCTTATTCAACTCACAGCACTCACCATAAAACATACCTTCCCCAATGTCCATCACCCAGTCACCCCATCCCTCCCACCCCCCTCCCCTCCAGCAACCCTAAATTGGTTTCCTGAGATTAAGAGTCTCTTATGGTTTGTCTCCCTCCCTGGTTTCATCTTGTTTCATTTTTCCCTCCCTTTCCCTATGATCCTCTGTCTTGTTTTTCAAATTCCTCATATCAGTGAGATCGTATGATAATTGTCTTATCATGATTGACTTATTTCACTCAGCATGTTCCATCCATGTCATTGCAAATAGCAAGATTTCAATTTTTGATGGCTGCATAATATTCCAGTGTGTATATGTGTGTGTGTGTGTGTGTGCGCGTGTGCGCGCGCGCGCGCATGCTTGCATATCACACCTTCTTTATCCATTCATCTGTTTATGAACATCTAGGCTCTTTCCATAGTTTGGCTATTGTGGATATTGCTGCTATAAACATTGGGATGTACATACCCCTTTGGATCACTACATTTGTATCTTTGGGATAAATACCCAGTAGTGCAATTGCTGGGTCATAGGACTTTTTTTTTAAGACAGAAAGAACAATAAATAGAAAATAGAAAATCAATAAAGCCACAAAATGATTATTTGAAAAGATCAATAATACTGATTTTTAAAATCTAGCAAAACCAACCAACAAATATAATAGGAAGAAAATTGGCACAAGAAAAAAGTTGAAAAAGTATCCCTAAATCTACTACAGGAATTTAATCTTTTATTAAAACTACCCCAAAAATTCTAGTCTCAGATGGTTTCACCAGTGAATTCTAAGAAGCATTTAAGGAAAGATACCAATTCTACACAATTTTCTCCAGAAAAGAAGAAAGAGGCAACAGTTACCAACTTAATTTATGAGGTAACCATAACCATGATATCAAAGCCTGACAATGAAATTACTAAAAAGAAAAATTAAAGAACAATCTATCTCATGGATACAGAAGCATAAGTACTAAATAAAATATTAACAAGTAAAGTGCTGTAACATATAAAAAGGAGATTACATCATGAACAGTTGGGGTTATTCAATACATGCAAAAAATGAATTCATATTCAAAAAATCAGTCAATGTAACGTAATAAGAGAATGAAGAAGAAAAATCTTAACTATCCCCAATAGATGTAAAAAAGTTAATGTTTAATACATATTCCCAAAATAAACTCTTAGTGAAATTGAAATAGAAGAGGACTTCTTTTAATGATAAATATTTTTTTAATTACTGTTCATATTATGCAATATAGTGAAATATTGAAATGTTCTCCCATTCTCCCATAAATAAAGATGTTCATTCTCACCAGTTTTATTCAATATTCTGCTGGTGCCAGTACACTGAAACATGATAATCATCTTCATTATCATCATTATAAAATGCATAGGGATTGCAAAGTCATTTTCCATAGATTATATGGCTTTGTATGCAAATAATCTAAGTATACCACATATAAACTATTAGAATAAATAAGTAAATTTCTCAAGATCAGTGAATATAAGGTCATATGTAGTATATATTTCTAACTAAAACAAATAATTAGAAAATAATTTTTTAAAAAGATACTTACATTTTAGCACTAAAAAAAATCAAATACAGGAATTTTAACTCCAGTTAAAATGGAATAGACATAATTCATCTTGACTCTCCCACTGAATCCATCTAAAAACCCCAGATGGAATGCTTAGAGCAACTAACAAAAAGCTTAAAAATTAAATATGGGGCTTTCAGTTCTAGACAAAATGGAATAAGCACACCCCACCCTAATCCTGTAAATTACAACTAAAATCCTGGATCAAATATAGCTATCAGAAGTCCCTGAAGAGCAGAGAAAATAAAGTAGGCAAAGATCCTCAGGATTTAAGGGAAGAGCTGACAGTTAATTCGTTAACCTAAATGGTTTGGTTGTTTTTTTTTTGTTTTTCGTTTTCCTTCCTATACATCCTAGGTTAGACACAAAAGTAGCCCACAACCTGGAAATGCCAAATGACACAGGGGAAAAAAAAAAAAAAAAAGAAAAAGAAAAAGAAAAAAAGAAACATCTCAAGAAAAGCCTGTTCTGTCTAGCCAAAGAACCAGTTAGAAGAAATCCGTGTAGTGGGCGCCTGGGTGGCTCAGTGGGTTAAAGCCTCTGCCTTCCGCTCAGGTCATGATCCCAGGGTCCTGGGATCGAGCCCCACATCGGGCTCTCTGCTGAGCGGGGAGCCTGCTTTCCCCCTCTCTCTCTGCCTACTTGTGATCTCTGTCTGTCAAATAAATAAGTAAAATCCTTTAAAAAAAAAAAAAAGGCTTACACCCTGCAGGAATTCAGAGACTCCAAGCTTCAGCTCCTGTTCCTGAAGATCCAGTCTGCTTACGACAGACTCTTCTTGACTGCCTGAATTTCAAAATCCTTACGGATTTCAAGCATGCTTTTTGCAAGGCCCACAACTGAGCAAGCCAATTCCTTGGAATAAATCCTTTAAAAAAAAAGAAGAAGAAGAAGAAGAAATCCGTGTAGGACTTTTGACTATACTCTCTTTCTCCACAGAAAACTGCTAAAAAGTCTGCATCCAGCCCCTCCACCAGGTGCTGTGGGGACTGTGGTGTAGAATCCTAGTAACCATTTCTGTGCTGCACTAATGAAGTGCATTCTCCTGCTTCCCACCTGATGATGCAGACACTGCAGGGCAGAGTCTTGTCACCCAACTCCAATCTGTACTAAGTATGACAACAAAAAGGCAGCACCTTACCTCCTTCAAGCTAGAGAGTGGCAGGAGAGGAGTAGATTATAGACAAGAGGAAGCTGAAGAAGGGAATTATTTAAATCTGTATATGAAGTCCTTGGTATACCCCCAAGTGGCTCATGGATGAAACCAGAATCAAATCAACAAAGTAAAAGCTCTGAAAACTGAAATGTCTTGTGAAATACTGTCCAAGTCTCAAGGTGGCCACTGGGTAGGATACAAACAAGATAGAACAAAATAGTACTGCAAAGATTTTAAATACTAAACTGACATCTAAACTACAGCTCACAAAATGGTCCAGGAGGTGTGCCCTAAACCCAAATAAACTGACTATCTGCTAAAACTGATTTAAGTAGGAAACAGAATTTCTTCACATAGTACTGAAAATGTCCGGGACACAATCCAACATTACTCATCATATGAAGGAAGGGAAAATCTCAACTCAAATGAGAAAAAATAATCAAGAGATGACACCGCCAAAATGAAACAGATGCCGGAATTATCTGATAAGGATCTTAAAGCAGATATCATACAAAAGTACCAACGAGCAATTACAACATTCTTGAAACAATTGGAAAATTAAAAACTCTTAGTAAGAATCTAGCATATACAAAGAAAAACTAAATGACAATTTTAGAAAGGAAAATACAATTAACAATTTTTTAAAATCTCACTGGATGAGCCAAGTGGCCAAATGGAGATACAAAGGAAAGAATCAATCAACTTAAAAATAGATCAATAGAAATTATCCAAATCAGAACAACAAAGAGAAAGTAGATTTCTAAATAAATTTTAAAGAATTAACAGAGCCTTAAGGATCTGTGGGAAAATACCAAAAGGTCTAATATTTGTGTCAGAGACTCAAAAGGAGAGAAGAAAGAGTGCAGGGATATAATATATATCTATATCTATATCTGTATCTATATTTATATCTATACATATTTACATTTAAATGAATAATGGCTAAAAATTCCTAAATTTGACAAAGGATATAAACCTGCAGATTCAAGAAACTCAAACAAGATTAACCAAAGTAAATCTATATCCATATGCATCATAATCAAATTTCTGAAAACTAAAGACAAAAAAAAAAGAAATCCCAAAATCAATTGGAGAAAAATGATAAATTACCTTTGGGGGAACATCAATTCAAATAACTGATTTTTCTCATCTGAAAGGCATCCATCCAATTTTCCTTCTGTTCCTCAAAGATGTCAAGGTTTTTCTGCCCCTGGGACTCTGGTGCTATAAGCTCCTTCTGTCTGGAACAATCTTCCTTAGCCTCTTCTCACCACTGGCTTCTTCTCATTTAGATCTTAACTCAATGCTATTTTATCAGAGAAAACTTCTGGGAGTATCAGCCTGTCCCATATTTCTGTCATTTGTCTCTTTCACAGAACCCTGTATATTTTCGACCTGACTCATAACACCAATAGAAAAAAAGTCATGTTTATTTAATTTTCTTTACTTATGGCCTCCTTCCCCCCTCTGCACTAAAATATTATTTCCATGAAGGTAAAGATCTTGTATATCTTGTCCACTTCTATGTTCCTAATACCTAGAATTGCTCATACTAAACCCTCAATAAGTATATGATGAATGAATGAATGAATGAATGAACAACTGGATAAGGGCTTAAAATTAAACTAATTAGAAAGTAAGGGAGAGCTAACATTGAGTAAATTTTAGTATAAATTATAGTATATTCTTTTTTTAAAGATTTTATTTATTTGAGATAGAGTAAGCCAGAGAAAGCACAAGCAGGGGGAGTGGCAGAGGGAGAAGCAGCAGCAGGCTCCCCACTAAGCAGGGAGCCCCATGCAGGGCACAATCCCAGAACCCTGAGATCATGATCGGAGTCGAAAGCAGACACTTAACTGAATGAGCCACCTAGGCACCCCAATTATAGTATATTCTAACTCAGTTTTCAACATGCCCTTGTCTTAACATTGTCTTAGAGCTTCAAAAAACATAGATACTTGGGACCCCACCTCACAATAATTAATGCATAATATCTAGGGGTGGGGACTTGACACTGGAATTTTTTAAAGTTCTCTAGCTGATTCTAAGAAGCTTTCTAAGCCAGGGCTGAGAAACACTGACATCACCAGCTGCCATATAATTCTGGATCTACTAGCAAATGGTGAAAACTAGTTATAATAATGATCCAATGATGCAGTTCTGAAGAGGAAAGGGATACCTTTATGATGAAGCTTGAAGGAAATCTTTTAGCAAAATAAATTCACACTAGTGTGTGCCTTCTAAGAATATTGACAACACAACAGATATTTTACAATAATGTTAAAAATAACCTCCATCCTAAAGGGAATTTGAGCAATTTAAGCTTCAAAGAAAATCCAGATAGGGGCTCCCGGGTGGCTCAGTCAATTAAGCATCCGAGTCTTGATTTCAGCTCAAGTCATGATCTCAGGGTCTTGAGATGGAGCCCCAAGTCAGGCTCTCACTGATCCTGGAGCCTGCTTAACATTCTATCCCCCTCCCCCAGCCCCCTGCTCACAAGCTTGCAGATATGCACTCTTTCTCTCTCTGAAAAAGAAAGAAAGAAAGATAGAAAGAAAGAAAGAAAGAAAGAAAAAGAAAGAAGAAAGAAAATCCAGGTAGTCATGACAGAAACAGGAAATGAAGGAGAATAAATAGCTGCCCTATGTCTTTTTTTTTTTTTCATCGTTCTCAGTTGACTAAATTAACGTTAAGAGCCAGCTGAAAGTTCACTTCCTTCAAAAACTTTATCTGCCTAACTTTATCACTTGAGTTGTATTTTATAATACTTACATGTTATTTGTCTGGAATTAGAGCAAATGAAGAAGTTACAAAAATCAATTGGATTTGGCTGCATTAAAATGAAAAATACCAATTAGAAATCCAAGTAGAAACGTCACAGAGGCAACTGCACATTTGTTTGAGGCCAAGGGAGAGGATGGGCTATAGATATAAATGACCCACTGTGTCCTTGAATTATAGAACAGTTTCTACTACTTGATGGTATAATAATGGGAGTATAATTTTAAACTCTCAATTAAGATTACAGTGGATGATAATAGGTAATTCCAAGTGTTTACTATACCCAAGCAACATTAATATTGCACCATATACCTACACATGATGGATTAAATAATAAAATCCTCATTCAACATAGGGGCATCATCATGTTTCTAAATGTAACAAATATCACAAGAATCAATGGGTTTCAAATTTTAAAACTTGTAATGCATGCATAAAACCCAAATTTTATATACAATTTCATGTTAACTTTGAAATTTAAGAGTTAATATTTTAAATTTAATAGGCAAATTTAAATGAATAAGTTCAACACAAATTTTAACATTTATAATAATATAATTTTTAGGTTTGTTTCCTGATTGGTAGTGTTTATTTTAATCAAAAATAACAAAATTATCGCAAGTCCTGAAAATACTGAAGCTCAAATCAACCATACTTTAGAACAGGTACTAAAAATAAAACCTCTATAATTTATAACAGTATAAGATCTAGATCTATACATGAAAGATAATCAATTCTTTTAAATGATTTATCTAAACTGGATATATACAATACTTGATATCAACAAGCAAGAAAACCTCCCTCTACAGTTATTTTCACAGTAATTTCTAGCTGAGAGCAAATCCTTATCTCAAGTTAGATGGATGTTTATGATATATTCCTATAAATTATGTTTAGGGCAAACACAACTAAACTGATGAGTCTCTGAAGCCCAATAACAGCCACTGTAATGGTGGCTAACCACCACTATGAAAAATAATTAGCACACTGAAATAATTTAAAGAAAATATAAAGGGCATCGGCTAAGAGAAAGAGTTTGACTTCTTCATTGCAAATTTGGACACATTCTATTTCTTTTTGTTGTCTATTGTTGTTGGTAGGACTTCTAGTACTATGTTGAACAAGAGTGGTGAGAGTGGGCATCCTTGTCATGTTCCTGATTTCAAAGGGAAGGCTATAAGCTTTTCCCCACTAAGGATGATATTCTCTGTGGGTTTTTCATAGACAGATTTTATGAAGTTGAGGAATGTTCCCTCTATCCTCATACTTTGAACCATTTTAATCAGGAACAGATGTTATATTTTGTCAAATGCTTTTTCTGCATCAATTGAGAGGACCATGTGGTTCTTCTCTCTTCTCTCATTGATTTGTTCTATCACATTGATTGATTTGTGAATGTTGAACCACCCTTGCAAACCCAGGAATAAATCCCACCTGGTCATGGTAGATAATCTTTTTAATGTACTGTTGGATCCTATTAGCTAGGATCTTGTTGAGAATCTAAGCATCCATATTCATCAGGGATATTGGTCTGAAATTCTCCTTTTTGGTGGGGTCTTTGCCTGGTTTGAGGATCAGGGTAATGCTGGCTTCATAAAAAGAGTCTGGAAGTTTTCCTTCTGCTTCAGTTTTTTGAAACAGCTTCAGGAGAACAGGTATTATTTCTTCTTTGAATGTTTTGTAGAATTCTCCAGGGAATCCATCAGGTCCTAGGAGGGTTTTGATCACTGCCTCAATCTTGTTACTAGACATTGGTCTATTCAGGTAGTCAATTTCTTCCTGGTTCAGTTTTGGAAGTATATAGGTTTCCAGGAATGCATCCATTTCATCTAGGTTGCTTAACTTACTGGCATATAAATGTTGATAATAATTTCTAATGATTGTTTCTATTTCCTTGGTGTTAGTCATGATCTCTCCCATTTCATTCATAATTTTGTTAATTTGGGTCCTCTCTCTTTTCTTTTGGATTAGTTTGGCCAATGATTTATCGATCTTATTGATTCTTTCAAAAACCAGCTTCTAGTTTTGTTGATGTGTTCTACTGTATCTCTAGTTTCTATCTCATTGATCTCTGTTCTAATCTTGATTATTTCCCTTCTTGTGTGTGGGGCTGACTTAATTTGCTGCTAATTCTCCAGTCCTTTAAGGTGTAAAGAGAGCTGGTGTATTCCAAATTTTTTAATTTTTTTGAGGGAGGCTTGGATGGCTATGTATTTCCCCCTTAGGATCATCTTTGCTGTATCCCGTAGGTGTGTAGAAGAAGGAAACTCGACCATTCTCTTACACCATACACAAAGATAAACTCAAGATGGACAAAAGACCTCAACGTGGGAAGAAATCTATCAAAATCCTAGAGAAGAACACAGGCAGAAACCTCTTTGACATCAGCCACAGCAACTTCTTTCAAGACATGTCTCCAAAGGCAAAGGAAACAAAAGTGAAAATGAACTTTTGGGACTTCATCAAGATCAAAAGCTTCTGCACAGCAAAGGAAACGGTCAACAAAACAAAGAGGCAACCCATGGAATGAGAGAAGATATTCACAAATGACACTACAGTCAAGGGGCTGATATCCAAGATCTACAAAGAATTCCTCAAACTCAACACCCAAAAGACAGATAATCACATCAAAAAATGGGCAGAAGACATGAAAAGACACTTCTCCAATGAAGACATACAGACATGAAAAATGTTCATCACATGAAAAAATGTTCATCATCTTTAGCCATCAGGGAGATTCAAATAAAAACCACAGTGAGATACCACCTTACACCAATTAGAATGACCAAAATTAACAAGACAGTAAACAAGTGTTGGAGAGGATGTGGAGAAAGGGGAACCCTCTTACACTGTTGGTGGGAATGCAAGTTGGTGCAGCCACTTTGGAGAACAGTGTGGAGATCCCTTAAGAAATTAAAAATAGAGCTTCCCTATGACCCTGCAATTGCATTACTAGGTATTTACCCCAAAGATACAGATGTAGTGAAAAGAAGGGCCATCTGTACCCCAATGTTCATAGCAGCAATGGCCACAGTCGCCAAACTGTGGAAAGAACCAAGATGCCCTTCCACAGACAAATGGATACAGAAGATGTGGTCCATAGACACTATGGAGTATTATGCCTCCATCAGAAAGGATGAATACCCAACTTTTGTATCAACACAGACGGGACTGGAGGAGATTATGCTGAGTGAAATAAGTCAAGCAGAGAGAGTCCAGTATCATATGGTTTCACTTACTTATGGAGCATAAGGAATAACATGGAGGACATGGGGAGATGGAGAGGAGAAGTGAGTTGGGGGAAGTCAGAGGGGGAGACAAACCATGAGAGACTGTGGACTCTGAGAATCAAACTGAGGGTTTTGGAGGGGAGGGGGATGGGGGTTGGGTGAGCCTGATGGTGGGTATTATGGAGGGCACATATTGCATGGAGCTCCGGGTGTGGTCCATAAACAATGAATTTTGGAACATTGAAAAGAAATAAAATAAAATAAAATGGAAAGAAAAAAAAAAGAAAGTATAAATGGGATAAGTTACCAAGAAAATAAAGTGCAAGGTCAGGAATGGATTTTGGAAATAGAATAAATTGAGAAAATCTGAACACACAACACTGACAAATAAATGACTTTCATATTTTTTTATTTTTATACAAGCTTGACTTATCATCATGTGGAAATGTTGGGGTTCAGAGTGAATGATCAAAAAATAATTCTTGAGATATCTTCTGTGCAGAAGGGTAGTTTTATTAAAAGCATGGAGATAGGACCCATAGGCATAAAGAGCTGCACTGGAGTTGTCAAGGGTGACTGATTATATATTTTCAGGTTGGGAGGGGGTTAGGGATAGCTTCAGTCTCTAAGGAATTTGGAAGCAAGGTTTCCAGGATCTTGAGGGAGCTAGCTATTGTTGGGATAAATGTCATTTATTACTGTCTAATAAAAACTTAGTCATGAGATCTTTCAGATGTCTATCAGTGGGCCATATGCTTGGAGGATGACTGTCAACAGGTATCTTGTGGGCAGTGGGGAGGGTAGAGATAAAGGAAGATCCCAAAGGAATTTCTAATGTTAAAGAAAACTTACAGGATCCTGGAGGTTGGGATAATGTTGAGCTAAGATTGCCTTCTGCCTTTAGCAAAGTATTAGTATCAAGACAGTTAAATTTCTCCAGGAAGGTCACTCTGCCTATCTCAAGCGCTTGTCAATGGGCTCTAAGTTGTAAGGACATTTATTTTCTTTGCCTTTGTTTCCCACATCAATCTTACCCAGCTGAGGAAAATTCAAAACATAATGAGAGAAGTTTAGATACATGGTAGCATTTGAAAATAAGTAAATTTAATATTTAAAAAGTATGTTCAGGGGCAGCTGGCTGGCTCAGCTGTTAAGGCATGAGACTCTTGGTCTAAGTGTTGTGAGAATTCAAGTCCCATGTTCCCATGTTGGGCATGAACCCTACTTTAAAAAAATTTTTTTTAAATAATAAAACTTAAAAAATAAAGCAAAAAGTATATTCATATCAGGGAAAGATATATCCAACAAGCTATATTGATATAGAGGATAAAAATTACCTCAAGCAGCCTTGGATTTCAGAAAATGTAGGCACCAAAACACCGCAACTAGACTACATGCAAGTTACAACATGAAAGAAAAATCTTTCTCAACTTTTTTTTCAAATTTTATGTAGATAATACCAAGTGTTTCTTTTAGCCTATATATCAATCTGACAAGGATTTCATCTCCTTTTTAGGCTCATTAAATATTTCATAATTACATTATTTTTCCTTTGAGGTAAGTACTGCTTACAAGAAAAAAGTGAATCTTCTGATTTATATTCTTCCTTAAATATCAAACTATATGCTAAGAACTTAGTATGTCCCTAGTATGATATAAACCAGAAATGATAACAATGAAAACAGAATACCTATCTTTAATAAATAATCTGTGTAAAGTTAAGACAAATAAAAATCAACTTCAAAGCAATGGTCTTAAATGTGTGACAGTAGTCCAAAGTAAAATTAAGATTTTAAAAAGGCATTCTTGAATAATGATATTCATAAAAGGCTCATTAGAAGATTGAGAAAAAAATCACTAATCTCTCATTTAATGCCATCTTTTCTGTCAAAAGTAACTTTCCTACTGACACTAAAAATTCATTTATTGGTTCATAAAAATACATTTCAAAGCACCTGAAAGTAATTGTTGGAGATAATCAGGATGTTCCCAATAAAGCTAAATCAGCAACTTCTGATAAATTCTATCTCCCGATATTGAAAGACACTACAGATAAAATAGTGTGCATTATTAAGAATATTTTAATGCATTAAGGAAAACTACACATATCACAAAGTGATGATGGGTCAATCCTTCCACATACACACACAAAAAGTTGATCACATGCTGATCCACAAAGAAAGTCTTTAAATTTTCAATATATTAAAATACTTGAATATATTCCATTTTTCACATTAGAAGCAAGCTTGAAAGAATAGTAATTAGAAAAAAAAAAGCCAACTTTATAAAAATTAAATAGTACTCTTATAAATAGGTCAAATAAAACACACAAATTAATACTTTAAGCTAAGTGAAAATTAAAAACAACATGAAATGTGAGGAATACAGCTAAGCAGTATATGAAGGAAATTTATTACCTTAAAAATATATATAATCAAAAAGTAGCTAAAAATCACTGACCTATTTCAAGACACTAGAAAAAGAAAAATCAAACTGAAGAAAAGCACAAAGAAAAATTATAATCAATGAAATAGAAAATATAGAACAGAGAAAATCAACAAAGTCAAAAGTTTTCTTTTAAAAAAGATCATAAATACTGATAAATTTCTAGTAAGAATGATTACAGATAAAAGGAAGGAAGGAAGGAAGGGTAGGGAAAACACAAATTATCGATATGGGGGAAAGGAAGGGACCTCACAATAAATTATAGACAAAAAAGACAGGAATATTATGAGTAAACAAATATATTTGCCAACTTGGAAGAAATGGATATATTTCTCTAAAAGTTGAATAAAAGCAGACAAAGAAGAAATACAAAATACAAATAGTCCAATACATATTAAAGTGTATAAAAATCGGTTTTATTATTATTTAGGCATGTCAAGGTGAACAGATTGACAGATGACTGCCATTGAAAAATACGTTTGTTTAAAATTTATTATACTCACTGATCACAGTGTCATGGGGGGGTCACACAGAGAAGCACCAAGATTGGTAGGGAGGCAGAAAGGAAAAATTATGGATGAGAGTCTTCACTGTGGTTTCCACAGGAAGAAAGAGTGAAGCAGGGTATGCAAGTTCAGGATTGGCTAATTTGAGTACTTTCAGCAGGCTCTACAACATAGTGGGCTGTTCCTTATCTGGTTACCTGTCCTTGGGATGATTAAAGCTGGAGAATAATGGCCCCTAGTGTGTGAATGCCACAGATTAGATGGCTGATGGTAAACTCTGGATTGGTTCATTTGCATAAGAAAGGAACACTTGCAGAAGAATCATTTTCTATCTCCAGTAATTGGCTGATTGTGGAAGGGGCAGTCTCTCCAAGGTCAACAAGACCCCAGATGCCAAATAATCAGAAACACATGTTTAATAGGTAAGGGAATTGAATCCTTTCTTTAAAACCCTCCCACAAGTAAAATCTCAGGTCTAGAAGGCTTTAACAATGAATCTTTACAAACATTTAAGGAAGAATAAATCAATCTTGCAAAAAATAAATAAACTCTTTGAGAGAATAGGAGGAAAAAGAACACTTTACTCTTTTAAGGACACAATATAACCTTGACTTCAAAATCTTAAAAAAGTCATTACAAGGAAGGACCCATCATCTGTCTTCCCTACCAATAATTCTATCACCAATACTGCCCTCCTTGGACTTAGAGAATGGCTTATTTCCTATTACAGTATTCTAGACATTACTACTGATCAAGAAACTTACTTCACAGTAAAAGAAATGTAGCATTGGGCTTGTGCTCACAGAATTCACTAGGTCTAACATACCCTCATCACTTAAAAGCAGCTGATCTAAAAGAACAATAGAAGGGCTTTCTGAAAACTCAATTAAGGTGCCCATTCAAAATGCAGGCTACTAGGATCTGGCTTATCCCAATGTATCTAGCTCAGGAGTTGCCTTCACTATTCTTTATCTGCTCTGATGAAGATGGCATCCAACAGCACCTATTCTTGCTGCTTGCATATCAAACCCATTTTCTGAACTAATGAAGTTAGACAATTATATGAAAATGTGTATAGACTTTACAATATAACGGAAATATACAAAGTATCTAAGTGCACTGTGGCCAACTCACTCTCCAGTGTGCCAGAAATCATTTGCCTAAAATCCTTCATTTGCATTAATGGGTCTATATTCAGAAAATTCATTTTAATGTGCTCTCCTTCACCAATGGTTGGGTGAATGATATGATACCAACAAGCAAACTAACCAACAAACAAAATAAACTCTAAAAACTATGCAAAAATCCAAGCATTTTCTATATATATTCCAGAGAGCAATTATTTAAAAAGATTGAAGGTAATACAGTTTTTAGTCAGAATAACTTTGATACTTGTGAAATAATTCAGCTGAAACCCATTTCTAATATATTTTTACTATCTTCAGGGTCCCAAGGGTCTGATTTGTCTTTTGATCTCCTGAGACACTAGCACCAATTGAGCTATGCCTCCTCTTTAGAGGGCTGAATCCCAGCAACAAAATGTCTCTCCAACCTTACAAGTTTCAATAATTCCACCTATTCCCTTTATTCCTCAAGGTCTAAATACAGTGGCACTGATTGCCTGTGTTACTATTTCCAAGATACTTTAGTGTTCCCTCTTTGCCTTTCAGTTCTCTAATATACATTATTCCTTATATTATCTGTCTCAAAATAACTAGTGTGGTTCTATGTCCTGGCTAGAGTCTGACTGATATAGGCCCTCTCTACCATTATAACTTTCTCTCTTTTTTTTCACGATTTTATTTATTTGAGAGACAGAAAGAGCATGGGGGTGGGGGCAGAGCAGAGAGAGAAGGGAGAGGCAGACTCCCCACTGAGCAGGGAGCCCGACATAGGACTCCACCCCAGGACCTGGAGATCATGACCTGAGCCAAAGGCAGACACTTAACTGAATCACCCAGGTGCCCCAACTGTTGTAACTTTCTATTTGCAGTGGCCACCCAATATGCAGAAGGATAGTGTTACTCTAGCACCCTCCCAGGATCTCAGATATTAAGTGGAATTCATACTTTATCATCTCTGGAATTTCTAACTTCAGTCTCCATTTATCCACCACTACTACCCAGCCCCAATCTTACCAGAGTTCACTCACAACATAGGAGAGCATAACACAAGCTTCACACTCAAATATCAATTCCCTTGTTCTGCTAACTTTCTCTATTCTTATATAAACTTCCAATCCAGGAGAGGTTCTTTCTTCCAGTATAGCAGGAAATTTCCCTTATTCTGCAATTTTCCTATTCTCGTTTCTCTAGTAAGATCCTTGTATTTCAGCCATCACCATGAGGAAAACATGCCCCAGCTATCCTGCTGATTCCAAGAGGCACCTCAGCCAAAAATGGCAGCATAAGGCAGACTTTCCCAAGCAAACCTGCTGCCTGAGGTAAACTTCTCTAGCTGAGTTGCAAACCTGCAAGTAATAAATACTTTCTGCTTGACGCTATTAAGTTTTGAGTTTATCATTCAGAAATAGCTAATTAATACAGAATTTGGATCTGTTAGTCAACCTCTACTTCTAGAATATTTAAAAGAAAGTGGAAATTAGAAAACACTGTTCATGCTTTTCAAAGCTCTAGTATAAAGCCATGGACCTCACAATTATTAGCTCTGAAATGAGCTTCAAGAAATGTTACCCAAGTCAAAAATTGAACATTTATTCTTTCTGTGTCTTTGCATTCCTGATGTAGCATACCATGCAAGACAGAGGGTGCCTCTGGTTGAAGAAGGTGAATGTCACTTACAAAAAAGTGTTAAAAAGAAAAGGACATTACCTTATTTCAATACATGCTCCTCATTAATATTATGGAATGAGGAAAAGAGAGTACAGGCTTTAGAATGGAACTGACTTAACTTCAAACCATAATCTTGCCATTTACAATTTTTGTAGCTAGCCTACTCATAGCTTACTAACAAAATGAAGTAAGTGTTACAAATAATAATACACATATTTCTTACTATGATCCTATCAGGTTATCCATATTTAATTTACCATACTTAATATTTGAGGAAACAGATTTAAAGAAGTTGCCTAAACTCAGGCATCTAGGAGGTAGAGTAGAATCAAAAATCCATTTATTTACAAATCAAAACTACAATGAGAAAGGCTAAAATCAACAACACAAGAAAAATCAGGTGTTGGTGAGGATATGGAGAAAGAGGAACCCTCTTACACTGTTGGTGGGAATGCAAACTGGTGCAGCCACTCTGGAGAACAGTATGGAGTTTCCTCAAAAAGTTAAAAATAGAACTACCCTATAATCCAGCAATTGTACTACTAGATATTTACCCAAAGATTACAAAAATACTAATTCCAAGGGGTACATGCACCCTGTTGTTCATAGCAGCATTATCAACAATAGCCAAATTTTGGAAAGAGCCCAAATGTCCATCAACTGATCTATGAATAAAGATGTAGTATTTATATACAAGGGAATATTACTCAGTCATCAAATAGAATGAAATCTTGCTATTTTCATCAATGTGGATGGAGCTAAAGAGTACTATGCTATGTGAAATAAGTCAGTCAGAGAAAGACAAATACCATACGATTTCACTCATATGCAGAATTTAAGAAACAAAACACATGAACATAGGGGAAAAAGAAAGGGGCGAACCAAGAAACAAACTCTTAACTATAGAGAACAAAATGACGGTTACCGGAGGGGAGGTGGAAGTGGGGGTAAAAACAGGTTAAACAAATGATGGGGATTAAGGAGAACCTTCATGATCAGCACCAGATATTGTATATAAGTATTAAATCACTAACTTCCATGCCTGAAACTAATACTGTACTACTGTATATTAACTAGCTGGAATTTAAATAAAAACTTGGGGGAAAAAAAGAAAACAATATTTCTCTGATTCCAAAGCTTTTGCTCTTAAACTTTAACCTATTCAGGGATGATATTCAAAATATTTAACAACACAAATTAATATAAATTAAAATATAAATAAATATGTGTCAATATTTATTTTTAAAATTCCCTTCATTCTCAACTCTGTATTATAAGCCTGTTTATCAAGTAATAGGTGTTGTAGTACAAACTATTCAATAAATAAGCCTAGTAAATTCAAGTCATTTCTTAATTTTTAGAAAATGTTCTTCTAATTTTTTTGATTTTTTTAATGCCAACTGTAATTAGGCAAATGATGCCCCTTTCTGAGATGTGAAGTGACCTAAGACAGTATATCAAATTCTTTCAGTTACTTTCCCACTTAATTGACAGTCACTAATTTTTAGTCTCTCAGTAACTAGAGGAACATTATTAACTTCAATATTGTTCATAATGCTGAATCTTCTATCAGTTTCTGCTAAACAGAAATTGCATTTTAAAAAGATTCTATTCCTTACAACAATGTCTGAGATACTCACAGTCTTATCTCTTCTGTTTTAAATCATAAAAATCATTTATTATACTGTCATAGTTATTTTTTGTAACCCTAATTCTTCAGGCCAGAGGAAAATAACACAAAAAGGGTAAATTCGATTGCTAGATAGCCTCAGTTTGAATTTTGACTTTGTCACTGAAACTTTAAATTCTGTGCCTTGACTTCCTCATTTTTTAAAGATTTATTTATTTATTTATTTATTTATTTGAGAAAGAGATACAGACAACATGCACACAAGTGGGGGAAGGGGCAGAGAAAGAGGGAGAGGGATAATCCTCAAGCAGACTCCCTGCTGAGAGCAGAGCCCTATTGTGGGGTTCCATCCCAAGACTCTAAGATCATGACCCCAGGCAAAAGAAAAAGCTGGTCACTTAACCAAATGAGCCACCCATGTGTTCTCCAGTTTCCTCATTTTTTAAAAATGACCATAACTGTAGTATTCAAATGAGCTACTATGCATTTGGAATGGTGCCTGGTACAGAATAAGCACCATATAAGCATTAGCTCTTATTTCTATTAATAAAATTAATTTTATTAATATGTGTGACAGATGTTTTATGATTTTTAACAATTCACATCATTAAATGAATATAAAATGTAACAGATTTTCAGGAGTGATTCCCCTAATATACATTCAAAACCAAATTGTCCAATACCAATAACTTCTTTCAAATCCTCTGGTGGGTAGGAAAGTTAGATTTATATGCATTTCACTTTTAACCTGCACAGCTTGCCCTTTGGAATTTTAACCGTATTAATGAATCTTCTTTGAGACTACCCACTGTGGGAGAGTCTGAGGCTTTGTTTTACTCCCTGGAGGACTTGGAGGCTATAAAAATTAAAATTCAATGTCATTTGGTTCGGCAAAGTTCCTCAGGGTAAAAGTGAACTTCAGTGCTCTACTTGCCCCTCTGGGCCCCTCCTTAATTTAGCCTTTAGCCTGTCTTCTCCTAACTTCTTCCTAATTCTTGGAAGCACTCATGAATATATTTGTTTCTAGCTAAAATTTTGGTTGTTTGCAGAGAATGGGTCAGTCCAGGTACCAGTAGATCATGCCATTCCAAATATATACTCATCATTAATTCTTGAGTACTATTTTTATTTTTATTTTAAAATAATATATTCACAGTATAAATAAAAATCAAATCATATATGAGTCTAAAATGAATAGTAAAATTGTCCTCTTTGACCTTTCTCTAGTTCCATTCCCAGAAATAATTTAACATTAATTGGATTTCTTAGAGGGTTTTTTCTTTGTATTTACCATTACAAACTTAATATAAGGACTTATACTGCGATCTGTCAATATTTGATATCTTTTGACTCAGTGTACTATAAGAAATTTGGCACATTTTACTGCATCCTAACCTATCACTTCTTGCTTTTATTGTTTTATTGATATTAAGTTTTCTAATATTTATATTTTTATATTATAACTAAGTTCTCTGAAATTTGTATAGATTGATCTAAAACCACTCAGTATTAAAACAGAAATTATCAAACCAAATCGTGTGGCCAGACACATACAGAAGTAAATGAAATTCTGCCACCAAATCCATGACTCCTCAAGAATGACCCATAAATGAGCTAAAAATGGCTTCTTTATTAATTTGTTTTCATTTTACTTCATCCATGAAATGCTCAGTTTCGATTCTTCTCTAGGGGTATATATTCAGTCTCTCATTTCTCTTTTTATATTTTCTTGGAGCATCTTTATATATGGAAATGTAGATGTACAAAATTTTCTGAGCTCTTGTATGCCAGAAAATTATTCTCTTGACTCATTTAATTGGATTTATATTGGATAAAGGCAGAATTCTATATCCAAATTTATTTCCTCTTGGAAATTCAAGAAAGTGTTATTCCATCATATCCTATTTCTGAAATGTTGCTAATGCTTCTGGGAAAGTGTTGGATATCAGTATGTTTCTCATTCCTTTGTAGGTGACCCAGTTGCTTTTCTCTGTGGAAGCTTCAAGGGTATTTTAATTCTAGTCTTCTGAAAATGCAAAACAATGTGAAAGGGATGAATGCCTTTTAAAATTCATCCTCCTTGGTATGTTGTTGAGTTCTTCTAACTGAAGACGTCTGTCTTTATTTAGTTCACGATAATTTAACATTTTTTATATCAAATACTCCTAACTACTATCTTAGCATTCCATTCATGGAATGCCTAATAAACAGATGTTTGGCTTGTTTCTAGCCTCCATTTATCATATTTTTAATCTCTTTGTTCTTTTATATTAAACTAATGCTATGTTGTAGTTTTTAAAAAAACAATTTCATTGGGACCATGTAAAAGGAAGAGACATGTATGTATATGTCCTTTATATGAAACCAGAAGCCTGAGTTTTTAAATATTTTTATGTGAAACATATAAATGTTGAAAATCAAACTATATACCCTTAAAATGTAGGAGGTAAATTTTCTAGTATTTTTATTTTATATGAAAATTATAAAATTAATTCCATTATTTCAAAAGTTTGAGATTAATTTTGATCTGGGATCAATAATTTGGATTTCTCGTGCAATATATATTATACACCTATATGTTTGAAGAGTATCTTATGTGCAGAAGAGTTTCTAAAACCAAAGGATTCTATGTGATTAAACTATTTTGCTTCTTGGGTAAGCAAAGTCCCACCCAATACTTTAAATTGCAAGTGTTTCATGTCAAAAAAACAATACTAAAAAAGGAGTTTCCAGATCCAGTGAGAGACCAAGTTAAAAGAGAAAAATGTAAATTAAGTAAAAGCAATTGGTAAAGTAACTCATCTTTCTTTAGGGCACATCACCATCTTGTTTCACTACAAACATTAAGCACATAGATATACATTCCTATGGGCATCTTCAGAGACTTGCATTTTTTTTCTAGTAGCTACAATATTACAATAGAAACAACTATAACTCCACTAGATATTCTTATGTTTAAAACCTTTATACTAGTAATAAATTACTTCTGACATACTTCACAGTGGATCCTAATTTGTACACTGACTCACTTGAGAAACACAACACAACCATAAAATTCCTCAAGATACAGAAATTATCTATTAAAACAATGCATTTTTTTAAAAAACCACAGTTATTTAACAATTATGAGAATCTCTTACATGTCAAGAACATTGCTGGATGATTTTAACTATCTTTGAATTTATAGCTACAAAAAAAAAAAAAAATCATAGAACCAGGTGCTAATTCTGACCCCATCAACCAATGTCTTAGAAAAAAATAAGATTCAATAAACTGATATGTCAGAAAAAAATAAGCCCATTTCTGATGGCTCTCACCAAACTAATTCCTATTGATTTCTGAGACATTCACAGCTATATTAATTTCAATAACATTGTATTTATCCTTTCTTTAAATTAGTTCTTCCTAATTTTATACCAGTTACTTCACCATGAAAACATCATAAATCAACTCTTGGCATTGTGCATCTATTAGAATTTTATTTCAGCAAGCAATGCTACTTCTCAAGTTGATGGCTACACTGTAAAACCTGGTTAATGAGCCTGTTTTGATATGTTATTAATAATATCCTATTACTTTCTTATTATTAATTTTAGCCCAATTTCTATAAAAATTCATTTTAACAATGCCTGTACATGGAAGTCTAACTTTTTAACTGTAAATTTCAAATTGATCTTTTAGTAAATTTATTCTTTTTTTTTTAATATTTTATTTATTTAATTGTCAGACAGAGAGAGAGAGAGTGAGTGAGCACTGGCAGACAGAGGCAGAGGGAGAAGCAGGCTCCCTGTCAAGCAAGGAGCCCGATGTGGGACTCGATCCCAGGATGCTGGGATCAAGACCTGAGCCGAAGGCAGCTGCTTAACCAACTGAGCCACCCAGGCATCCCTTAGTAAATTTATTCTTAATGAATAAGTATTCACTTTTAAATGTCATCGCTTTACTTATCTCAACTTATTCAATATTAGGTATTTATAAAAAATGGAAATTTAGTTAGAAAAATTCATATCAAAAGTTTAAAATACAGATTAATGTGAATTAAAGAAAGGCACTCAATGAAGAGACTTAGGTTGCAAGACAGATTCAAACTGAAAAGAAAAAATTTACACTTTGAATAAACTGAGTTGAACCTAAAGTAAATCTTTCATTTTATATTCAAAATGATTATGATTTCCTATATGTCCTAAAAACAAATGTTCTCTAACCCTACAGAAGATCTTCCATATAATAGTCTGTCACAGAGCAATGCTGGACTTCTGCTTAGCCTCAAGAATCTTGTTGAACTTTAAAAACATGGAACTATCATGTTAGTCAAAGATCTTACAACAGCCTACCAGGTACCTCTCTCAGATCCTAATATACTGTTCATGTTATACAGTCTCCTCCATGATTTATAGATTTCAAATAAATTTGGCTATAGAAGAGTCTTCTTACCATATCTGACAGTTTAGTAGATCTTTGTGTTCTTGACAAGAAAGCAGCATAGCAGTTAGTCAAGTTAGGTAGTTCATCAGAAATTCCACCAATCTGTGAATTCCAAAAAGCATATGGAAAGAAGGGATAAAAAGAGTATATCATTTCTATTTATCAATTCAAGTGGCATAGTAAGTGATAAATTTTCAAGAAAGTACATCAATGTTGGTCTATCATTAAATAGAGATAGACCATTAAAAATTTTAAATATAGAAGTAAAAGACTTTAATAGATAATTTCTTTATCTTGAGGGATATAGAAGTAAAAGACTTTAAGTCAATGAGATATAAAAATGAAAAAAGAGTTAATTATATGGAACTCTAGAAAAGTAGGATGTATCTACATACATTATTAAACACATTAAGAGTGAGTTATTACCTATACTGTGATGTCAGATTCAGACATCAATTTTTGTTGTTTCATAACATGTATGAATATAAGATATTTAGCCAATCATATAGTATTATTTGTTAGTACTCAATTACTAATACACAAAATAAAAACATATTAACAGTAATTGTTTAAATTGATTATGTGGAAATCCTTTCATTAATAAATTTTCTAAGCAGAATGATCCATACTCTCTTGAATATTGTAATTCCTTACACACACTGAAGATGTAAATTAATAGGCTACATGAAGCTGGTAATCTAAAATTTTAATTAGCAATTAATTAATCCTTGTGATATTATACTCTTTCTGATTCATCACACAATTTGGTCATTTGCATTCATTTTATATTTTAAGCTCTATAACTAGTAGTAACATTCTTTATGTATATAAAAGAAATGAGAATTTATTTTTCCATTTTTATACACTTCACTGTTTTTATTTCAGAATTTGACATTCATATTTAATAATTCAGAATTTGATACATAGTAAAATAGATATCTATTTTTCACTTTATGAAGAAAATTAATCTACTAAAATATCCATCCTTCACATACTGTATCTTTGAAACTACATGCCTCTCTACCCTAAATGCTGAAGCTGGTGCTTCTCCACTCTTCTATTATTCCTACCTAGTCACTCAAAAAAAAAAAAAAAAACAGGTTTTAGCACTTTCAAAAACAGAAAACTCAATCACATCTTGTGAAAGCCTTCAAATATAGAATATCTGAGCCAGCATTATTATTTTGTATGGTTTTATATTTATTGATGCTGAAAAAACAATTTACTTTTATAATAATTTCATTATCATGTACATGAAATTAGAAATTATAGTATAGATAAATTCAAAAGCATTTTGCAATTTTTAAAAAAGATTTTATTTATTTATTTGAGAGAGAGAGAGGGAGTGTAACCACAGTAGGGGGAAAGGGCAGGGGGAAAGATAGAAACAGACTCTCTGCCAAGCAGGGAGCTGGATGCAGGACCCTGAGATCATGACCTGAGCCAAAGGCAGACACTTAACCAACTGAGCCATCCAGGTACCCATGTCTTGCAATTTTTACTGTTTATGGGTAAAAGTTCAGAAAATGAATCAGTCATTGGGTGACTTTGGCTTTAGAGGGAATAAGTTTGCAGAAAATCACATTTTTACCAAAAATAATTTAATCCAGATAAAATATAAGAAAATCTTATTTTTAAAGGCCCCATTCAGTTGTGAATGCTTTTAATGTTGATTAGTCAGCATAGACAAGAGGGGTTATGATTCTAAAGAGGGTAGAACGTCTGAAAGATAAGCTATCACTCTGTAGGTGCTTTCTCCCAGAGGCATTTACTCATAACAGGTAACAGAGAAAGACTTTTGGGTTTTGACCTGGCAGAGGTTGCTCTTGAAGAACTGAGAAAAAGCTCATTGTGGTCTTATGAAGCCAGAATAGCAAAATCACAGGTTTGAGGAGCCTCAAAACACATGATCTGTTTCCCCATGAAGCTCTTTCCCAGGGGATAAGGGATGGGTGATGCTAAAAATCTAAGCTAAGGGGCATCTGGGTGGCTCAGGGGCTTAAGCGTCTGCCTTCGGTTCAGGTCATGATCCCGGGGTCCTGGGATAGAACCCTACGAAGGGGTGCCTGCTTCTCCCTCTCCTTCTGCCTGCAGCTCCCCCAGCTTGTGTGCTCTCTCTCTCTCTCTCTGCCAAAAAAGAAGTCTAAGCCAAATCACAGGGGCATTAAATACTGAAGTTCAGAACCTGACAGAGAGGGACCTTGAACACATCAGGCTTTGAGCTGAAATCCCTAGAGGACTACACTTAAGAAAATGAACAAATCAGAGGTAAACTAAGCCCTAGAAAAAAATGTAATTACTATAATTCATGATTGGATTAAGGTGATCTCTGACTTTTATCTGTCTTGCAAAGGAAAGTATAAAATCTCTCTAGTAGATCGTGACACCATTTAAAGTCTGTATTGCATGCAATATCTGTCATTTTATTAAAAATTAGTGGGCATGCTGAAAGAAAGACATGCTTGATCAAACTCAAGAAAAAAAATAACAGAAAATAACAGACTCATAGGTGATCCAGATATTGGAGTTAGTACATAGAATTTTAAAATAAGTATAATTAATGTGTTCAAGGAAACAGAAGAAAAAAATGAAAAAGGAGAATTAAAAACATGGAGAATTTCTCCTAAGAAGTGAAATCCTTGGAAAGAGTTAAATAGAATTCATTCTAGAACTAAAAAACAGAATATCTGAAATTGAAAACTTAGATCAATGTAATGGCATTTGAAACCCAGTTTTTAAAAAAATTAGTTAATTGAAAGATAACTTTGAAGGAAATATCTAAACTGAAGCACAGAGAGAATCCAAGATGGCAGAGGAATAGGAGACCTTAGTATCACCTTGTCCCAGGAATTAAGCTAGATAGCCCTCAAATCATTCCAAACACCTGTGATCAACCAGGGATCTAAGAAAAAAACAGCTGCAACTCTACAAATAGAAAAGCAACCACTTTCTGCAAGGTGGGAGGTGTGGAGAAGTGAATCTGAGGCTATATATGGGAAGATAAACTGCAGGGGGAGGGAGCCTATGGGAGCCAGCTACAGGAAAGTGATAAAGCAGTGGAGTGTAAAATCAGAACTTCTAGAAGTCTGTTCTACTGAGGAATGTCCCTGCCTGACAGATGGTCAGGTGGCAAAGAGGGGTAGAATCCTAGGTGGGATATTGTGGTCTCAGGATGCTCGGGATCACTGGAATACCAGGGGTGCCTGAGTGTGGCAGGCATCAGAGTAGGGAAGCTGGCTATAATCAACGATCCCAGGAGTGGGCTCTCAGCTCGGTGTTGCCGTAAGAACCATGCTATAGTAGGGCAACTGCCCTCCAAGCAGGAGCCCAACGAGCCATAGAACTGGCAAGATGCTCCTTCCTCCTTCAGGAGGAACAGCTCAGATGCACACTACAGGAGTCTGCAGAGCTTGGAGATTCAAAGCGGGGTCACATGCCTGTGATACGAACACTCAGTCACAGGCTGAGTGAGCACAGAGAGCAGATGGAGATGAGGAAGACAGGAGTGATTAACTGCTTTTTCTTGAGGGTGCCCTGAGGAATGAGACCCAGAGCTTTTGGCTCTGGGGCTGGAGATGGGAAGCCGCCATTATCATTCTTATCTTCTAAAGCAGCACAGAAAGCCTGCAAGGAACAAAAGCCACATAGAGTAATCCAGAGCTGATTACTTAGCCTGGCTCCTGGCAAGGGCAGTACAATTCCAACCAGGGCAAAGACACTTGAGAATCAGTGCAACAGGTACCTCCCCAGAATATTGGCACAAACATCCAGCCAAGACCAAGTTGATCAATCACTAAGAATTGTAAAACTTCAGAACCACAGAAATATAGCATAGAGAATTCATAGTTTATTTCCTACAATTCTATAGTCGTTCAATTTTAATTTTTTTCTCTTTCCTTTTTCAATCAATTTCTTATTTTATCTACTTTTTTTAAATCTTTCTTAATTTTCATTTTTACAGTTACATTCTCTCCTTTGTTTTATTTTTGTATACACATAAGTTTTTCTTTCTTTATGATTTTGGGATGCAAACCAAAATACACCCAGAATGTAAAATACATCTCTGTTTTCTTCACCTTTCTCATCATATTCTCTCTTTTTTTTTCTTTCTTCTTCTTTTGTTTTGTTTTGTTAAAGTCTTTTTTTTTTTCCAAAGATTTTATTTATTTATTTGACAGAGATCACAAGTAGGCAGAGAGGCAGATGGGGGGGGGGGGGGAAGCAGGCTCCCTGCCGAGCAGAAAGCCCAATGTGGGGCTCGATCCCAGGACCCTGGGATCATGACCTGAGCCGAAGGCAGAGGCTTTAACCCACTGAGCCACCCAGGCACCCCTGTTAAAATCTTTTTTTAATTTTTATCTTTACAGTTACAATCTATCCTTTCAATGTATTTAATTTTATGTCTGCACATATACAAGTTTTTCTTTTCTTACAATTTTGAGATGTAGTTTCCTTTAACAAACCAACCAAAATATACTCAGGATATGGTGTACTGCTCTGTTCTGTCTACCTGTCAGTTTATACTCCTTCTTTTTTTTGTTTTTTGGTCTTTTAATTTTCATTTTTACACTTATATCCTATCCTTTCATTATATTTAATTTTATTTTTGTACATACAAAAGTCTGCCTTTCTTTACAATATTGGGATCTAGTTTTCTAACAAACAGACCAAAATACACACAGGATCTAGTGTACTGCTCTATTCCGTTCACCTCTCTGATTATAATCTCTCTCTCTCTTTTTTTTTTTTCTTTAAATTTTGTTGTTGGTGGTGGTGGCGGTTTTTTTCTGGTTTCGGTCCCTTCTGATTTGTTTAGTGTATATTTTTATGGAGTCATGGTTGCCATTTTAGTATTTTGTTCTCTTGTTCATCTACTCTTCTCTGGACATAATGACAAGACATAAAAAGTCACCTCAAAAAAGAACAAGAGGCAGTACTGATTGCCAGGGATATAATCAGTATGGACATAAGTAAGATGTCAGAACTAGAGTTCAGAACAACGATTATAAAGATACTAGCTAGGCTTGAAGAAAACAAAGAGGACACTAGAGAATTCCTTTCTGGAGAAATAAAAGAACTAAAACCTAACCAAGTTGATATCAAAAAAGCTATTAATGAGAGGCAATTAAAAAATGGAGGCTCTAACTCCTAGGATAAATGAAGCAGAAGAGAGAATTAGTGATATAAAAGACAAAATAATGAAGAATAAAGAAGCTAAGAAAATGAGGGATAAACAAACTGGTTCATGAGGGGAGAATCTGAGAGATAAGTGATACTATAAAGTGAAACAATATTAAAATAATTTGGATCCCTGAAGAAGAGGAAGGGGGAGAGGGTAGGCAGAAGGTATCTAGGAGCAAATTATAGAAGAGAACTGCCCTAATCTGGGAGGGGAAAAATGCATTCAAGTCCAGGAGGCACAGAGAACCCCCTCAAAATCAATAAAAGTAGGTCAACAGCTCAACATATAATAGTGAAACTTGTAAATCTCAGACACAAAGAGAAAACCCTGAAATCGGCTTGGGATGAGAGGTCCCTAATCTACAAGGGTAGAAACATTAGACTGGCAAGAGACCTATCCACAGAGACCTGGCAGGCCAGAGAGGTCTGGCATGATATTTTCAGGATACCAAGTGAAAAAATATATACAGTCAAGAATACTTTATCAGGCCAGGATGTCATTAAAATAGAAGGAGAGAAAAAAGCTTCCAGGACAAACAGAAACTAAAAGAATTTGTGATCACCAAAACAGCCCTACAAGAAATATTAAAAGAGATCCTTTAAGTAAGAGAGAGCCCAAAAGTAACACAGACTAGAAAGGAACAGAGACAATATACAGTAACAGTCACTTTACAGGCAATAAAATGGCACTAAATTTATATCTTTCAGTAGTTACTCTGAATGTAACTACGCTAAATGCCCCAATCAAAGGACACAGGATATCAGATTGGATAAAAAAGCAAGACCCATAGATATGCTGTCAAGAGACTCATTATAGACCCAAAGACAACTCCAGATTGAAACTGAAGGAGTGGAAAACCATTTATCATCCTAATGGACATCAAAAGAGCTGGGGTGGCAATCCTTATATCAGACAAAATAGATTTTAAACTAAAGACTGTAATAAGAGATGAGGAAGGATACTGTATCATAATTAAAGGGTCTATCCTACAAGAAGATCTAACACTTGTAAATATTTATGCCCTTAACATGGGAGCCACCAATTATATAAGCCAATTAACAACAAAATTAAAGAAACACATTGATAATAATACAATAATAGCAGGGGACTTTAATACCCCACTCACTACAATACAGAGATCATCTAAGCAGAAGATCAAGGAAACAAGGGCTTTGAATGAAACACTAGACCAGATGGACTTTACAGATTTATTCAGAATAGTCTGTCCTAAAGTAACAGAATATACATTCTTACTGAGTGCATATGGAACAGTCTCCAAATAGATCACATACTGGGTCACAAATTGGGTCTCTACCAGTACCAAAAGACTGAGATCATTCCCTGCATATTTTCAGGCCACAATGTTTTAAAACTAGAACTCAATCACAAGAGGATATTTGGAAAGAACTCAAATACATGGAGGCTAAAGAGCATCCTACTAAAGAATTAATGGGTTAACCAGGAAAATAAAGAATTTTAAAAATTCATGGAAACAAATGAAAATGAAGCACAACTGCTCAAAACCTTTGAGATGAGGTAAAAGTGGCCATAAGAGGGAAGTATATAGTAATACAAGCCTCTCTTAAGAAACAAGAAATGTCTCAAATATACAACCTAACCTTACACCTAAAGGAGCTGGAAAAAAGACAGCAAATAAAGCCTAAACCCAACAAAAGAAGAGAAATAATAAATATTAGAGTAAGAATCAATGAAATAGAAACCAAAAGAACAGTATAACAGATCAGCAAAACTAGGAGCTAGTTCTTTGAAAGAATTAATAAGATTGGTAAACCCTGGCCAGACTTATCAAAAAGAAAAGAGAAAGGACTCAAATAAATAAAATCATGAATGAAAGAAGAGACATCACAACCAACACCAAAGAAACACAATTTTAAGAATATATTAACCAACAGGATGCCTGGGTGGCTCAGTCGGTTAAGCCACTGCTTTCGGCTCAGGCCATGATCTCAGGGTCCTGGGATTGAGTACCGCACTGGGCTCCTTGCTCTGCAGGGAGCCTGCTTCTCTCTCCACCTCTGCTGGCCACTCTGCCTGCTTGTGTGCTTGCTTGCTCACATACACACTCTCTCTCTCTCTGACAAATAAATAAATAAAGTCTTTATTTATATAGATATATATATATTAACCAAAGACACAAAGGATCTATACTCTGAAAACTATAAAACACTCATGAAAGAAATTGTGGAGGACAAAAAGAAATGGAAAAGTGTTCCATGCTCATGGATTGGAAGAATAAATATTGCTAAGATGTTTATGCTACCTACAGCAATCTATACATTCAGTGCAATCCCTATCAAAGTACCATCAATTTTTTTCACAGAGCTGGAACAAATCATTTTCTGTATAGAACCAGAAAAGACCCCCAAATAGCCAAAGGAATGTTGAAAAAGAAAACCAAAGCTGGTAGCATCACAATTCTGGACTTTGAGCTCTATTACACAGCTGTAATCATCAAGATAGTATGGCACAAAACGGACACATAGATCAATGGAACAGAATAGAGAATCCATAAATGTACCCTCAACTCTATGGTCAACTAATCTTTGACTAAGCAGGAAAAAATATCCAATGGAAAAAAAGAACAATCTCTTCAATAAGCGGTTTTGGGACAATTGGACAGCCACACACAGAAAAATAAAGTTGGGCCATTTTCTCACACCATACACAAAAATAGACTCAAAATGGATGAAAGACCAAATGTGAGACAGGAATCCATCAAAATCCTAGAGGCAGCAACCTCTGTGGCCTCAACTGTAGCAACGTCTTGCTAGACAAAGCTCTAAAGTCAAGGGAAACAAAGGCGAAAATAAACTATTGGGACTTCATCAAGATAAAAAGCTTTTGTATGGCAAAGGAAATAGTCAACAAAGCTAAAAGACACCTACAGAGTGAGAGAAGATTTGTGCAAATATCATAGCAGATAAAGAGCTAATATCCAAAATCTTTAAAGAACTTATCAAACTCAATACCCCAAAACCAAAAAATCCAATCAAGAAATGAATGGGCAGAAGAACAGACATTTCTCCAAAGAAGACATCCAAATGGCCCAAAGACACATGAAAAAACTGTTCAACATCACTCGACATCAGGGAAATACAAATCAAAACCACAATGAGATACCACCTCACACCAGTAAGAATGGCTAAAATTAAGAAGTCAGGAAATTATAGATATTAGTGAGGCTGTGGCAAAAAGGAAACCCTCTTACACTGTTGGTGGGAATGCAAGTTGGTACATCCACTCTGGAAAACTGTACGGAGGTTCCTCAAAAAGGTAAAATAGAACTGCCTTGCAGCCCAGCAACTGCACTACTAGTTATTTATCCAAAGGATACAAACATATTGATTTGAAGGGGTATATGCTCTCCAATGTTTACAGCAGCAATGTCCACAATAGCCAAATTATGCAAAGAACCCAGATGTCCACCAACAGATGAATGGATAAAGAAGATGAGGTATATATATACAATGGAATATTACCAAGCCATCAGAAAGGATGAATACTTATCATTTACATTGATGTGAATGGGATTAGAGGGTATTATGTTAAGCAAAATAAGTCAACAAAGAAAGACAAATACAAATGATTTCACTCATATGTGGAATTTAAGAAACAAAACAGATGAACACAGAGAAAGGGAAGCAAAACTAAAATAAGATGAAAATAGAAAGGGAAGAAAACCATAATAAACTCTTGATAATAGAGAATAAACAAAGGGTTGCTGGAGGGGAAGTGGGTGATTGGATGGGGTAATTGGATGACAGGCATTAAGAAGGGCACATGATGTAATAAGCATTGTGTATTATATAAGACTGCTAAATCACTGACCTCTACTTCTGAAACCAATAATAAATTATCTGCTAATTGAATTTAAATAAAAAATAAAATAAACTGAAGCACAAAGAAAAAAAGAGAACATGATACATAGGGATTATAAGAGATGTTTGAGGCATAGTAAATAGATGTAACATATCTTTTATTAGAGTCCCCAAAAGATAGGAAAGAATGGGACAGAAGAAATATATGAATACATAATAGTAAAAATTATTTAAATCTGATAAAAGACATCAACCCAGAGGCTCTGCAAACCACAGGCAAATAAATAGAACCACAGAGAACCACAGTTTTGACACATTGAAGAAAAAGACAAAAAAAAATAATTGCCTTCAAAGGGGAAACAATAAACTTAACAATGTACTTCTCAATGGAAATAACAAAAGGCCTAAAACAATAAAATAACATCCTTGAAGTGCTGAAAGAAAATAACTATGAACCTACAAATCCAATCCCCCAAATTAAAAATGACAAAGACATTTTCAGACAAAACTACAATAATTCATCATCAACAGGCCTTAACCAAAAGAAGTACTATAGGAGTTTTTCAGGCAGAAGAAAAACGATTTGATATAGAAACCCAGAAATGCAAAAAGAAACAAAATACAAAAGAGAAGGTAAATGTTTTGGTAAATATGAAGAAATATTGACTGTAAAAACAATAATATTCAAAGGCTTCATAATATACATAAACTTAAGGTGTATAACAAAAATTAACAAAATAGGAGGTACCAAAATGGAACTAAAATATTTTAAGTTCACATATTGAGAAAGTGGTAAAAGTAATCCTTTTTATTAAACTACAAAAACTACAGGATACATATTGTAATTTTGGTGGCCACTACTAAAACACTATAAAACAATACATAACTAAAAATTTTATAGAAATAGATGAAATAGAATAATATAAAATACCTTACTAATTCAAAGAATAAGGTGAGGTAAGAAAAAATGCTAAAACAAAGAAGTCAATAAAATATATGAAACAATATGGTTTCTGTACACACAAATGTATCAGTAATCACACTAAATATAAATGGATCAATACTGCAATTCAACACAGTTTATCAGACTGGATTTTTAAAACTTAGGCATGTTTATTGTATCTTTCAGTCTTGATTACAGTTTATCAAATTTTACATAAACTAAAAGAGTGTGGGTTAAACCTATGGGTAATTTTTAATTATCAACAATAATAACAAAAGTTATTAAGTTTTTACTATGTACCAGAAGCAATTTAATGTATTTTACATGTATTGACTCATGTAGTGTTCACAATAATGCTTCAAAGTATGTACTATTATGACCTCCATCTTACCAAGGCACAAAGAGTTTAAATAACTTACACAAGGTCAGTGACAGAGCAAGAAAATATACTCAAGTACTCTGACATCAGAGATCATTCTCATAATCACTATGCTATACTGTCTCATTATCTTCAGTGGAGAATAAAGATTATAATGAGGGCTTTGTAAAAATTGCTTGCAAGTTATAATTCTAATAATTCTTTTAAATTTAAATGTCTGGTTACTTAGAATAATGGACTTCTAGTACATATTAAACAAAATACAACAAAAATATACTAAAAAGCACTAACGTTCATGATGCATTTCAAATATACTTATATCATCACTTAAAATGGTTAAGATGGTAAATTTAGTGTTACGCTTTTTTTACTACATCAGAATATATATACAAATAAAATAAAATTTTGTAAGAATTCATAAAAATCTCACTGTGAAATTTTAATATTTGTTTAAATAAGGAAAACCTTTATTTATTCCATTTTTCTTTTATGCCTACAAATCTTGAGCAACTCCCGAGGATTACAGATAATGATTTACAGCTGTTCTTTCATTACAATGAGATCTATTTCAGCTATATCTGAAGTTTTTAACTAATTTAAAGCACTAGAGTGATAACTTTGGCAGCACATATGCTAAAACTGGAACAACACAGAGAAGATGAGCACCCTGTGCAAAAATGACTTTAAAATTTAACTTCATTGCACAAGGGTATTCTTACAGTACCACCATAAACATCTTAGGATTCAATTTCCTATAAACCATGTGTGTTCCACCTTTGGGTTGAAAATAATTTTCTCTGATAGGAAGGATAAATCCAATTCAGCATTTCAGTGGCTCTATTATCCCCATTTCATCTACCCCACCCCTACAGAGTTCTTTTTAGCTACCTTTTTTTTTTTTTTTTTGCCAAACAAAAATTATACAAACTAATTTTAATTTTCTGTAGTATTTTTTACAATAAGTTGTCCTTCACTTTAAGCTTCCTGGAGTACAGTTCTATGCTTCTCTTTCATATTTATTTATTCACTTACAATTTCCTGAGTTTCCACAATAGAACAGATACTATGTTTCCACTGTTTTGTACATGTTCTTTTATGATTTGACAATTATGTTCAAACTTCCCCAATGTTTAACTTCTATTTATATTCTGCCTATAAAATATCTATCTGCTCTATCTATATTTTTTACCCTTACTGTTAGCTACTTTTACTTTTCCATCTGTATAGCCTTCAAACTTTCTCAAATTCTTTAGGAGTGAGAAAGAATAAATAATAAATATATACACATATATTTCAATGTTCTTTTAAAAATGTCCTCTAAAAAGTTTAATGTGTAGCAAAACTTCATTATCAAAAATTTTACTCATGATTTTATCTTCCTGTCAACCCTTTTAGGCTAGTTTTATTGTTAGAGTCTCTGATCTGAAGAACATTTCTTATTTTCTGTTGATCATTTTGAAATAGGGATTATCTAAATTCCTTGCATATATCTAATAATGTCCATAATCTCTTCTTTGACAATTCTAAACTGTAAAATAACATGATCACTATTTACAAAAGATTCTTCCCTTCTATTTCATTAGTTCTCTTTATTTAGTCAAAATTAAGCTAAGACATGAGTTCCTTCCATACCTTTCTCTACCTTTTGTGAAAGTAAATTATCAGTAAATCAAAAACATGTACAACATTCTGTTTTCAATAAACTGAGAAATCCAACAAAATATTTTACTATCTACTCATATAATTATCATCTTTCATACTCTGTTTTGAGATCCAGAAGTCCAGGAAAACAAAAAAATATATAAAAGATCAACCACTTGGAGAAAAGATATAAACTGTCATTCACAGGTGGCATAATTGTGCTTGAGGAAATTTTTTTTAAAACTAATTATAAATTAGTAGAATTAACCATTTAACTTAGCAAGAAGTATGGATTGTTGGTAAAGCAAATCTTTAATAAAGACTATTACATTTCTTTATACCAATAGCAGAAAGCTAAACAATGAAACATTTAAAAGGTACCATTACAACTAAAAAACATGAAATAACTAAATACCAAGGAATAAATCTAATAAAGATGGGTAAGACTTCAACACAGAAACTATAAAACCACAAAAATCATTTAAAGGGATCCTAAATTAACCTCAGAAAATAGTGGAGTAATTTTATTCTATTTTTTTTTTAGTGGAGTAATTTTTAAAGAAGGTAAATATTTAAAGAAATACATATGAGATTCTCAAAGAAATAAACAAGATTCATCTTTTGAAAAGAAATTACAAACATAGTTATGAACCAAATTAATGTTTATTCTTATGCCATAAATTACCACATACAAATAATTTCAATAATAGTATGGCTTGGAGTGCCTGGGTGGCTCAGCAGTTAAGCATCTGACTCTTAGTTTCAGCTCAGGTCCTGACCTCAGCGTCATGACACTGAGCCCCATGTTGGGCTCTGCACTCAGTGCAGTCAGCTTGTCCCTCTCCCTGTGCTCCTTCCTGTGCCCCTTCTCTCTCTCTCTCTCTCTGGGTGTCTCTCAAATAAATAAGTAAAATCTTTAAAAATAATAATAATAATAATAGTATGGCTTAAAGTAATGAGGTATATATGTCACATGTGATTTTTTTAAGCCCTAAGTCTTAGTATTAGATATAAAGAATATTATATTAATATTAATTGAATTTAAATTTATTTATTTAAATTAATATGAATTTAATATTATATTAAATTTACCTGATAATCAGCAGGACCAGGAGCAGTAAAAGCTTCTTCCTGAACCAGGAAGAGAGTCCGAGGAACAGAAGACCCAAATGCACTTTTCTTTTGTTTCATCAAGCAGGTATTGGTAAAGTTGTTGATTATAGTATTGTTTAGGATATTATAAAACCCAGGACCTAAAGCCATGAGGAATATCATAGGTAAGAATAAAGATGCTTTTAATTTTTTTAAACTGAGTAACCTTAAATTAAGTAATTTTTTTAGAAAGAACTCTCATATATTGCTGACAGGAATGTAAAATGGTATATGACATTTAGAGAAACAATTTGTCAAATTCTTATGAAGTTAAATATGTACTTAGAATATGACCCAGAAATTCTACTCCTAGGTATTTTCCCAAGAAAAATGAAAACAAGCGAAATAAGTCAATCGGAGAAAGACAACTATCATATGATCTCCCTGATACGAGAAGTGGAGATGCAACGTGAGGGGTTTGGGGGTAGGAAAAGAATAAATGAAAGAAGATGGGATCAGAAGGGAGACAAACCATAAGAGACTCTTAATCTCACAAAACAAACTGAGGGTTGCTGGTGGGGGGAGGGGAGAGGGAGAGGGTGGTGGGGTTATTATGGACACTGGGGAGGGTATGTGCTATGGTGAGTGCTGTGAAGTGTGTAAACCTGGCGATTCATAGACCTGTACCCCTGGGGCTAATAATACCTTATATGTTAATAAAAAAGAAAAATTTTTATTTATTTATTTATTTATTTATTTATTTATCTTTTTAAAAAAGAAAAATGAAAACAATCCAAATGTCCATCAGCTGGTAAATAAAAAAAAAAAAATGCACTATACCCAAGCAATAGAATACTACTCAGCAATAAATAGGAAATATAAATGCAATAATAGGAATCAACCTCAAAAACATGATACCAAGTAGAAGAAAACAGACAAACTCCTGAATAACATATGATCCTATTTATATGAAATTCCAGAAAATACAACATCATAGTGACAGAGACAGTAGCCTGGAATGGGTGGAAAGTAAATACAGAGGGGAATGAGAGAGCATCTTTTAAATGATGGAAATTTCCAAAATTTAATTGTAGTGGTGGTTACCTGACTACATATAGTTACCAAAACTCACCAAACTATACACTTAAAATGAATTATTTTATTGTGTAAATTATACATCAATAAAGAAGAGAGAGAGAGAGAAAAAGAAAGAAAGGAAGGAAGGAAGGCAGAAAAAAAGAGGGGAAGGAAGGAAGGAAGGCAGGCAGGCAGGCAGGCAGGCCAGCAAGCACAGTTACTTTATTTTTGCCTTTTACCTTTCGGGACATATTTATAACCTGGAATATTTTCTACAGTGGCAATCTGAATGAATAACAGTTTTTTCATTCAAAATCATAAAAACTTTTTATGCCATTGAAAAAAGTTTTATCAAAACATTAAAATATTTGAAACAAATATTTAGATTTTGTATCTTTGTATATTTGTACATATGTTTTACAATTCAGTAATATTAAAAAATCAGTTTCAGTGACCAGCAATATCCATAAAATGCAATATATACTTGAAAGAACACTTAATTTAGTTGTACTCAAGTTATCAACTAATTCTACTAAATTAGCTCTACACCTAAATAATTATAAAACATAACTTCAATCTCATTTGTTTTTCTGGGCTGCAAGTTCCTTGTCTGAAGATACAGAAATTGACTATATCAGTGTTACTCAAAATGTGGTCTGTGGGCTGCTGCTTGTCCAAGAACAATCCACAAGAAAAAGAGCTTATAATTAAATGTAAATTGACTATTTTGCTAAGCATTTTGTAGCTAGTCTTTCTCCATAAAGGAAGGATTGTGTTGATTTACATTTTGGTACAATCTTCTTTCTCATTGTAGGCAGGAAACAAACAGTTGACAAATGGGCACTTTGGGATGAGGCTAAAGGTACTTTAGGTGCTTTCTGGATTAAAAGTGATCAAATCGGGGCACCTGGGTGGCTCAGTTGGTTAAGCCTCTGCCTTCGGCTCAGGTCGTGATCCCAGGGTCTTGGGATCGAGCCCTGTATCGGGCTCCCTGCTCAACGGGGAGCCTGCTTCTCCTTCTCCCTCTGTCCGCTACTCCCCCTGTTTGTGCTCTCTCTCTCTGTCAAATAAATAAATAAAATAAAATAAAATAAAGTCTGATAAGATATACTTTGGAAAAGTCAAAAGTTATCTCTGTACAGAAGAATCACAAATTAAAAAAAAAATTTTTAAAAGTGATCAAATCATCATACGTAATCAAATAGAAGGTTTTTCTCAAAGAAGTTACCCATAAACTCTTCCCAATTTTCAAATATTCCAGTTCTAATACCTATTTCTCAAAAATCTCTACCAAAAATTATCTTGTGCCAACTCTCAGGAACCTAAATGCTAATCTAATATCTTTTTTCTGCAATCTTCAAACATTCCTCCACTGGTAATGTTTAGAAGAGAAGGTAAATAGAAAGTGTAATGAAAACTATTTGGACCACCATTTAAGGTATTTAAAAGACAAGTATCTGAGATCTGTCTCTCTTCCAGCAGCAGAAGACATTACAGCTTAAGTGTTTAAATATAGGGACCTCACTCAAAGTATATACATCACAAGTAATACCTTGTTAAGCATCTGATGTGAAAAGCCATCCTAATCATGTAATTCACTCACACTAGAGATTTTTCACATTCATTTTTCTAGTCAGCAACTATAGACATGCCCAGGAACCCCAGACCTAGAGAGTTTAAGGTCACCTTCTAAAAGTAACCTATAAGTATGTTCTAGAAACTGATTGATGGGCCCAATTTATTACTGTACACTAATATCTACACAGAAAAAAAATTAAAATACCTTTAGGTCATTCTCACTAATTCTTAAATTATGTAAGATTCAGGATTAGAATGGAAGGGTCATCATAATTTAACTGTATCCTTCACAAATAAACTAACCTTTAGGGAATTTGTAATGCTTTATTCATAATACAGTGGACCACAAAACTGAAAACAAGACCCAATCCTAAGGCAGCTGGACCAGTCAATAAGTTCATATTTAGAAATACTTTGGATTTTAGATTCATGAATTTCAGATTCATATTTAGAAATATTTTGGATTTCAGATTCATAGGCTCAGCTGGTGTAGTGCCAGCCACCTACACACGACCTTTTCAGAACTGCAGTCTTAGAATACTCAGACCGCACAGAGGCTCAGGACTCTAAGACCAGCTGTTTCCACAGGCCCAGTTATATACTGTAAAGCTCATGATTTTGCCTAAGAAGTGCTAAAATATCACTTCCACTGCAGGTTATTGGTCAGAAAAGACACCAGACTAACCAAGATTGGAATGGAGAAAAACAAGACTCAACTTCTCGATGGCATGAGTAGTAAATAATTTTGTACCAGTAGAGACTTACCATAACAAATTACCATAACAAAATTTATAGCAATGGTTTGAGATCAGGCAATGGGTCAGAAGCTGGAACAACTCAAGACTTAGAGAAAGGGACATGACAGGACAGTTAGTGATGGCTTAAGGGACAGGAAGAAAATGCTATTGGAGGCTAGAGAAAAGACAACTTGAATAATGTAATGGCAGAGATTTTAACAAAACTAATGCTTGAGATAATGAAGAAAATATTTAATAAATAAGTAGTTTTTGCTAAGGAAGTTTCCAGGTTGAATATCCAAAGGGCCAACTAGTTGTTTTTAGCCATGTGTGAGAAGGTATGGAAAGAAAAAGATGAATTCAAACTGTTGTTTTCAAGGAGAATTTATAAGAAATGAAAGAAATCAAAATGTATGGGTTTGAAAGTAAAATTCTTTTTTATCCCAGCTCTACAATAGCAAAAAGCTCTCAAGAAATGGCCTGAGATCAAAGACCAAATCCAGGGTATGACTGCAAGACCCTTTGTTAAGACCTCAGAAAGATTTAAGATGGTATGTCATAGAATTTTTCAGTTAAAGGAAAGCCTTCTAAGAATTTTAAGGTCATATGTCATAGACCCTCTTGGCTAAAATAATAATGTTCAGAAGAATCTAAGAGTATCAAAACACAGCAGCACCAAAGGTGACCCACGAAGTATATGTGAACGTGGCTTTTGTCCAGTGTATTTGATTCTAAGTCAATATAATAAGATACTTACAAAATCTTAGAAAGGAATTATACAAACTTGGAAAGAAAGAGACAACAACACTGCAAAATGAAAAGTGGCTGTAGACCCCTCATTTTCTATAGGAGAAAGCTCCAACTACAAACACAGTCTATTTCTTCGAGATTTTTTTTCTTGCTTCTTGAGGTAAGCCTTTATTGCCATATACATCCCTTAGGACCACTTTTGCTATATTCCAAAGGTTTTGGACCACTGTGCTTTCATTTTCATTTATTTCCATGCCTTTTTTTTTACTTCTTCTTTGATTTCTTGGTTGACCCATTCAATGTTTAGTAGCATGTTGTTTAATCTCTGTGTATTTGTGGTCTTTCCAAATTTTTTCTTGTGGTTGACTTCTAGTTTCATAGTGTTGTGGTCAGAAAATGATTTCAATCTTTTTGTATTTGTTGAGGCCTGTTTTGTGACCTAATATGTGATCTATTCTGGAGAACCTTCCATGTACACTTGAAAACAATATGTATTCTGCTGTTTTAGGATAGAATGTTATGAATATATGTTAAGTCACCATCTGGTCCAGAGTAGGATTCAAAGCCACTGTGTCCTTGTTAGTTTCTATTTAGATGACCCATCCATTGATGTCAGTGGGGTGTAAAAGCCCCCTACTATTATTATGTTATTGTCAATTAGTTCCTTTATGTTTGTTATCATTTTATATATTTGGGTGTTCCCATGTTGGGTGCATAAATATTTACAATTATTATATCTTGTTGTATCAACCCCTTTATGGTTATATAATGCCCTTCTCTGTCTCTTTCTAAAGCCTTTAATTTAAAGTCTAGTTTGGGGGCACCTGTGTGGCACAGTCAGTTAAGCAACCAACTCCTGGTTTTGGCTTAGGTCATGATCTCAGGGTCGTGAGATAGAGCCCCATGTCGGGCTTCGCAATCAGCGTGGAATTTCCTTGAGTTTTTCTCTCTCCCTCTCCCTTTGCTCCTCCTTCCCATGCTCTTGCATTCTCTCTCTCTCAAATGAATAAATAAATATTTAAAATAAATAAATAAAATAAAGTATAGTTTATCCAACATAAATATTGCTACTCTGGCTTCCTTTTGACATCCATTTGCATGATAGATATTTCTCCAACACCTCACTTTCAATCTGCAGGTGTCTTTGTTCTAAAATGAGATTTTTGTAGGCAGCATATAGATGGGTCTTGTTTGTTTATTGATTGTGACACCCTGTGGCTTTGACTGGAGCATTTAGTCCATTTATAGTCACAAAGTAATTATTGGTAGATTTGTATTTATTGACATTTTATTACCTGTTTTGTCATTGTTTCTGGATATTTTCTCTGATCCTTTCTTATCTTTGTCACTTTTGGTTTTCCCTTTGCACTCAAAGGGTTCCCTTTAATATTTCTTGGTGTAGTGGCCATGAACTCCTTTAGTTTTTGTTTGTTTGGCAAACTCTTTATCTCTCCTATTATGAATGATAGCCTTGCTGGATAAAAGTACTATTGGCTGCAAACTTTTCATATTTAGCACTTTGAATATATCATGCCACTTCCTTCTGGCTTGACAAGGTTCTGTTGAGAAATCTCCAGCTACCCTTAAAGGCCTTCCCTTGTAAATTAAGAATTTCCTTTGTCTTGCTGCTCTTAAGATCGTTTATCACTATATTTTGCAAGTGTAATTACAATATGTCTTGGTGTGGACCTGCTTTTGTTGATTTTGATGGGAGTTCTCCATGCCTCCTGGATCTGGATATCTGTTTCTTTCTCAGATTAGGAAAATGTTCTGCTATTATTTCCTAAAATAAATTTTCTACTCCCTTTTCTCTCTCTTATTCTTCTTCTGGGACTTCCGTAATATAAATGTTATTACATCTGTTGGAGTCACAAACTCCCTAAGCCTACTCTCATGTCCAATAATTCTTACTCTCCTTTTTGTTCAGCTTCATTATTTCCCATTATTTTGTCTTCTAAGTCATTAATTCATTCCTCTGATTCTTCTGGCCTGCTATTAATTGCATCAAGCCCATGTCCAGTCTCGTTTTTTGTATTCTTCATCTCTGATTGACTCTTTCTTAACTCTTTTATCTCTGTGGTAAGGGTCTCCCTAATTTCTTCTATTCTTTTCTCAAGCCCTGTGAGTATCATTAGGATTGTTGCTTTAAATTCTCCATCAGGCATGTTACTTGTATCTGTTTTTGCTTAGATCTCTGACCGTGACCTTATCTTGTTCTTTCATTTGGAATAAATTCTTCTGTCTTAGAATTTTGTCTAAGTCTCTGCCCTCTTCTCTGTTAGAAAAGCCAGTTACATCGCCTGCTCCTGAGAGTAACAGCCTAACGAAAAAGAGCTCATGTAGTGCTCAGGGTGTACCACTTCATGGAATGTCTCCAGTTGTGCTGCGTGCACTCTGCTATTGTATTTTGGCTGCTCTAAACTTCAGGCCAGTTGTCTGTAGAGGCGCTCCTTGCCTGCTGTGTTTAGTGTTTGGTCCCTGGACTGAATGTGGTGAGTTTTTAACTAGGTGCACTCTGGTCTGCTTGTGAAAGGAGACCTGACACCAAATCTGTCAGAACTGACGCCCTGCAAAACTCTCTGATCAGGAGATATGGTATGGACAGGGGTTTCTGCGGCAAGGGACCTGATCTTCTGGGACTGTGACAGTCTTGACTGAGAAGGGCAGTCCTGCCAGAACACAGTGGGTGGAACTTGGTGTAAGCAAGTTAGGCAGCCAGAAACACAGCCTATTTCTTACAGAAAAGGAAGAATGATTCAAAACATGGAATCAAGAGCCCAAAAGGTAGAACAAAGGACCTTGGAAAATCATTCCCAGGGAGCCCAACTGGGCCCTAATCAAGGAAACTACAAAATGTGCCTGGTTAGATTTCATAGTTGTTATAGGATTATGACTATTAAGGGCCTCTAGTTTTCTCTTTTCTGAATAGGAGCATGTAGTATGAATATCCTGTAATTCTCCCATTGCTGTATTTTAGGATGTGTGAGGCAGATAATGTGTGTCTTTAGTTCATAGCTTGTCTAACAGATAGAAGTCATACTCAAGAAGCTTCTCTCAAGTATCACACCCAAAAATTGTGACCTATAGCAATACAGGTCTTAGGTAACAAAATCCTGGACTTCAAGATCATACCATAATTACATGAGACTTTGGAGGCCTGGAGAAAACATGTAGGACAACTGTAAATGTTTTGTGGGCAGAGGGTAGTCTATAGTAAATTAAAGATAGCCAAAAATTCTTTGTTACCCATGTCATTAAGAGATAAAGTGTTATGCTCTTCTGTTCAATATGTAGTGCCCTTAGTAACCTGATTAACAAATGGAATGTGGGATTTCTGACATTAGGAAATAAAGCTTGTAGCATCCTGCCATGTCCTGTAGAGTCCTGAGCTACCAAATTAAAAGATCAGCTACCCTGGGGCAGCAATGCTGAAGCTATGCATGTACACTGAATGACAGCCTTATCTAAGATCTGCCTTCCAGCCATCCCACAAAATAATAAGATACAAAAGAAAACCTTGTGTTTTTATGCCATTGAGATTGTTATGCAGCAATACATAACTATATGTTAACATTTATATAAGTTATTTTTGTGCTAGATTCTTAGTTCTATATACTAAAATATCGAGTGAGAACACTAGAATGTTTTAGGATATCCCCAAAATAAAATTTTAACAAAAGTGCATTTCATAAGTTAAAATACTGGCAGTGACCACATAGTTGATAAATAAGTTCACTCATAAAGAGAAATTAGGAAATTTATTGAATGAAGGAAAATAATTTAAAAATACCAATAAGATATGTGACATGTTAAATTGAAATATTTTTTTAAATTATACACTATTTTTAATGTATCTGTGTTTAGTATATAGTCAATACTTTAAAAACATGACTTAAAATGACAACACAAACCACAGAACAAAAAATATGTACTTTTTGGTAATCCGCCTTGAATATTAAGTTATAAAACTACATGGATTAATTACTAACCTGGCATTTCCTCTGTCCTGGAGTCCTGTGTGAATCGAGCAGCACTTTGACCAAATGGAGTACTTTTTAGTGCTGGTGTTTTCCTCAAGGAATTGAAAGCAGTTCGAGATTCATTATATGTGCCAGGAGCTGGAGTGATTGATTTGATAGGTACAAATCTCTGGTAAAGAACAGGAAAATATGCCAATGAAAAAGGTACTATATAGTACATTTTGACATTTCATGAGTTAAAAGCTGCCTTCTTAGTTAATATAACGTACGGAGTTTAATTTATTTCTTAATGGAGTGAAAAATACAGATGAATTAAGATCTTATACCTATCAAAACATAAAATATATAACTTTTAGTAAAATCATATATATATATAAAAACAGTAACGCTTTATGTACTTTACCATGCTCAATAGACATTTTGAAGGAAATTATCTCAAGATGAAATTCTAGATGATAATGTATGGACAATCTTCACATTTAAATTATTCTGTAAGTTAAGATAATAAATAAAAAACCTATATGATCTAACATGGTTTCTATTTTTTTTAATTTTTTCAATTTTTTCAGTGTCCCATTATTCATTGTTTATGCACCACACCTAGTGCTCCATGCAATATGTGCCCTCCCTAATACCCACCACCAGGCTCACCCATGGTTTCTTTTATGTAATAAAATTAACACAAATTGACAAAGTTCCTTGATATATATATTCAATTAATTCAACAATATCATTAAATTTTTTCTTCAGAAAAAATCTTAGATTCAAGAGATATATAAATCTGGTTTAGCTTATAAATTCAACTTATAAACTTATAATAAATTTATTATAAACTTGTAATATTTAACTTAATGTTAAACATACATATAATAACTCATGAAGTATAGCATTATATTTTTTAACTTTTTATTTGGACTTAATTTCAAATTTACAGAAAAAATTACATGAATAAAAATAATTAAGAAAATATGTATAATATTTACCCAGATTCACCCATTGTTAACATTATGCCATTTGTTTTTTTCATTTGCCCACACTGTTTCTTTCTCTTTCTTTCAGTATATCCATACCTTCCTCTTTGTGTCTCCCTATGTGTGTCTCTGTAGAGACACACACACATACACAAACAAAAACATGCAGCATATACATAGAACCATTTAATGAAAAGTTACATATGTCATGGCCCTTTACCCCTTAATACTTTGGTATGTGTTTACTAAAAATATGGATTTTTTTAACATATCTGAAGCATAGTTATCAACTTCAGGAAATGTATCAATGATATATTTTTATCTAATCAACTATTCATATTCCAAAGTTATCAGTTGATCTAATAATGCCTCTGTTGCATTTTTCCCCTTTAAGTATATAATTTAGACTCAGTTCAGATATTGCTTTTAGCCTCCTTTAATAAAGGAACATTTCTACAACCTTCCTTTGTGTTCTGGGACTTTGGAAGAATATAGCACCCCACTTTTGTATAATAAAGCCTTCATTAGTTGGGACTTCTCTCACGATTATATTCAGGTTATGCATTTCTGAGCAGCATACTAAATAGGTGATGTAGTTTTCTTCCTCAAAGTATCATTATCTAGGGGTACATGATATCCTTGAACCTCAGTGGTCATTTTAATTTTATAAAATTGAAGATTCCCTCTACATTTATGAGTAAGCACTCAACATTCTACTGTAAATGAGAGCCCTCTTTCCCCCCGCAATTATTCATTTCATCATTTATCTACTTATTTATCCACTTATTTATGTATTTATAGTCCATATGGAAATATGAATACCAGTTTTAACTATTTATAATTAATACCTGTATTTCTTTTTACCTTTAAGTTGGTTCATATGTCCCTATGATATGCTGTCATCTTTTTTATTGTTTGTTCAGGTTCATCTTCCACCTACTTTGCCCAGTCCCTGTTTCTTAGCTTATTTAGCAAGCTGGGATACATATCTATATATCTATACTACCTACACCTATATCTATATACACACACATACATATACACACACACACACACACACACATATATGTATATACACACACATACATATATATACATATATACATATACATATATATACATACATATATACATACATACATATATACACACACATATATATATACATATACACATACATATATATGTGTGTGTGTATATACATATATATGTGTGTGTGTGTGTGTGTGTATAGATATACACACATATATATATATATTAGGAATCATGAGTTCACATCAAACCTTCAATTCAAATCTAGACCGTTTTCACCTCCCCCAAGCCATATTTGTATGTACCTTCCTCCAAGTGAAAATGCTGATTCACAATATTGACTTTTTGCTCAGTGTTATACACCTAAAATACTTTCATTATTGCCTCACCCATGCCACTATAATAAGCCAGCCTCCTAAAAAGAATTCAGAATTTGTTTGTAATTCTTGCACTCACTATCCCTTCCAACTTCATCCTATTCAAGACTGATATGTAGTCAAATACTGTGGTTACATGGATTATTCTTTTTCCCCCTTCAATGTGGTTATAAGTATTCACTTGGAATACAATGGTACATTTGTTTCCATTCACTTTCAGTTTCAGGGGTTTTTTCAAGCCTTCCCATTCGTATCTATTTATTTTTATTTTTGACTATATGGAACACTGATATGATTCTAAAAGACAAATATGTATTTTAAAAAGTATACTCAAAGACATGACCCTCCCTTCATTTCCCTTCTACCCCATGGATGCTGCACCACTAAAGGAAAACAGTCCAAACTTATAACATTTGCTTATTTTCATGGCATGGAAATTATTAGTCACACTACCACTTGGCTAATCTCACACTACCATTATAACATCAACCAACATGCAAAACCGGAAAAATTAACAGTTGGTTCCTGCAAGCCAACAGAAATGAACTCCTGCAATATACCAGCACTTCCACTCCATCTCTTTATCATCCCTTGTAGGTAACCAACTTCATTGTTTTCTGGTTTATACTTTATGTGTTTATATAAAAATATAAAATATAATATAAAATTAAAAAAAATAAAATATAAAATATATATTTTTATAAAAAAATATATAAAAATATGTGTATGTTTCAGGTGTACAATATAAGGGTTGTATAATTCTATATATTCTATATATTACTCAGTGCTCATCATGATAAGTAAATTCTTAATCTCCTTTACTTCATCCATCCTCCCACCTATCTCCCCTCTAACAACCACAAGTTTATACTCTATATGTAAGAGTCTGGGAGGGGGGTGGTAAATGTTTGTCTCTTTTTTTCCTTATTAGTTCATTTGTTTTGTTTCTTAAATTCTACATACAAATGAAATCATATGGTATTTGTCTTTCTCTGTCTGACTTATCTCTCTTAGTATTATAACCTCTATGTCCATTCATGTCATTGCAAATAGCAAGCTCTCATTCTTTTTTACAGCTAATATTCCAGTGCAGTGTGCGTGCACGTGTGTGTGGCACGCCACTTCTTTATCCATTCATCTACTAATGGACACTTGGGCAGCCTCCATATCTTGGCCATTGCAAATAGTGCTGTAATAAAAATTCCCAAACATATATTTTCCAAAGACATATAAATGCCCAACAGACACAGGAAAAGATGTTCAACATCACTAATCATCAGGGAAATGCAAATCAAGATCACAAACTTACACCTGTCAAAATTGCTAGAATCAAAAAGACAAGAAATAACATGCTGGTGAGGATGTGCCGAAAAAGGAATCCTCATGTATTATTGGTGGGAATGTAAATTGATGCAGCCACTGTGGAAAACAGTGTGGAGTTTCTTTGAAAAATTAAAAATAAAATTGCCATATGATCTAACAATTCTACTACTGGGTACTTACCTAGGGAAAACAAAACACTAACTTGAAAAGATATATGCACCTTTCTACTTATTGCAGCATTATATATATGTTTCTCAATTTCCTTTCTTTCTTATACGAAAGGAATACTGATGCCTAGGCTTGATTCCAGATGAATCTAATCAGTCTCTGGAAAAGAGGAAATAAAGCAACTGAGTATCAAAATGTGTTAAAATTCCAAGGAGTCAAGATGGCAGAGGCGTAGCAGACTGAGATGACATCAGATCGCAGGAGTTCAGCTAGATAGTTATCAAACCATTCCAAACACCTACAAACCCAACAGGAGATCGAAAAGAAGAGGAGCAATTTGAGAAATAGAAAATCAACCACTTTCTGAAAGGTAGGATGTGCAGAGAAGTGAATCCAAATTGACAGGAAGATAGACCACAGGTGGAGGGGCCGACTCCCAGCAAGAAGTGGAGCAATGGAGCACAAAATTTGAACTTCTAAAAGTCTGCTCCACTTAGGGACATCGCTCCAGAGGCTAAGCAGGGGTGGAGCCCTCGTGGGGACAGTGTGGTCTCAGGTCCCACAGGGTCACTGAAAGATCAGGGGTGTCTGAGTGTAGCAGAGCTCACAGGTATCAGAGCCAGGAAGCTGGCTACAGAGACAGAGCCGAAGAGTGAGTTCTCAGCTAGGGCGTTACCTTAAAATGTGATCCGTGGCACAGTCGGGCCACTGCTCTTTGAGCAGAGATCTCACAAAAGGCAGATCTGGGGAGACCCACCTCTTTCCACTGGAAGAGCAGAGTGGCTGGATCTGCCAGGTTTGGAGAGTCCTAATGGGACTGTGTGCCATAGACAGTCTTGGTCACTTGGTCACAGGCCGGGTTAGCTCGGAGCTTGGCCAGAGACCAGGGAGAAGGGAGGGATTGAGAGCTTTTCTCGGAGGGCATACTGAGGAGTGGGGCCCCAAGCTTCCGCCTCCTCTGGGCTGGAGATTGGGAGGCTGCAATTTTCATTCTTATCGTCCAGAGCACTACAGAAAGCATTCAAGGGACCAAAGCTCCAAGAGCCAACCTAAGGAGATTACTTAGCCCGGCCCCTGGAAAGGGCAGCGCAATTCTGCCTCGGGCAAAGACATTTGAGAATCACTACAACAGGTCCCTCCCCCAGAAGATGCAAGAACATCCAGCCAAGACTAAGCTCACTGACCAAGGAGAACAATGGAATTCCAAGGAGGGGAAAGCAAAGCATGGAATTCATGGCTTTATCCCCATGATTCTTTAGTCTTGCAAGGTTAATTAAATTTTTTTTAATTTTATTTTTTCTCATTCTAATTTTTTTTACTTTTCCTCCTTCCTCTTTTAACATTTTTTAACTACTTTATCTTAACAATAGTTTGCTAAAAAAAAAAAAAAAATCTTTTTAAATCTTCATTATTTAGTCATATTTTATCCTTCATTGTATCTAACTTTATTTTTTGTATAATATAGGGTTTTTTCTCCTAAAAAATTTTGAGATACAATTTATTCTAATAGATCAAAATACACCTTAAATCTAGCACAGGGCTTTGTTCCAGTCTCCAGCCTGAGCAAATTCTCTCCACTTTCCTTTTCTTTCTCTTTCCCACCAACATATCTTACTAATTCCTTTTTTAGAATTTTTTTTAAATTTTTAGAATTTTTAGAATTTTTTAGAGTTTTTTAGAATTTTTAAAATTTTTAGAATTTTTTTTAAATTTTCATCTTTACAGTCATATTCTATCCCTTCATCATGTTTACCCTTATTTTTGGGTATTATTAATTTTTCTTTCTTTAAAATTTTGGGAGGTAGTTTCTTCTAAGAGATCAAAATCAAGTGGATGGCTCTGTTCTATTCATCAGTCATATATATATATGTGTGTGTGTGTGTGTGTGTGTGTGTTTTAACTTCTTTTTACTCCCTTTTTACTCCTTTTCTTCTCCCCCCAATTTGGGGTCTGTTCTGATTTTGTTGGCATACATTTTTCTGGGGTCTTTGCCACCCTTTTAGTATTTTATTCTCCCATTCATATATTCTTACCTGGATAAAATGACAAGGTGGAAAAGACTCACCACAAAAAAAAGAACAAGAGGCAGTACCAAAGGCTAGAGACTTAATCAATATGGACATTGGTAATATGTCAGATCTAGAGTTCAGAATGACGATTCTAAAGGTGCTAGTTGAGCTTGAAAAAGACATGGAAGATATTAGAGAAACCCTGTCTGGAGAAATAAAAGCCCTTTCTGGAGAAATGAAAGAACTAAAATCTAACAAAGCTGAAATCAAAAAAGCTATTAATGAGATGCAATCAAAAACAGAGGCTCTTATTGCTAGGATAAATGAGGCTGAAGAGAGAATTAGTGATATAGAAGACCAAATCATGGAGAATAAAGAAGCTGATCAAAAGGGAGACAAAAAACTACTTGACCACGAGGGGTGAATTCGAGAGATAAGTGGTACCATAAGATGAAACAATATTAGAATAATTGGGATTCCAGAAGAAGAAATAAGAGAGAGGGGGGCAGAAGGTATATTAGAGAGAATTATTGTAGAGAATTTCCCTAATATGGCAAAGGGAGCAAGCATCAAAATCCAGGAGATGGGGGCGCCTGGGTGGCTCAGTGGGTTAAAGCCTCTGCCTTTGACTCAGGTCATGGTCTCAGGGTCCTGGGATTGAGCCCCGCGTCTGGCTCTCTGCTCAGCAGGGAGCCTGCTTCCCCCTCTCTCTCTCTGCCTACTTGTGATCTCTCTCTCTGTCAAATAAATAAATAAAATCTTTAAAAAAAAAAAAAGAAACAGATTATGTATAATTCAGTAAAGTAGTGTAAGCAAACAGAAAGTGTCTTTGCATCTGGTACTTTAGCCACATTTCAAGGTAGAAATGGTAGTTACTGAAAATAAACTTTAAAAAAAAAAAAATCCAGGAGATGCAGAGAACCCTCCTCAAAATCAATAAAAATAGGTCCACACCCTGTCATCTTATAGTAAAATTTACAAATCTTAGCAACAAAGAGAAAATCCTGAAAGCAGCCCAGGAAAAGAAGTCTTTAACATACAATGGAAAAAATATTAGATTGGCAGCAGACTTATCCACAGAGACCTGGCAGGCCAGAAAGAACTGGCATGATATATTCAGAGCCCTAAATGAGAAAAACATGCAGCCAAGAATACTATATTCAGCTAGACTATCATTGAAAATAGAAAGAGAGATAAAAATCTTCCAGGACAAACAAAAACTAAAAGAATTTGTAAACACCAAACCAGCCCCACAGGAAATATTGAAAGGGGTCCTCTAAGCAAAGAGAGAGCCTAAAAGTAGTAGACCAGAAAGGAACAGAGACAATATACGGTAACCGTCACCTTACAGGCAATACAATGGCACTAAATTCGTACCTTTCAATAGTTACCCTGAATGTAAATGGCCTAAATGCCACAATCAAAAGACACAGGGTATCAGAATGGATAAAAAAACAAAACCAATCAATATGCTGTCTACAAGAAACTCATTTTAGACCCAAAGACACCTCCAGATTTAAAGCGAGGGGGCAGAAAGCAATTTACCATGCTAATGGACATCAAAAGAAAGCTGGGGTGACAATTCTTATATCAGATCAATTAGATTTTAAGCCAAAGACTATAATAAGAGATATCATACTCAAAGGGTTTGTCCAACAAGAAGATCCAACAATTTTAAATATCTATGCCCCTAACATGGGAGCAGCCAACTATATAAACCAATTAATAACAAAATCAAAGAAACACATCAACAATAATACAATAACAGTAGGGGATTTTAACACCCCCTCACTGAAATGGACAGATCATCAAAGCAAAAGATAAACAAGAAAATAAAGGCCTTAAATGACACACTGTACCAAATGGACATCACAGATATATTCAGAACATTGCATTCCAAAGCAACAGAATACACCATCTTCTCTAGTGCACATGGAACATTCTCCAGAATAGATCACATCCTGGGTCAAAAATCAGGTCTCAACTGGTACCAAAAGATTGGGATCATTCCCTGCATATTATCAGACCACAATGCTCTGAAGCTAGAACTCAATCACAAGAGGAAAGTTGGAAAGAACCCAAATACATGGAGGCTAAAGAGCATCCTACTAAAGAATAAATGGGTCAACCAGGAAATTAAAGAAGGACTGGAAAAATTCATGGAAACAAATGATAATGAAAATACAAATGTTTGAATCTGTGGGATACAGCAAAGGCAGTCCTGAGAGGAAAATATATAGCGATACAAGCCTTTCTCAAGAAACAAGAAAGGTCTCAAACACACAACTTAACCCTACATCTAAAGGAGCTGGACAAAGAACAACAAAGAAAGCCTAAACCCAGCAGGAGAAGAGAAATAATAAAGATCAGAGCAGAAATCAATGAAATAGAAATTTAAAAAAAAAAAAAAAAACAGAACAAATCAATGAAACTAGGAGCTGGTTCTTCGAAAGAATAAGATTGATAAATCCCTGGCCAGACTTTTCAAAAAGAAAAGAGAAAGGACCCAAATAAATAAAATCATGAATGAAACAGGAGAGATCACAACCAACACCAAAGAAATACAAGCAATTATAAGAACATATTATAAGCAACTCTACGCCAGCAAATTTGACAATCTGGAAAAACTGGATGCATTCCTAGAGACACATAAACTACCACAACTGAACCAGGAAGAAATAGAAAACCTGAACAGGCCCAAAACCAGTAAGGAGATTGAAACAGTCATCAAAAATCTCCAAACAAACAAGAGCCCATTTAAAGAAGAATTAATTCCTATTCTCCTGAAACTGATGAAGGAAAACTTCCAAACTCATTTTATGAGGCCAGCATCACCTTGATCTCAAAACCAGACAAGGATCCTATCAAAAAAGAGAATTACAGACCAATATCCTTGATGAACACAGAAGCGAAAATTCTCACCAAAATACTAGCCAATAGGATCCAACAGTACATTAAAAGGATTATCCACCACAGCCAAGTGGGATTTATTCCAGGTCTGCAAGGTTGGTATGGAGAGGGTGGTTGGGTTATGGACACTGAGGAGGGTATGTGCTATGGTGAATGCTATGAAGTGTGTAAGCCTGACGATTCACAGACCTGTACCCCTGGGGCTAATAATACATTATATATTAATAAAAAAATTTCAATTCCAAAAAAAAAAAAAGGAAAAAAATGTGTTAAAATTTCCCAGGTGTTTTTAATACACAGCAAGACTAAGCACCATTGTTATAAAATAAGTCTTATGTTTTAAAAACTAATAGTTGAAGACCTAAGAAATTCAATGCATTTAGATAAAATACAAAAGAACTCCTTAAATCAATAACTAAAATAAATATTTCAGAAAAATGTCTATTTCTAGAAATAGAAAATTCTATTCTATTCTATTCTAGAAACCAAAAATTATGTTTTCTTCATCATCCTCTTAAACAAAGCTTATATCATATTTTCCATTTCTGAAAATATATTCAAAATTTTGTAATTGATGCCAAGAGATATCAAATAAGGTCTACATATTAGAGGAATAGAAACAGCATAAGAACTGAGGGCTCTAGTTATGAAAGTGATATTTTTAAAAAATCAAGTACACACATACACACACACTCAAAATATTCTATTTTCACACATCTGTTTTATAAAGTACCTTAAGTACTATCAAGTCGCTCAAGGCAGACACCTGGTATTCATTCTTGATTCTTCCCAGTCCCTCAGCACAACATCTAACCCATTAAAAAGTCATGTTAATTATGTCTCCAAAAATATACCTGCAATTCATCTCCTTGTCTCCAAGGAGGTGTCTCTTAAGCACAATGAAACTATAGTAACCTGTAGGCATGTGAAAGTTAATAACCTTCCTGAGTTAAGATAAATTAAAATAATCAGAGCTGTATGTAGTACAGTTGAATAAATACTGCAACTACTTTGATCTAGAGGCTGCCACATTATAAAAGTTTGCTGGTATTAAACTGCCATGGAAATATCTTCGATACCTTCAAGTCGCCTTGGTGTATACCCTGGAAAATGTGATACAATTACTGTGAAACATTATCTTGCATCACAAATAAAGACCCTAGTTGCAGTTGTAGATATGATCTATCCCCACTCTCCAACAGAGAGCCTTCAGAACCTTCTCTGAAAAAATATGAATGTGCTTAAAGATTACATGTTAATACTCTACTTATTCATTGGTAGCGTACATTTTAAAACTCAGACTAAATCTCTTACAAACTAAACTGAATGTTCACATATACAAATTTAAAATGTTTAAAAGATGGTTTCAATTCAAATATTCACCTTTGCATGTTACTGTTAATATTATAATCTTATTTCATTTCATTTTACCCATATTTTCTGGCAGTATGATTTGCCCCATCCATGTCTGTTTCCAATTTGCTTAAATATCACTTTTCTTTTTATGATCTCCCTAAACACCATCAGATTTGTTGCTGGCTTCACATTGTATCTATTATGTTCTATGTATGAAAATGACTATAGAACATTACCTGGGATTGAGAAAGAAAAGCAGGTGATGCATCATTTACACTTGGTATCATACTTTTGGCCTTCTGAAATTGACTTTTAATGTCATATTTTCCAGGCCCTGGTACTCCCTAAATTACAGAAAGGAAAAATACATGTTCTCATTAAGAAAGCATCTATAGTACCTAAGGGAACAGTTCGCTAAATATATGAACTAAAGCTACAGGGTTTTTAAGCAAATTCCTATGTGATATTACCAAAGTACTTCATTAAAAGGAAAGCCAGAACAAACTTCTTAAGAGAAACAACGAAAAAATTTCCCTTAGCAAAGCTCCCTAGGAACCTGAAAACACACTACTTGAAACTTTGCTGCCCTCTACTGATAGAGCACAGACAAGATGATCTATTTCACATAATTAAACATTATAATGAATAAAAGTGGCTCCTATATTTTTTCTATTTAAATATATACAACCAAATCTTCTCTAAGAAAATATTTCACTGTCTTTTCAAATTTCTCTTAACCAATAGGTTACTTCTTTTCCAACAAACAAGCTTCAGGATATATTTTATTTCAAATACAAATGTTAAAAAATGAAAAAAAAGTAAGACATTATGTTTTAACCAGATGCTTTACAATAGATAAAAATTAATTCAGTAAATTCCTAGACTGACTTTTTTATTATCTTAATTAAACATACCTAACTTTATATGTATAAATATATATCAAGAATTTAAACACATATATATATTTATCAAAGATATACAAGACGTGCTATTTGAAAATATAACAGGAAGTGTTACATATTCATCATCGACTACTTTAATTACCTTGATACAGTACCTTTCATAGTATAAAAAGGTTTCAAATCTTCTGTTTGATATATACCTCCTCTACTTTTCTATAGTTAAAAGAATTATTTCTGAATTTACGAATTACATACTTGGGTGTATGATAAAATTCCCTCAGCAAATCCTGTCATCTCTATCAATATTATATGTCCAAAACCAACATTTTCTCTCCACTTTCACAGACACCATGATCCAAGCCTCCCTCTTTCGCCAGGATCTTTCTGACTGCACCCCGCTTCCACCCTTGCCCTCCTTCAGTCCACTTTCAACATGGCAGCTAGTGATGGATCTGGTTAGACTGCACCACTTGCCTTCTCAAATCTGTCCAATGCCTCGTAAGCTCACTTTGAACAAAAATCAAGGTCCTTAATATGATATGAATTTCGCCCCAGACACACTATCACCACTCTAACTAATTTCCTATTACTCTCACATTTCCATTCACTCTGTTTATCACAAAGATCAGGCATATATCAAACTGAGGACTTTTGCACTCTTTGTCTGGGATGTTCTCCTAAATAGCTCCATAGCTCACTCCTTCATTTCAGTCATGTCATTATTCAATGTTACCTTCTTAATGAGTCACTTCCAGGCCACCCAATCTAAAATTTAACTGCATCCTCCAAAAACTTCCCACCTATTATCCTTCGTTCCCACCTATTTTTTAACCTTATCATTTTTTACTATCCAAAATACAATTTTCTGCTATGTTGTAAGGCCCAACAGGGCAGTTATTATTTGTTTTGTTTGCTACTGTTTCTTTAGAGTACAGAGGAGTATGTGGAGCATAGTAGGTGCTCAGTAAATGTTTGCCAAAAAAAAAAAAATGGATGAGTGCATGAATGCATGCATTGAATCCTAGATTTTCACTGATCATCTAATGGATTTGGAGATATGTTCCTCTGGGAAATAATGCAGCTCCAAATAAGAATATTAACCACTTTGAATAATGATAAAATATTTTAAAGCCCACATATTTAATTTATATTTAATAATAATACTACTTGGGAAATTTTTGTTTAGGAGAAATTCTCACATATAAGTTTTCATATTAATAGGTTTGATTCTAAAAAGTTATGCAAAGGTCTGTGTTATCTTGTCTCAGATGAACAAATCTATGCCATTATTTTGTGCCTGGTAGAATAGATGCCCTTTGGCTATGGCATATAAGATTGTTTCTAAATCTATGAACTTACAGTAAGTTAGGTTTAGAATTAAAGAAATGTCTACAGAATTCTGTGTTTATAAAAACCTATGAGATAAGAATCAAATACAGAAATATAGAAAGCATAACTTCAAATACACAATATTCATCTATTTTCTTGAACTTTACAGACAGGCTCTATCCATCTTCCCCATATAGACAAGCTTAGTAAAAAATATTCAGCTACTGACAGACTGGGATAACCTTTCTACTGTTATAAACAGTAGTATAAGTGGCCATTACTATGGATCACAGGGAAAAGACAGCGAATAATTAGATAAGTGAATCTAGTCTTGGGAAATATTTTGCATTAAAGCAGAAATGAAACCTTGACCTCTTCAATGAGTACTTATTTTTCCTTTTTTACTGTTTTTTCAAAAAGTTTCTAGTGTTACTGAACTTATTTTCACTAAAATAAGATATAGCAGTATAATTAGGCCTTTGCTTCTAAAAAGTTAAGCTTAGGATTTAATAGCCAGTTAAAATATTTTTTAAAAATAGAAGATAATGACCACTCATGACAAGTCTCCATTTATGACAATATAAAGTGGAAAGACTTTGAGAAGACCAAACCCTAGGTACAGGTTGAAAATGCTATAACGTTTATCCTGCTTTTTCAAATTGTTATTAACAGACCACCTACATTAGTATCAACCTATTAAATACACAGCCCCTTCCCCCACAGTGTCTCATTTGAGATCTAGTGGACCAGAATCTTGTTGGGTAGAGGAATCTACACTTTTAACAAGCTTCACAGATGATCCTCATGCATAATAAAGAACCACAGCTCAGTCCAAAAGAGGTCACTATTACAGCATCTTCTGCTAAACACATGCATACATCCCAAAGAAGAAGGCCTCTGCACTGGGAACAGAGGTTAAAGATTACTGGGCAAGGCTGTTTATCTTTTTCATGTGTAACCTAATAAAAATGGGCCACTTGCTTCAAATAAAAACCGGGGTATAATTATCCATTTGATGATAGAATGGCATACAGGGGTTAGGAGGACTAGGAGAAGTCACACAGTTTTACCTTCACTCCTCTACCTTGGAGTCAACATCAGTTAATTTTTTTTTCATTAAAAATATTAAAAGTTTACTATGTGCAAAGTACTGGTATATAGTAATAAAGAAACATGGGGTCTGCTTTTGAGAAGCTGACACTTTAGTTTTTCTAAACCCAGGCTACACATGATAATCATCTGAAGAACTTACAAAAATAATAATGACTCATTCCACCTTATTCAAATTAAAGCCAATGGAAATGAGACCCAGGTGTCTTTTTGTTGTTGTTGTTGTTGTCGTCGTTTTTTTAATTTAATGCTTTTTGGTTGATTCTAATGTGCAGTCAGGATGGAGACCTAAATCGGTTTAAAAATCACATTGGTAGGCCTCAACCAGGTGCAATCACTCCAAAGGTTCTATAACCACCATTGTTTCCTAGAGTTTCTGAGTCCCCTTCACATAAATAAGGACCACAGTGAGACCAGGTTACCAGGTATTTCTTTCAACTCACATTCTATAGTTTTAACTTCTGCAATCATATTTTTAATTTTCTAATTCTCTAAATCTTTATTCACACTTGCATTATGTTCTACCTTTCCAAGGATATTAATTATAATTTTATTTATAATTCTGTTCTGTTTATTGTCTTTTTTCTTGAAGTTTTATTGATTAGGGGTTTTTTGTTTGTCTTTCTCTGTGTTTCACATTGGAGGATTCCTCAAATGTCTGGTGATCTCTTGCTCCCCATTCAGATTTAAGAGTGATCCACTAAAGGAGTTGGTTGCAAAATCCACATATGGATAGATTCGACTTAAAACGTATTGGACTTCATTATGCTGTGATGGAATCATAACTCAGCCTTTGCATTAGTGGGCCCCAAAATGTCAGTTTTTTCTCAAGTCTGGCTGACAAGTTAGGAGAGTGGGAAAGGTACCTGGAACTCTCTTCTATATATAAACTTTCACTTACACCCTGATTTTCTTCTTGCCTTACTTTTAGTTATGAAAAATTAAAAACATGCAAAAAATAGAGAGAGAATAGGTTAAGAAATTTCCTTATACCCATCACCCAGGGCCAATAATTCTCAACTCATGTCCAAATTTGTTTCCTAATCCTCCCAACTTCCCCAATCCTCACTCCAATGATGTAGAAGCAAATCCAAAATATCATAATTTTATCAATACATATCAATCAGCATATATTTGTGAAAAATAAGAGACTCTTTAACATAAACAAAAAACCATTTTTTATTATCTTAAAAAATCAACAATTGGGACGCCTGGGTGGCTCAGTTGGTTAAGCAGCTGCCTTCGGCTCAGGTCATGATCCCAGCGTCCTGGGATCGAGTCCCGCATCGGGCTCCTTGCTCAGCAGGGAGCCTGCTTCTCCCTCTGCCTCTGCCTGCCACTCTGCCTGCCTGTGCTCGTTCGCTCTCTCTCCCTCTCTCTCTCTCTGACAAATAAATAAATAAAATCTTTAAAAAAAAAAAATCAACAATTATTTGATTCCTTATTTATTCAGTTCCAATTTCTGTGACTGCCTCATAAATTTATGTGTACAATAAATATATGTATATATTTTTTATATGTTTATCTTAATCAGAACCCAGTTAGAGCCCATACTTAGCAGGAATCAAGCCTCTTATAATCTATAGTTTTCTTTCCCATCCTTTATTTTTTTTCTTTCACTTTATTTGATGAAAAAGCTAAGTTTTATACAATTTTTAAGCATTTCCACAGTTTGTATTTTCTTGACTAAATATCTATGTGTCTCCTGTCCCTCATACTTCAGTAAGCCAGCAGTTTATATAAGGGCTTGATCAGATTCTAATTCCATTTTTTCAAGATTACTTCATAGATGGTGCTGTATACTTCCACCAGGAGGCACTTTTAATAGCTGGTTCTTTCTATTCTGCACTGTTAGCAGCCATTAATGATTTCTGACTAGATGCAGTAACTTAGTAGGGTTTCCAAAATGATAACATAATTCTATAATTCCTCCTTATTTATTGCTCAAAATATTTCTATAATTGAAATGCTTCTATAAAGAGAGACTTCTCTCAATAATTATTTAGTTACCCTAAGGTATAGTTCATGTAGGAAAAGGAAGATAAATGTTTGGGTTTTTTTTTTTTTCCTTTTATTTATCAGTTTCAAAATACCAAGCAGATTCTTGCATCTTCCAATACCAATCAACAGGTCTTTAAAATTCTAATTTTAAACTCATGGATTAAATACATTTGTATTGCTCTTTCATACTGAAATTATCCCATCTTCAGCTGGTAGAAACTTAAGTCCTTTGACATAATCCCAGTATTCTTTCATGGTTCCCTTGATTTCTGGTATGACAAGGTACTTCAGATTCTTCAGATATAATTCCTGCCCCAGACCTGGAATTAGCCATTTCTCCAAGGAGCTCTTTTTATCTAGAGTCTAGGAATACCCTCCATTTTTGTTACATCGTCTCATCCCTTTCCTCTCTTATTTATATCAGTGTTCCTAAGTCCAGAGACTATCTCATTTGACTTCTCCATCAACAGACCTCACATCTTCTCCAGGAGTGGCGATGAGGAAGTCACCTAGCTATAAGAGATTGTGCTTCCTATCCGGATTATCACCAACCCTGCTGTTTTCAGTCCCACCTGCCACCTCCAAAGTCATTGATATTCCTGGGCTTTTTAAAGGTACTGTAAGGTGACTAGCTTTCTTGTTGGTATCCCTCTCTGAAGATAGTTACATAGCAGCTTTCTCTATTCTACTATTTCACATTTACCCATCAGCTTTCCATATTTGAAAACTGAAGACATCTTTTATCTAAGATCATCTCCTCTCCCACTCGTTTTGTGTTTATAGTATTGCACCCTCCTTATTCTTTTACTTATTAGTTTAGTGAGGCTTTGGAAGTGTTATGGGCCTAAATGTAACTCTCCAAAATTCATATTTTAAAGTCTTAACCCCCAGTACTTCAGAATATAACTGTATTTGGAGATAAGGTTTTTAAAGATATAATTAAGGTAAAATGGGGTTTTTAGGGTGGTCCCTAATTCTGTATGACTGGTATCTTCCTAAGTGAAGGAATTTTGAACATAGATATGGGTGTGCACAGAGGAAAGGCCACGTGAAGACACAAAATGAAGACAGCCATTTATAAGCCAAGGACAAAGATCTCAGAAGAAATCACTGCCAACACCTTGATCCCAGACTTCTAGACTCCAGAACGGTGAGAAAATAAATTTCTACTGTTTATGCCTCTCAGGCTATGGCACTCAGTTGTGACATTCCTAGCAAACTAATGGAGGGAGGAACCTAAGATATAAGCATGGATTCAATCTACCTTGTTCAACAGAAGTCTGTCTATCCCATTCAACAAAACTAAAAAATATAAAGTATTTCATGAAGATGGAAATACAGCAGAAAATGTAACAATGATACCCACCAAGTCTAAGAGTTATACTGATGGTAATTTTGAGAAGGAAAAAGTCAGCTTTATACTTCTGACAAATAATAGTTCAATAACACTAACTGAATAGATGGGACTATAAAGATAGACTGATGAATACCACCTATAACTCTTGGCATTTCTGCATCTCTCTTTGAAATACAGATGATAGTTTTTGCAAGATCTCTCATATTTGCACAGAACATAATAGTATACATGTAGTACCTGAAACTATGTCATGGACTTAAACTTATTATTCCAATATAGAACTCAAAATAAAAAATACCAAAACTGACAAAATTATAATGGTTATCAAACAAGGTTTGTTGTAATAAAATCTACAAAGAAGTCTAACATTAAGATTTTGAGATTTTCATTTTCTTCTATACACTTTAGTTTCACATCTAATTTAATTGTTGCTTGTTCTGCCAGTATAATTTTGGAAGGGGCCTCGTTCTAAAGTTTATCCACATATATCCATGCTATAATACTAAGACATTGCACAAAGGGTGCATGGGGGGATACGGAGGTACTTAGGTCTTTTTACTAGCATACATCTAGGTATCACAGAAAGGTTTTCTTGTACTTAAGAGGTTTTTCTTAGTCTATAAAGCTCTCACTTCTGCAATCAATACTTTCTTAGGTAGTGCTTTTTGTTCACCCTATCTTTGATCCTTCTCACAAATAAAATGAAGAAACATTAATCCCTATATTTACTGAGCACCACTGTGTGGCAGGCGCTATACTTGATATATTCCTGTTATCTTTAATCCTTAAAAATCCTGTAAGATGGACAACATTACTCAAGTTTGCCCAATAGGGAAAATAAGATCCACAGAGATTCAATAACTTAGTTTTAAACACAACTAGTAGGGGCACAAACTAAACTAAGGTCTAAGTAACTACAAAGCTCCTCTTCCCTCCCCCCACCCCAGGATATTACAAAAGATCAATATTGCAGATATTGTGACAAAAATTATTGGAAAAAATATATTAAGCTATTATAGGAACATGCCCTACTTTATAAATTCTGGAATGCAGCCAGATTAGTGATTCCAGCTGATATCATATGGATTAGAAAAACTAGGCAACTGAGTCCAGCAAAACCAGAGAATCATTGTACTTGTGAAGACTAATTCCAGTAGGCCTAGAATTAGTATAAGTTGTTTTACTAAACAACTTGACCAGGCACTGATCCCTGGTCAAGGTATGAAACTACTGACTAATAACCTTGCTTTGCAATTATCGCTCCCATGAGTTTCAGAATGGTTTGTATTAGCTTATTAGCATCGGGTATTGATAACAAGGACATGGATGATCTGCACCTGGTCTCAGTGAGACTCCTGCAGGGCTTTACTGTTAGTACTGGTTATGTAGCAAAATATCCTATGTGGTCAGCAAAGTACAAGAAACTGTGGAAAGACTCCATTTGTGCTCCCCAATTCTGAGCTGATCATGCATTTGTCTGTATTTCCTGATCAAGACATAATATATAATGCATGCCCTGGTGTGGCCTTAGAGAAGGAAGACAATTAGAGCTCACTCCTGATCTCTGTAGAACCCATGTAGCCTTTAACTACAAAGAATATTCTTACTTTAAAGTTGTTGCTATTTGTTGTTGTTATTGTTGTTTTTCTGCAATAAACTTACTTTTAGGAATTGTCCTTTTTGATCTGTACTCGAGGAACTACAGAACACTCATGAAAGAAATTGAAGAAGACACAAAAAGATAAAAGACCATTCCATGCTCACGGATTGGAAGAATAAACATTGTTAAAATGTCTATACTGCCTAGAGCAATCTATACTTTCAATGCCATTCCGATCAAAATTCCACCAGCATTTTTCAAAGAGCTGGAGCAAACAATCCTAAAATTTGTATGGAATCAGAAGAGACCCCGAATTGCTAAGGAAATGTTGAAAAAGAAAAACAAAACTGGGGGCATCACGTTGCCTGATTTCAAGCTTTACTACAAAGCTGTGATCACCAAGACAGCATGGTACTGGCAAAAAACAGACATGTAGACCAGTGTAACAGAGTAGAGAGTTCAGATATGGACCCTCACCTCTCTGGTCAAATAATCTATGACAAAGCAGGAAAAAATATACAGTGGAAAAATGAGTCTCTTCAATAAATGGTGCTGGGAAAATTGGACAGCCATGTATAGAAAAACGAAACTCGACCATTCTCTTACACCATACACAAAGATAAACTCAAAATGGATAAAAGACCTAAATGTAAGATGGAAGTCTATCAAAATCCTAGAGGAGAACATAGGCAATAACCTCTTTGACATCAGCCACAGAAACTTCTTTCAAGATATGTCTCCAAAGGCAAAGAAAACAAAAGTGAAAATGAACTTTGGGGACTTCATCAAGATCAAAAGCTTCTGCACAGCAAAGGAAACAGTCAACAAAACAAAGAGGCAACCCACAGAATCGGAGAAGATATTCACAAATGACCCTACAGACAAAAGGCTGATATCCAGGATCTATAAAGAACCCCTCAAACTCAACACACACAAAACAGATAATCATGTCAAAAAATGGGCAGAAGACATGAACAGACACTTCTCCGATGAAGACATACAAATGGCTACCAGACACATGAAAAAATGTTCATCATCACTAGTTATCAGGGAGATTCAAATCAAAACCACATTGAGATACCACCTCACACCAGTTAGAATGGCCAAAATTAACAAGACAGTAAACAACATGTGTTGGAGAGGATATGGAAAAAGGGGAACCCTCTTATCCTGTTGGTGGGAATGCAAGTTGGTGCAGCCGCTTTGGAAAACAGTGTGGAGATTCCTTAAGAAATTAAAAATAGAGCTTCCCTATGACCCTGCAATTGCACTACTGGGTATTTACTCCAAAGATACAGATGTAGTGAAAAGAAGGGCCATCTGTACCCCAATGTTCATAGCAGCAATGGCCACAGTCGCCAAACTGTTGAAAGAACCAAGATGCCCTTCCACAGACAAATGGATACAGAAGATATGGTCCATACATACTATGGAGTATTATGCCTCCATCAGAAAGGATGAATACCCAACTTTTGTATCAACATGGATGGGACTGGAGGAGATTATGCTGAGTGAAATAAGTCAAGCAGAGAGAGTCAATTATCATATGGTTTCACTTATTTGTGGAGCATAACAAATAACACGGAGGACAGGGGAAGATGGAGAGGAGAAAGGAATTGGGGGAAATTGGAGGGGAAGACGAACCATGAGAGACTGTGGACTCTGAAAAACAATCTAAGGGTTTTCGAGGAGCAGGGGGTGGGAGGTTGGGTGAGCCTGGTGGTGAGTATTATGGAGCGCATGTATTGCATGGAGCACTGGGTGTGGTACATAAACAATGAATTCTGGAACACTGAATAGAAATTTAAAAAAATAAATAAAAATTAAAAAAAAAAAAGAATTGTCCTTTTGGGCCCTGAGTCTTCTTTGTCAATCCAGCCCTATGTGCCACTTTTCGTGCAATCATAAAAAATAACAAATTTTTTTTTGTTGTTATAGTGTTGTTGTTTTAAGACATTACATTTTAGGGTGATTGGTTATGCAACAAAAGATGACAGAAACAACAACTGAGATTTACTAAGCACCTACTATTTGTCAAGTATTACTTCTATTCAAGACAAAAAAAAAAAAAACTGTGCCACAAATTACTTCCAAAAGAAACAGAGTTTGAAAGCATATGAGATATTACTGGTTGCTACCACATTCCAATTTCCACTCTCCCTTTCCACCACCTTCTGCCAGAGAAGGGTGGCCATGTGACAATATTCTGGCTAATGAATATAAGCACTTGTCTGAGAGAGAAGATAGAAGTTAGAGCAGGACTGACAGAAAGACAAGTTCAATTCTGAAATATTAGCTTTGTAGTTCTTATAAAATGTCAAGGTAGAGATGTCATATGGACAATAATTCAGAGAAGACTGGAGTTCAGAGAGTTCAGGGTATAAATACATACTGGAAGCAATCTGTATATTTGAAAATGATCAGTACAAATAGGTGGTACCTAAAGCCATGAAACTAAATGTGGTTTCTGGGAAAATTATATAAAGAAAAATTATATAAAGAAAGGTCTTAGAATATTATGCAAGATTCATGTGATTCTTTTATATATTTTATTATATTATTTTAATTTCATCATATTCTTAATATCATTCATCTTTTTAATGGCCCATATGAATTAATGAATCATTCTAGTCCTAGACTTTATTCTAACAAATTTTCAATCATATACCATATTCTTCAGCTAATATCTAGACTGAATATTTTGGCAAGACTGGTCATTATTCTATTTTCCAGAGCTGAATTAACATATCTATTCTAATTCCTTAAAAAAAATGATACTCAGCATCCTTTTTATAATATAACATATTAGGAGAAACAAATTTATATAATATAAACATAATGAGAAGAATTTATAAGCAACTTAAAGGGAAAGTTTGCAACTTAAAATATTTTCAGCATGCTTCTATCAACATAATTTTTGCTATTTGTTTATACTTAGCACTGTGTTCTTAATAAAAGGAAAGTGCCTTTTCATTTAAAATTAAAAATAAGTATGCCCTGGATTTAGTTAACTTTTTAAGTGACTCATTATAATGACTGATCAGCCAAAGAAATATATATCTTTTACTTGAGAGTGTAGAAAAGAACATGTGTCTCTTATGTTCATTTTCATAATTGCAGGATAAGTTTTGGTTCATTTAGAAAGTGTAATTCATTCTTTCTGATCTCAGGAAACAAATACCCTGTATAAAAAACTAATTTTAAAGAACTAATTAAATTTAAACAGAACCCAATCAAATTAACATGGCATGGAAAACTCCAAGTGAACAAAACAGATTTGAAAAGTAACTCCGTGTTAATAAGAGAACTACAAGTGTCACTGGGTCTCAGATACAACAATTCCATTATATACCACCAAAATTAGAAAATTAAGTGACAGGATATGCTTTTTAGGATAAATCATAAACTGTTAGCTTACCATATGTTCAGTAACAGAAATAGAAAATAAAAGTAGGGGCGCCTGGGTGGCTCAGGGGGTTAAGCCTCTGCCTTTGGCTCTGGTCATGGTCTCAGGGTCCTGAGATCGAGCCCGCATCAGGCTCTCTGCTCAGCGGGGAGCCTGCTTCCCCTCTCTCTCTCTGCCTGCCTCTGCCTCTCTGCCTACTTGTGATGTCTCTCTCTGTGTCAAATAAATATATAAATAAAAATTAAAAAAACAAACAAAAAAAAAAGAAAGAAAAAAAATAAAAGTAGTTTTCCCATGTAAATCTAAACAAGTATATCAGGAGAGGCAGAATTCAAGCCACTAGGTTTGACTGTATATTGTTGCCTTGGAGTAGAGGGTTATTTTATGCAGTCCCAACCATTCCAACATGCAATGAAGTAAGGCTGATGAAAAGCTACTTAGATTCCTTAATATATCTGCTGAAATAACAGTTCATATCAACACTGGTGTTAGCAATGCAGTTCAGTCAAAATACAGTAAATCTGAAGTTACCCTGCCAAGTTCTGAACTAGAGTAAATAGGGCTAAGTGTGACTATCCTGAAAAATCTTACCACAATGATCAAGAATTATGTAAGAGTTTTGTGCTCAAATATTTTTCACCAAGAGAAAATATATACAAGTGGTTTATATAGTTTCCCCATAATTACTGTATCTTATATGGTGGATTATCTAGTATCAGCCAAGATTTATAATGTCTGTTTTGGTAAATTAGGGCCAAGTAAATGTTCAGAGTTCATTAACATTTATTACTGTGCAATGCAACATGAACTTCTGAATAGTTACTTAATATGAGTATATTCTTCCTGTTCTTTGCAAACCCAAATTCTCTTTTTAAAGGAAAAAGAAACAGTAACACTTAATAATAAAAAGACAACTGAACACATCCAAATAAAATAATGTTAAAAGTTATAAATCTTAAATGAAGCTAAAGGACCCACATAAGATTAACTGATATTACATTGACATGGATGAAGAATTCAAATGTCTACTAGAGCTGGAGTTCCATGGAAATGGTACACTGGAAATCATTCACCCTCACTCCCGGGGGTAGAACTTAATTAGCTCCAGTTGGTTGTTGTTAGGATAGGGTGTTGGTTTTTGGGTTTTGGTTGCTGGGGATCTCTTTTTTGTTTTTTGTTTGTCTGTTTGTTTATTTGATTTGAGAAAGGCTGAAAATCTGGATTTGTATATGAAATGCTACAAGTTACAAATGCTGGCAATTAATTCCATTTTTTATAACTACAAATTGGCCATAATCCACTTGTGGATTAAATTCAACCTACTGACTGCTAGATTCCACACTCTGCTTAGTCTATTTTAATCTAAATATATTAAGAACATATCTCTTTATATGAATTCCTGCATATAACTTGAAATCTCACAAAATCAAAGGTCTGATAAATGAGCTGGAGTTTTCCATGCCTTGTTGGCAGTATCAGGATAAAATAATAATGTTCATAATTACAAGTGATTAGCAGAGACTCGATCTTTACACACACTGATGGTTCTGAAACTAAGATTGCCTACATCTGAAGTATTATCTCTGAAATGCTGTATAGGAAAGGGCTCAATTACTCACACTTATTTTCACTGGATTACTGTCATGTGATGAGACCACTGAATCACATCAAAGGCACGGCCTAACACCATGAAGAGACTGTTTTGTCTTCACAATTCTCATTGTTATGAGAGAGATGATCTAACTTCCTGTTACATTCCCAAGTTAGTGAATACAATAAACTAGGAGTTTCCATTCTTCTACTCTTCCACTTCTCTAAGAAGTGTATGGATAGATGTTGGTGGCAACCAAAAAATGAAGTGTGAAAGTAAGCTCAGTTGGACAGAGTTATAGACCCCCTGACAGAGAAGTTTGTAGATCAAGTCATCAAGTAATGAAAGTACCAGGATAAGAACTTTCTCTGACTCTGTGTGGTGGAATGTCAATATAGATTTCATAGGGATATAATGGTCAAGAAGATGATGGGGAAATTCTAATTCCCTAAATTGAGGATACTTGTGATTACCTCAGAGCACTGAAACAAGGCATTTAATACCCAAGGTGAAGGAGATTCTTTGCCTGTTTATAAAGTTTAATACCGCTTAATGAGTAATCAGTGCACATGAAGATCATCAATTTTGGGTAATTTTTTTTAAATATGTTTCTTAGTCTTCTTGATAACAAGAAACTAACCATAATATTTTTAAATAAATAAAATGTTTTATTTCAATGAGAAGGATAATATTGTTTGCAGTCTTTTACCAAGGCAATATTATATAACTCAATGGTGGATAGCTTAATTTATCATTTAGGTTACACTTGCAATTGATTTCTCATGCTAGCTTCTACTAAATTAGAAATTTTAAATTCACAATCATAGATCATTGTAAATGTCACCAAGTGTTTAGTGGCTGCCAGAAAGTCTGGATATTCATATCAAACACAAATGGCCCAGAAATTATGGAGAGACGGCTCACTGCAGACTACTTTCACCACTCTAATAGACGATAAATTCTAACATTTTACAGCCAAAAGCTGGAAGGTTGGATGTTTCAACTTGGAAGACAACAGTAAATGTATTTCTAATCCACTCTTGTTTTCAGTTCTGGAAATTATTTCTTCATGCTCTGTTGCAGCATTTGGATGTGCTTTATATATTAGTTAAATAATATATCATCAGTTTCTTTCTCCAAAAACTAAAAAAGACATTGAGCTGGGAAAAAGTCCAAATGTCAAACTCAAGCTATTTGTATTGCAGTTTCATTGGCTTTAAAAATCAGAAGAAAACATCCTCAATGTTTAAAAGCACAGTATTTTGGTTTGGAAGTGAAGGGTTCAGATCACTCAAGGTACTAAGATATGTTCCTTGAAAAGAACACATGAAACTACAATGGTCTTTATGGGCATTAAATTTATATTTTATTTCAACAATTTATAGAATCATCTGTCTCCTCACCAGCACTCTTAATTTTAGTGTGATCCAACACACCATTGTGTGTTGTATCCATTACTCATTTCTTCTTTATCCATATTTAAAATACATAGATATACTGACTGCAATTTGAATATATTCATACTTTTCACTATTTATTTCAAATCCAATTTAAAATCAGAAAGCATACTGTTGATTATCAACTCTTTTCTATAAACAAAGCAGAGTATAGAATGCCACTCAGGTGGAATCTAATATTTACATAACACTCTTCCATACTGCCAATATGGTTGGTGCTATCCACTGCTGATTCCAATGCAAGTTTTCAAGTCCATGTGTGCCATAATATTAAATCACAGAAACACTACTCCCTTTTCTTGAGTTTCCAAAGACAGATATAACTAAAATTGTCAAATTCTTTCCCAAATATATATGTAGCACAAATAAGCAAGGATTGATTCATATTCCGCAAATCAGTGGTTTAACACAAGCATGAACCAAAATATCTATCCAAGGTGCTGGCAGGGTTGTTCTTCTTCTGGAAATTCTAGGGAAAGTTTTGTTTGCTTCCTTTTCTAGTTTTTAGAGGTTTGTTCATGGCCCCGTATTACTCTAACCTCCGCTTCTGTCATCACATTGCCTTCTCTGACTCTCCTGCATCCCTCTTATAAGGACCCTTGTAATCACATCTGAACTGTCCAGATAATCCAAGATAAGCACCTCATCTAAAAATACTGAACAACTATATCTGCAAAGATCTTATACATGTAAAGTATATATTCACAGGTTCCAGGATTTAGGCATCTTTGGGGGATTAGTTTTTGCCTACCACATACGGCTAACCTATTTGGGCCTCTTTTCTCCCTCAATTATATTTTGCTCAGTAAATTTTGCCTGCCTTTTTAATAATTCAATATATTCAAGCCAATTTTTTAAATTCACTTTCCTAATTGTCCTTAACTACAGGTTTCATCTAGTCTTAGTGTATTTTCTTAGTAAGATGTATTTTCAGAGCCTTGTACAGATAATTTTAATACTTCAAGATTCCGGTCATTAGAAACATTTTACCTGATTCAGAATTTAAATTTTATAATATTAATTTTATTTAATTTACCTTGTGTTTCTAAATTTTAATTCTAGGGTGTTATGATCTTTGCATATTTTCATTCCTTCTCAATCATTATGACCTTAAAACTTATTATCCCCCATGTTACAAATGAAAAACCTAAGAAATAGGTTGAATATCTTATTTTTATACAAGATATTTTGAACCTTAGAAATTCCTTATTTCCTTGTAGAGAATAGATGTTACAGAATTTTGTTTAACCTATGTCCACTCACTTTTATTTTCTCTCCTTGTTTTGAGTTTATCTGCTCTTTTTTCTATTTCCTAAAAATGAAGCTGATTTCATTTATTTTATACAATTCCTCTTTCCTAATATAAACATTAATTCTATGTATTACTAAGTACTGTTAGCTCCATCTTACAAACATTGATAAGCTGTGTTTTCATTTTTATTCAGCTCAAAATATTTCCTAATTCCCTCATGATTTCTTGTTTTACCCACAATTTATTTAAAAGTACGTTGCTGGGGCATCTGTGTGGCTCAGTGGGTTAAGCCTCTGCCTTCGGCTCAGGTCATGATCTCAGGGTCCTGGGATTGAGCCCCGCATCGGGCTCTCTACTCAGCAGGGAGCCTGCTTCCCCCCACCTCTGCCTGCCTCTCTGCCTACTTGTGATCTCTGTCAAATAAATAAATAAAATCTCTAAAAAAAAATAAATAAAAGTACGTTGTTTCCAAACATATGTGAATTTTCCATGTATTTTTTGTGATTCATTTTTTTGTTAAATCTATTGCAATCGAAGAGTATATTTTTTATGATTTCAATTCTTTTAAATATATAAAAACTTGTTCTATTGTCCAGAATATGGTCTGTGTAGGTGAATGCCCTATGTGCACTTGAAAATATGTGTATTTCTACTGTTTTTAGGTAGTGTGTTCTACAAATCTCTAAGAGATCAAGACAGCTTATAGTGTTGTTCAAGTCTTCTATAAACTCACTAATGTTTTGTTCCCTTATTCTATCAATTATTGAGACCAGAGCAGTATAATATCTAGCTTTAATTATGAGTTAGTCTATTTCTCCAGTCTATTCTGCCAGTTTTTGCTTCATGTATTCTGAAACTATATTTACACATACATACACATTTAGGATTACTGTGTGTCCTTGATGACCTTTTTCTTTTTTATTATGAAATGTTCCTCTCTATCTCTGGTAATATTCCTTGTCCTCCAATCCACTTTGTCTGATAAAACCATTTTCTATTGGTGTTTGCATAGTATGTCATTTTCCATTCTTCTACTTTTAACCTGTTTATCTATACATTCTAAGTGTGTTTCTTTAGAGATAGCATGGTTGTCTCTTGCTTTTACAACCCATATGACAATCTCTGCATTCTAGCTGAAGTGATTAGACAATTTGGATTTAAAATAATTATTGCTATGTTGGCATTTTGTTGATAGATGCATAGTTTTTCTAAATTCTCCATTTGTAGCATCTGTCCTTTGGTATTCTTTTCTTATTTCTTGCCTTCTTTTGAATTAGTTGAATATTTTTAATGATTGTTTTATCTCCACCACTATATTATTAGCAATTTCCCTTTTACTTCTTTTTAGTGGCTCTCCTAGACACCTTTAACATCACAGTCTAGCTTCAAATCATAGTATGCTACCATAAGTATAGTGAAAGAATTTTCCATCAGTATTCTTCAATTTTCTTCATTCCTTACTTTGAGTTATTGTTATCTTATATTTTGCTTCTATCTATTCATAAAAGCCCAAACATTATTACTAGTTATTCTTTAGACAACCAATTATCTTTTAAAAAGAAAAAAATTTTAAAAACATCATTCATATTGATTTATGTATTTGCATTTCTGGCACCATAGGCGTCAGTGTCTAAGGAGTTTGGGTACTTTATTACTTGTATCTTCTGGACATGCCTGGGTCTGGTCGCTTATATGCCATTTCCACTTTATTATACATAATTGCTGCACACTCCAAACCCTATGGGCCAGTTCATTAGAAAATACCCAGTTCATGATGGCAAGCTTAGGCTACAGGGTCATCTGATGTGCCATGGTTAGGTATTCACTTTCTATCAAGGCCCAATAGCAAGCCAGAGCTGTTTTTTATAAAGAAAATAGTTATCTGCAGAAGAGGACATCGAAGTGCTCCAAAATCCTAGAGGTATATATACTCTTATTTTCATATTAGTACTTGCCAGAAGTTTTCTACAGCATTCGAATTTGCAACAGATACTTCTTTAGTATGATAAAATATTCTGAATCATAAGGCCCAAGTGAAAGAGTGCTTGAAATGCAGCCTGGACTTGCTGTAGAACCCTCTTTTGCTCTGGTTAAAACTGGCAGACTTATCCGATCTCAGTAGTTGAGCCAAAGTAACCCACACAAATGCAATATACATTTCCCTCTAAAAACCATAAAGGTGGGGCGCCTGGGTGGCTCAGTGGGTTAAAGCCTCTGCCTTTGGCTCGGGTCATGATCTCAGGGTCCTGGGATCGAGCCCCGCATCGGGCTCTCTGCTCGGCAGGGAGTCTGCATCCCCCCCCTACCCCCACCCTCTCTGCCTGCCTCTCTGTCTACTTGTGATCTCTGTCAAATAAATAAATAAAATATTAAAAAAAAATAAAAATAAAAACCATAAAGGTGTGCCAAGAGTTGTACTTCTTTTTCATGGTAGGGATGTGGAAGAAATAGCAACTTGCCCTTCACCTTGGAGGGGATATCTTGACATAATCCAAACCACTAGACCTCCCAGAAAAATCACTGAGAAAGGAGGTCCCTGAAATTTTATAGGGTTTATCTTCTACTGTCTCTCATATATATATGTCTTCCTAAGGTATGTCAAGTTCCTGTTCATCAAATCTAGTCAAGCTAATTCTATCAATATAGTGGGCCATGTTGTTTTACTCTAATACAGAAACTATATCTGGGACAGCAGCTGCAATCTGCATCACAACCTGATTAAGTTTATGAAGATACACAATCATTCCCTAAAATTCATCTGACTTCTCCACAAATCAAATTGGATAGTTAATAGAAATATAATAGATATCATCACTACTCAATCTTTCAAATCCTTTGATGGTGGCTCTAATGTCTGTAATTCCCTAGGAATTCAATATTGCATCAAGCTTAATACCTCAGCAGGGAATAGAATTTTCAAAGGCTTCTACTTAGCTCTTTCTACTGTAATGGCCCACATTCCATATGTCAGTGAGCCACTATGGGGATATTGCCAGTCTCTTAAGTGTATCTATTCCAATTATACTTTCAGAAACTGGAGTTATAAACACAAAATAAATCTATGAACAAACTGCCTTCTATGAGTCTAACTTCAGTTAAGACTTCATCTATCAATTGATCCCCATATTCCCTAGTTTGACTACTGGACCACAGTGGTATTTTAAGCCCCTAAGAATTAGCATCAACTCAAAGCCAGCAACCAGTCTTCCCGACAACTTCCTTTTTCCTAGAGCACTCAGGTAACTGGACCCAGATCCCGTTGTACAAGGACTGAAGAAGAATTTATAGGATATACATGTGGCAAAATTGCTGTGTCCTCAAACAGAGCTCTAAAGGCACCTGCTTCAATTGGCACTGCACCATAATCCTCCACAATTAATAGCTCAATTAACTGTGATGCCACTTTATGCCATGAATTATTAGTACACCACTTCCCATTACAAGGAAATCAACACTGTGCTCAAGCCTCACAGTATGGCCAAACCAATCCCAAAATCTATCTTTGATAGTTATCTTTTGGGACCCCTCCCCTTTGTATCAATTCTGGATTGATCAGAAGCCAGGTGAGAGAAACCAAGTTAGTAATTTGAACAGGGAATACTTAATATAAAAAATTATTAACAGGTAAAAGGTAGTCATCCACTAAATGTAATAAAAGAATACTCTAATTGAAATACAGTAATTGCTAATGGAAGAAGCATTTACAACCTCTAGAACTGAGGGAGGACAAACATGGAAGAAACTAAGACTTTGTAAGAAGGCAACTCCCACAAACTAAGGCTGGATTCTAACCTAATTAGGCAGGGTGTGGCTACAGCAAACTGCAGCGGGTAGGAGAAGTATGCTGCTGTGTCAAAGGGCTTGAATAGTTCACAAGAAGTTGCCCACTGGGGCACTGGTGGGCCAGCATTTGTCCTCCAGAAAGCATTCCCTGGGGCATGGTGGCCTAAAGCTGATCTGCAGGAAGCTGTCTTTTGGGGCAGTAGTATGCTGAGTCTGGCTCTCAGTCTTCTGGCTGCCTGAGAAGCTAGCTGAAATTGAGCACTAGTCCTGAACTGCTGGTACCCAGGCCACAGAAGGAAGAAAATGCATATCGGAACCAGGACAACAAGCCTATTCCTCTGCTACTCCTAGCTCTATCCCTCCAATACCATGTATTGACAAAATCTAACATTATACCAGCTGGCAAAAGAGAAATGTTTACATGTCCAACTCTAGCATCACAGTGTGGGGCAGAGAAAGGTAGATGTAGAGCTGTGGGACAATAAATAAATAACTGGCACATGGAGACAAGATGGGAAGCCTGATGAATATCGCTTATTTTGGAGCTAAACTACTGGGATACAAAGACAAATCATAACACAGTAAGATATTTTCATTCACCATTCTCCTTTCAAGAAGTGAAACAGCTTTTTTTTTTAAGAATTTATTTATTTATTTGACAGAGAGAGAAGTCACAAGTAGGCAGAGAGGCAAACAGAGGGGGAGGGGGAAGCAAGCTCCCCGCTAAGGAGAGAGCCCAATGCGGGGCTCAATCCCAGGACCCTGAGATCATGACCTGAGCCAAAGGCAGAGGCTTAACCCACTGAGCCACCCAGGTGCCCCTGAAACAGCTTTTGTCAGAATCTAGCTAAGCCAAATTAGAAAAAAATGCATAGACTTAAGAACTCATATTAATAAACAGGACACATAATTATAGGTGCAATGTAGGACTATACAAAATAAAATTTGTGGCCATCCTAGAAATAAACCAAAAACATACAATAATTTAATATATGATAAAAATAGCATCTAAAAATAGTGAGTAAAAATACATTGATAAATGCTGCTTTGGGGCGTGCCTGGGTGGCTCAGTCAGGTAACTGTCTGACTTTGGCTCAGGTCATGATCTCAAGGTCCTGGGATTGAGTCCCATCTAGGCTCCATACTCAGCAGGGAGTCTGTTTGTCCCTCTGCCTCTACCCCCACTCTCTCTCTCTCTCTTTCTCTCTCTCATATAAATAAATAAAATCTTTAAAAAAAAATGTCTGTTGGTATAATCAATGGCCTTTGGGGGAAAAGGTGGATCTTTCCTGTAAATAAATCAAAATGTATTTTTTAATAAAACCATAAACGTACTAAAGGAAGTCATGCAAAACGTATTTTAGAACAGGAACGTATAGAAGGCATTTTAAATTACGATATAAAACTCAAAAGCCATAAAAAGAAAGAGGGATAAATTTGACCACAAAAATATCCAAAACTTCTGTACTACAGAAATTATCATAACCAAAGTCTAAAATCAAATAACAAACTGGGAAGTAATATTTATAACTCAATCACAAAAGGGTAGACTTTAGTATATACAAAGTTCCCATAAAACTGTAAAAAAAAAAAAAAACCACCTAATTTTAAATAAACAATACAAAAAAATATACAAACAAATCTTAACCCTATGAAAAGCTGCATAATTTTTCATAAGAAAAATGAACTGAGATGCCATTTTCATGTATAAGATTTTAAAAGATCCAAAATTTAGATACAGACCACTTTACTGGCAACAAGAGAAATAGGAACACTCATATATTTATGGTGAGAGGGTAAACTGGAAATATCTAGCACCATTACAAATGCACATATTCTTTTAAACACCAATTCTAAAGTTAGTAATCATTCTATGGATAGAATTACATATGTGTAAAGGAGCAAATACAAGGTTATTAATTTTAGCACTGTCTGAAAAATAGCAAAAGCCTGAAAACAACATGATTTTGCAACAGTATGGAACTGTCAAAGTAAATCGTGATACATAAATATGATGCAATGCTATATACCTTTTTTAAAAAGGATATTCTTTATAAACAGATATGAACATATCTACTTCTGTTAAATTTTTAAGAAAAGCTTCAGAAGAATACCTAGAATCTAATTCTAATTAGAATAAGCTAATTTCACCTAGAAAATCTGCTAATTTCACCTAGAAAATCTACCATTTTCTGTGAAAACACAAAGTAAAAATGTGTATGTATACTACTAGTATGTGCATAAAATGTTTCAAGAGGTAATGTCAACTAGGGCCACCTATGTGGCTCAGTCGGCTAAGCCACTGCCTTCAGCTCAGGTCACGATCTCAGTGTCCAGGGATCAAGCCCTGACTTGGGCTCCCAGCTCATCTGGGAGTCTGCTTCTCCCTCTCCCTCTACTGCTTTCCCTGCTTGTGCTCTCTCAAAGGAATAAATAAAACTTATTAAAAAGAAAAAGAAAGAAAGGAAGGAAGGAAGGGACTCTTAATGTAATACTAACCTCTAATACTAACCCTGAGTTAGTTATTTTGCAAATAAGGAAATGGAAAAATAAAATATTTTGATTAATCTGCCTCATGTCACATGACCAAGAAAAGGTAGAGATGGAATTTGAACTAGGTCTGTTTGATTTCAAAGTCTACACCCCTTTCATTTCAGTACCCTGCCTCATCTCAACTTGTTTCTTAACCCCTAATCTCACCTCCACTATGACACTGCATGAGAAAGAAACACCTATGTTATATTTTACCTACTTCTCTACTCTGGCAAAGTTACCTGTCTGGTTTAGATTTAGCTAGGAATAATTTTCTTTCCAGAGTTAACTGAAACTGATCTAGTAATCTATGCCAAAGGTTTATAATCATAATTTCCTCTTGTGAAACATATGTAAGCATTTTGAGAGTAGCCTTTTAAATAAAAATAAAGTAATTCAAAAGAGGAGTTTTGATTAGATCATCCTTCTTCCTTCATATACCCACGTGTAGCTCAAATCACCAGTGATTGCCCATTTTCTCTACTTGGGATTTTTCCAAATCCTCTCATAGTCTCCATCATTTCCTTCTCAGGGATCCTCTTTTAGCAACTTTAAAATTCATCTAAAGACTTCCTTAAGGAGAAATATCCTAATTTAATCTCACCCAACCCTGATTAAGGAATTCTTAGTGTGTATAAAGCTTCTATAATAAAAACTGGCTCATTCAGACTTTGGAATAGAAAAGCTTCATTAACCAGCATGTCTATTGGAATGCCTAGGTGGCTCAGTAGGTTAGCGTCTTCCTTGGGCTCAGGTTATGATCCCAGGGTCCTAGGATGGAACAGGGAGCCTGCTTCTCCCTCTCTCACTCCCCCTGCTTGTGCGCTTTCTCTTTCTCTCTCTCTATCAAACAAACAAATAAATAAATAAATAAAATCTTTTTTTAAAAAAAGGTAATGTCAACTAATATAAGTGACTTATTTATGGTGTGGATGTTGAGATATAAATAGAAAGAGAAAAGTAGTAGAAAGCAGAACTTTCCCTATGTGATTTTTTAAATATGTACTGATTTTTACCATGTGAAAGGTGTCACTTATTCAAAAATTTTTAAATTTCAATTATTTTTATTAAAAAGTCAGAAGGAAAGTGAATAACCTAATGAACCCAAAGTTTAAAAGAAAGGAAATTAGCATAAAGGAAAATATTTGAGATGTTCAAAAACTGATTCTTTGGAAAATTAATAAAACTGATTTTCAACAAGCTTTTTTTTTTAAAAGGTTTTATTTATTCATTTGACAAACAGAGATCACAAGTAGGCAGAGAGGCAGGCAGAGAGAGGGGAAGGGAAGCAGGCTCCCTGCTGAGCAGAGAGCCCAACGCCATGCTCGATCTCAGGACCCTGAGATCACGATCTGAGTCGAAGGCAGAGGCTTTAACCCACTGAGCCACCCAGGCACCGCTTTTAAGAAAAAAGAATAAGGATGGAAATAAAAAACTTTAAGAATAAAAAAAACAGCAAAAAGTATACTTTTTTTTAGCCATGAAAGAATATAGCAAAATTCAAGGCAAAATTTTTATACTTAGCTAAAACGGACAATTTTCTGTAAACTAGAATTAGAAATAATTAACCCAACAATAGAAAGCCTGAATAAATATTCATTAAAGAAACTTGATAAACATACAAAAATCTCCCCTACAAAGAAATCCCCAAGCTCAGATAGTTTTATAAATAATTTCTACTAAGATCAAGGAAGAAAAAATTTCCTTTTTCCATGTGTTTTCAAAGAGTAGAAAAAAAGGAAAACTTGTAAATCTATCATACCAAAACCAAAATAGGAGAGCACAAGGAAAGCATACAACAATCCCACTATGACACAGAAGCAAATATATCAGTAAAATTTAAAACTAATAATATACAATAAATGCAAGATGTTTTAACATCAGAAAAATCTATCCACATAATCCATGACACTGACTGATTAAAAGAGAAAATTCTTTTGATAATTTTAACACACATAAAAAATCCATGAACTTCAACACTCATTCATAATCTTTTTTAAAGCTAGCAAAATAAGGGTGCCTGGGTAGCTCAATCAGATATGCATCTGGGATCCTGGGTCCTGGGATTGGGTCCCACACTGAGCTCCCTGCTCAGTGGGGAGTCTGCTTCTCCCTCTCACTCTTCCTCTGTGTGATCTCTCTCTCAAATAAATAAGATCTTTAAAAATAAATAAATTAGGGGCCCCTGGGTGGCTCAGTGGGTTAAAGCCTTTGCCTTCAGCTCAGGTCGTGATCCCAGGGTCCTGGGATCGAACCCCACATCAGGCTCTCTGCTCAGCGGGGAGGCTGCTTCCCTTCCTCTCTCTCTGCCTGCCTCTCTGCCTATTTGTGATCTCTGTCTGTCAAATGAATAAATAAAAAATCTTAAAATAAATAAATAAATTAGTAAAAATAGAGTCTCTTATGGTTTGTCTCTCTCTCTGATTTCGTCTTACTTTATTCTTTCCTCCCTTCCCCTCTGATCCTGTTTTGTTTTCTAAATTCCACATATGAGTGAAACCATATGATAATTGTCTTTCTCTGATTGACTTATTTTTAAGAATAACCAAAGCCAAATTCCCCATTTTAAATACATAAGTATTTATTACATTATTCTTTATATTTTATTTATCACAACCTTGTCTAAAATATATTGAGACTTTAAACTGTTAATGAAGTGCAAATTAAGTCTGAACTTAAAGGTAAATGTACATGTGATACATAAATAGGACGGATAATGTTTTTCCTCTTGATGAGGAAACTCTGACAGAGATTGTGGAGCCCCTAGAACAGCAGTACTCAATTAAATGTAGCATCAGAATCACCAGAAAAAGTCTCCAAAAATACACTAGTGTAGCCCTCTACCAAACTCATTAACTCAGAAGCTGGAAATAATAAAGATTTTTTTTAATATGGAATTCTAATGAACAGCCCACAATAAGAACTGCACTGGGGAAATGCACAGGGCAAGGAGGCAGAAGGAGTAAGTCTCAAGGTTGGAAAGGATGAAGCAATATATTATAATCTGGTCTGATTTCTCTTGGTTTTCTCTTTTAACTCACAAGATAAAAGAAGATAAAATAGGTACAAGATTGTACAGAGGAACTCTAGATTCTTGAAAATAATAAGACTCTATCTTGGATAAGAGTTCATATAATTAAAGATAGCAGTAAAGCAATTAATCCTGACTAAAGAACAAATTTTCTCTTAAATTTGAAAAGAGCAAGTAAAGTTATATGTAGGTTTTTTAATATACAAAGCACAAGAAAGAAGACATAAAAAGTTTTGGGTTCTTTTTTCTCTTAAAGCAGAATTTCTGGAAATTTATCTTGGTTAAACAATACTAAATAATAATTTAATTCATAGAATAGAAGAATCTCCAATGGACACTGGATTTAAAGTTGTAGAATAAAATGGTTCTAGGTCAGAATATCAGACACTTCATCTACTAGTTATAAAACATTAGCCAAGCTTCAGTTTCTCTGGCTTTAAAATAAGCATAACATTAAAAGGAACCAGGGCTCCATTAGGAAATGGCTGGATACATATCTTTTAAGGATGAGCTAGGAACATTTTATTATACTAGAAAACAAGAAAGTGATCAAAGACTGCCAGGTTTAAATAAAAAGAGCTCAGGAGCTAACATAAATTAGGTTCTCAACTGCCAGAACTAGAAGATGTAGAACAGTAATAAGAATATTGGTTGAAACACAAAGATGTGTAACTCCATGAATTCATAATGATATTTTCCAAAAGATCACTGATCACCACTGGAGAATGCTAACCAACAATGCATTACTTTGAAAAGTGGTAAATAAGAGGAATGAATCAAGGATTTATCTTGACTTATTTTTTTAAATTTTTATTTATTTATTTGTCAGAGAAAGAGAGAAAGATAGCACAAGCAGCATGAGCATCAGACAGAGGGAGAAGCAGGCTTCCTGCTGAGTAAGGAGCCCAATCCGGAACTCAATCCCAGGACCCTGGGATCATGACCTGAGCCGAAGGCAGACATTCAACTGACTGAGCTACCCAGGCATCCCTATCTTGACTTTCTACATGAACTGTAGAAAGGTACCAGAGTGTAACCAAATAGTTGTATGTACTTTGACTAAAAAACAAGGTGGAGGGGCACCTGGGTGGCTCAGTGGGTTAAAGCCTCTGCCTTTAGCTCAGGTCATGATCCCAGGGTCCTGGGATCGAGCCCTGCATCAGGTGCTCTGCTCAGCAGAGAGCCTGCTTCCCCTCTCTCTCTGCCTGCCTCTCTGCCTACTTGTGATCTCTGTCTGTCAAATAAATAAATAAAATCTTTTAAAAAAATAAAAAACAAGGTGGAAAATTGTAGAATATAACCATTTTACAACCCCTAATAAATACTCTAGGTCTAGATTATGACCATCAATGGCCACCAATACCACAAAAGGACAGAGAACAGATAATTTCCCGATACCCTCCTGATATCCTCCTGAAGGAAGTACGCAATCCCCCCTATGAAGTATTCTTGCTGAAAAGATGTAACACTAATCTGATTAAGCCTCTAGATCTAATACTAATTTTCAGAAAGTAAAAAAGACAAAGGAACATATTAAAAGACACCATTGGGAAATACTCAGCAAAGCCAAACTGTGGGAGATTTAAGAGAAAAATAACCTGTTTATTTCAATAAATATAACATATAAAGAGATGGAGAGAAAGCCTATATGTTAAAAGAAAGCTAAGAGCCATGGCAACCAATTACAAATGTATGAATCTTAGTTGGATTCTTACTGAAAAAAACTTAAAAACATGAAACAATTGGGAAACTTGGAATAAGTGTCAGGTTGAGGATATTAAACTACTTTCATTTTATAAATATGATGCTTATGTTTTAGATAGATTAAAATATATAATATCTAGGATTCACAACACAATAATTTGAGAGGGAGAATAGAGAGATAAACACGATTGTGCCCAGTAAATTATTGAAGCTGGGTGATGAGTACATAGTAACTCATTATCATAGTCTGTCCACTTTTGAGTATGATTTAAATTGTTCATATTGTTCTGAGCCAGTTCATAAATTGTTCATATTAAGTCTTTTTAGACTAAAAAATATATTTATGCCCCCTCCCTCCTTGGCAAGCCTTCCTCACATTGACCAGGCTGCTTGCCAATAGGGAAGTACCCTTCCGCTGAGCTCACTGCAGCCTCCAGCATCCTTGGAGGAGTTAAAGGACAGTGAGTCCAAGGCAGAGCCTGGGTTCCTGAGGAAGCTCATCTACAAGCTTTCCATCTTGGGCCAAATCTCCTAAAGGACAATCATCAAAAGAGTGCTGCTAACGAAACAGAAAAATCCATACTAACATTTTAAAAATGGGGTGGAACATACTTTAAGCCTTGGAAACTAGTATTGTACTATAAAAAAACTGCAAAAGCAACAGTTTCTGATGAGATGAATCTGACAGATGCTCATGTGGTTTAATCCAACACCATATAGAAAGCTCATTTTATGTACAGATAACAGAAAAGAAGAAATGGGAGACTAGACTGAAAGATCAAAAAAACATTCAAAATGGGGAATATTTTGAGCCCACGCAGTACCAAATATACCACTTCTCAGTGATATATAATTGGTATTCTTGTTCACATACTAGGTCAATGTAGTGTAATTTGTGTCAAAAGGTTTAATCCATGGTCACATCCCACAGATCAGTAGTTGGCAAAATTTTTCTGTGAAGTGCCAGAGGGATTATTTTAGGCTTTGTAGACCATATATGGTCTCTTTTGCATATTCTTTTTTATTTTACAACTTTATAAAAAATATAAAGCCCATTGTTAGCCCAAGGGCCCATATAAAAAGAATAGTCCCATAGGCCATCGTTATGTCCATAGACCATAATTCACCAACGCATAAGGATTGTTTTATGAAGTATGTAAGTTTAAAGCCCACAGTTCAAGCAACCAATAACTGCAAATGGACCACACAGGCACTGACTGGGACAAAGTGCATTAAGAATGAAGATAAGATAGCCATGCCTCACCAGTGGCTAGAACAAAACTTCCCTGTAAGTGCCAAGTGTACAATAAGTTGTACAGCATCCTGTAAAGAATGTAGGGGCGCCTGGATGGCTCAGTCAGTTAAGCATCCAACTCTTAAGTTTCAGCTCAGGTCATGATCTCAGGGTTGTGAGATCAAGCCTCACGGTGGGCTCCATTCTCAGTGGAGAGTTTACTGCCCCTCTCCCTCTTCCCCCAACCGCACTCTCTCTCTCTAAAATAAAATAAATAAATCTTTTTTAAAAATCATGTAAAGAATCATTACTGACCAAGAATCTCTTGGTCTGTGTGAAGTGTTGGCACCATGTCCTCCTCTTTGCAAAGCCCAATGTAGGTCTTTATCAATTCAAAGAGAAGGACATAAAGGTATGCAATTACTTAGAAGATTTAAATAACTGATGAACTCTTTTTGGTTCTCTGCCAAATCAACAAAATACCCCACCAAAGGCACCTGGCTAGTCATGTGGAGGAAGTTCGCTAAACTGCCAAAGTTAAAGTTGATTCAATCAAAACTGGAGCACCTGTTGGGGCTACTTTATCATTCCTTGGGAAAAAAATTTTTCTGGCACAGAAGAAAACCACCTCTAGATAAAAGGTCTTGGAAGTTATGTAGATTGTCAAGGAAAAGAAGAAAGGATAGGAGGCTTGATAGTACCAGAGAGGGAGAGAAATTCAAGCTATTATGCATAAATGGGAAACAAATTCACATTTAACCAGCAAAATGGTCTATAAAATCATTCTTTCCCAGAAATTCCTTAAGTAGGAGAGGAGGATCTGACAGAGATTGAGATCCTCTATCCCCCAGGAGTTCTTTTTGGATAGGCATGGAACTTATTGCTTGATATCTCACAATATCTCGTGGTAAGAACCTTCTTATTTTTCCTATTTCTTTATCTCTTAATGGGAAAGGAGTGTAAACATAATTGAACTTGTTGGGTCAAAGATTTGGCCACTGATCTTTGTCTTTTGTGTTGTTTTTTTTTTAATTTTTAAAAATATTATGTATCCATGATTTCTCACACCTCCTTTCTAGCCCCAGTAATAACTAACCAATGTTAACATTTTGGTGAAAATTCTTTAGGACCTCAAGCATATACTATTCATAATATAATTTTAAATTAAATGGGTTTTGCTGTTTTAGTAATGCATTTTTAAAATCAGTAACATGTTCTTGACATCAAGCATTCCATTTTAATATATATAGATCTCTATATGTAGTACAATGAAATAAGGCTAACAATTTATACTAATATAGTTATTAGGAGAATTAATAGAGATAAACATTTGGTAACTAGAAAAAACTAAATAAGATCACATATTTAAAATATCTAATGCTCGGGGCGCCTGGGTGGCTCAGTGAGTTAAAGCCTCCGCCTTCGGCTCAGGTCATGATCCCAGGGTCCTGGGATCAAGCCCCACGTCGGGCTCTCTGCTCGCCAGGGAGCCTGCTTCTCCCTCTCTCTCTGCCTGCCTCTCTGCCTACTCGTGATCTCTGTCTGTCAAATAAATAAATAAAATCTTTAAAAAAATAAAATAAAATAAAATATCTAATGCAGTGACTATCACTTAGCAGACAATGAACTGATGGACACATTATGGAGAAGAATCTTCATATTATGTTGATACACTCATAAATAAGCATCACCTATTAAGAGACAACTAGTAAATTTAGCGACTAAATCCAATCTTTTCCCTCCCTAACCTCAATGAGGGAGAGAACATAGTCTTATTCTCAGAAAAAGATTACTCTAACATATACCTAACCTTTCAAAGTTCCAGAAATATACAAGGACTAATGAAACATCAGTTCTCAAGTTAGTTAGTTGGTGAGTTTTCCTGACAAAAGATGAGGCCTACTTACACCAAACATTCTCAATTTCTTGTAACAAACTGATAAAAAAGAACTGGGAAAAAATAATAAATATAGTATGAAAATCCAGGTACATTAGTAGAATTAAAGGACTTACTCTCTGTTAACCTGAAATACATCGTCAGAATAGCTGCCAAAAATGTCATTGATTTTGAAGAGAAACAAATGAGAACATGCAACTGGAGGCCAGTTCTTAACCCTTCATGAGAATCCATCTGCATAATCACACTTCAAGTATCCCCTCTTTAGAGTATAGAAACACGGCATCCCATAACCATTAATATTCTGGTTTCTTTTTTTTTTTTAAGAGATTTTATTTATTTATTTGACAGAAAGTCAGCAAAAGCGGAACACAAGCAGGGGTGTTGGGAAAGGGAAAAGCAGGATTCCCACTGAGCAGGGAGTCCAACGTGAGGCTCAATCCCAGGACCCTGGGATCATTACCTGAGCCGAAGGAAGACGCTTAACAACTGAGCCATGCGGGCACCCCGATATTCTGGTTTCTATGGACCTTTCTAGCAGGAACTTGACTCTACATGAGCCATTAACTAGAGCTACATAAAACTTCTAAGAATCAATCCCTAAGATATTTACAAAAGCAAATACTACAAAATCTAAATTAGAGTAAAATTATAACAAGTCCTCAGTGACTTTTGACTTCTATTGGATATCTGTGTTATAATGTACTTTCTCCTCTCATTTCCTTCTACACATCAGTTGAGACAACGAATAATTTCATCTTTGTCCTTCACATGAATTTTGTGGATTGTCTCAAGACATAATCATGGAAGTACTGATTGGTTTCTTTTGGCAACATTTTGTGAAAAATACACTGTTCATTTCCCTGGAAGTAAAGATATATAAATCTTAGGTATATGTTTTAGTTTACAAAGTGAGTAAGGGTAGTTATATATCTGATTTTTTATATTTTTAATCTGAGAATTCGTTTGTTGAATGGTATGATTTCAACACATAAACTACTGAAGACTTTTTAAGCAGTCCTAAATTTCATAGTTCAATTTTGAACATTGATCATGATTGTGCACATTTATTTTTGCGATTTACAATCTCACTATAATTTAATTTCAGACAAAATGTATTATCTACTTGGTTAGTTTATCCTGAAGCCTCTAACTTGTAGCTAAGTACTTTCTCTGATCTCTTTGGGAAATATTCCTTATAAATAAATATATTCCTTATTAAAAAACTAAAGATGACAGTTACAGAACATATTTTTTTTAAAGAGTCTATTTATTTATTTGAGAGAGAGAGAGAGAGAGGGTGGGGAGGGAGTTGTGGAAAGAGGGAGATGCAGGCTCCCTACTGTGTAGGGAACACAACTTGGGGCTCGATCTCAGGACCCTGCGATCATGACCTGAGCCAAAGGCAGAAGCTTAACTGAGTGAGCCACCCAGGTGCCCCAAGAACATAATTTTTTAAAGATGAAAATAGCTTAGGTTATGTTCCTATTTTTACTTCTCACCATTCCTTCATGATCATTATGTTTTCATAAATTTCATGTAAAACAGCTGATATTTAGCAAGAAATTAAATCAAAATGCATACTCTCATTTGATGGGATATAAAAAGCACAGGCAGGGGCACTTGGGTGGCTCAGTTGGTTAAGCAGCATACTCTTGATTTTGACTCAGGTCATGATCTCAGGGTCATGAGATCAAGCTCTGCCTCAGGCTCCACGCTCAGTGCAGAATCTGCTTGAGATTCTCACTCTTCTTCTTCCTTTGCCCCTCCCCCTGCTTGCTCACAATCTCTCTCTTTCTCTCCCTAAAATAAATAAATAATCTTTTAAATAAATAAATAAAATAAAATAAATAATAAATAAAATGAAATAAATAATAAATACTCTAAAATAAATAAATAATCTTTTTTTTTTAAAGCACAGGTATCACTCATGTAATATTTAATTTTGCACTTCACATTTTTATACAATTTACTCTAAAGAACCAAAATACAAATGAGAAAAGTTGTTCTTCAAAAGGAACACCCTAAACAACCATGAATACAAAAAAAAAAAAAAATAGCCTTTGCATTACTACAGTTTGGATTACAATGCTGAGCAAAATTAACCAGCATAAGGGTTTATTTTATTAAAGATCGTTAAATGTGATCTTCCTAGATGCTTAGAGCTCAAAATTCTTTGGTATATCTTTATTTTATCTGGTAAAAGAAAAGTTTTTACTCAATAATTTTGCTAAAACTTTTCACTAATCTTAATAAATCTTACATTTACTATAAGACGAAATTCTTAAAACTAAGATCCACTTTGGAGTCTGTCCAGAAGCTCTTAATTATTGAAAATATTACCAAAACCATTAACTCTAGAAAGAATTAAAATAATGACAGTTTTGTGCACACCATTAGGTGATTCTCTTGCAATTTCCCTTTGGTGGCATTTTCACAAGGTTTCAATAAAGCCATAAATTTAGACATAAGTTTAATAAATACTTTGTATAATAACTATACACAAAATTTCTTATAATAAAAAAATCCTGGCATCTAGGGCTAGGACAAAGCTAACTAGAGTCTTGTTCCTGGGAGCTATGCTAGGACAGAGGAAGTTGGGACTGGTCTGGGTCACAATGCGTCTGGGAGAAAACTGTATTATGGAAACCTGAAACAGCCAATGGGAGAACCCTGGAGCCAAGATCAGAGTCTGAAAACACTGTCCAGCTCAGAGTTCATTACATGCAACAAGTTAGGTTAAGTAGTACAGGACTAAGTCTATGAAAAACAAGAGTACAGAGAACGACAAGTGAGAGCTGCAGGCCTACAGTCGTGTGATAACATTTAATGCAGCAAAGGGTCATCTGCTATGGCTCTACTTTAGAATATCTAATAGGATCCAATCATATTCCTCTGGGATGTAAATTTACATGAATGCCCTTACAACCATATTCCTCTCACCAGATTATTTGGCAAAATTAGTTTCTATAGCACAAAGATTCCAAGGCATCTTGTAGAATATCTCAACTCCCTATCTTTGATCATTCTTCGATTCTTTTAACAAATGTTTACTGTTTATCTACTATATGCCAGGCACCTTCCTAAGTGCTGCAGATAAACTTAATAAAATAAAGTGTCTTCTAAACTCCTCCTGGAGTTTAAAATTTAACCAAATATATAAATATGTAATGCATAATATCATATATAATGTTGAAAAATGAAAACTGCTACATGGAGGTGGGTGATTAGATTGAGTAGTCAACAGAAGACGTCATTAAAGAAGTGATATTGAAGCAGAAACGTGAATGAAATGAGGGGAAAGCCTGTCAACAGCAAAGGCATTCTAGACAAAAGAAATAAAGAATGCAAAAAGCCGAAAACAGGAACCAGTTTGGCATGTTTTAGGAAACTGAGAAAGAATAGTAGCATATATAAGTGTAAGTAAGGAGAAAAGTAGCAGAAAATAAAATTGAAGCAGTAGGCTGGGTCTCTATCATTAAAGACCTTATACACTATGATTGGATGTATGAATTTTATTCTTAAAGTGGTAGAAATCAATGGAGGGTTTTGAGCAAGGGAAGTACTGAATCTGACTTTATTTTATAAAGACATCTCTGAATGATATATATATAGTATAGATCATGAAAAGAGGTTAAAACTCTTAATTAAGTTTTTTGGTAAAAGAAATTGGTACTATTTAGTGACTCGCTAGATGGACTGAATGGGGAAGACAAGTGGGGAAAATTAAAAATCTTGTTTTGCACATGGGTGATTTGAGATGCCTATCAACCATCCAAGTAGAGATGCTGAGTATGAAATTAAATAAAAACATCTACAATATGAAGGGTTTGATATAGAAATTTGCAAATAATCAGCACATAAATGGTATCTAAGGCCATGAAACCAAATGAGATATTTGCTAATAAATGCAGAGGTACAGAAGAACGACACAATCTAAGCATGCTAAGCATAGAAAGGGAAGAATAGGTATGAATGGATAAAAGAGCTGAAGAAATGGTGATGTGATATACAATCATTACTGTGATCCAGAATGAGCCAGGAAATCCTCTTTAAATTTAAAGTTTGGGGCGCCTGGGTGGCTCAGGGGGTTAAAGCCTCTGCCTTTGGCTCAGGTCATGACCCCAGGGTCCTGGGATCGAGCCCCGCATCGGGCTCTCTGCTCATCAGGGAGCCTGCCTCTCTGCTTACTTGTGATCTGTGTCTGTCAAATAAGTAAATAAAATCTTTAAAAAAAAATAAAAATAATAAATTTAAAGTTTATTTTTAAGTCACAAGGCTATAAAGTACAACATAGAGAATAAAGTCATATTATAATGACCTTGAATGGTGGCAAATGGTAACTAGACACCATGGTGATTATTTCATAATGTACATAAATGTCAAATTACTACATTGTACACCTGAAACCAATTAATATTTTACGTCAACTATACTTCAATAAAAATTGTTTTAAATAAGCAAAGCTTATTTTAATTCTGTACCAAAAAAAGAACTTAATTTATGACTGGTAGTGTAACAGGTTCTAGAATATAAAAACAAATGAACTATACCATAGGGTTGTCAGTGGGTGCAAATATGTCAGAAGCCAGGCTCTACTGCTCTGGTAACATGATAAGGGTAGACCAACTTTCTTGCAGGCTACATTCCTTGGGTTAAAAAAGACACCTTATTGTACACTGTATCGGGAATGAGAGAACTCTAAATACTTAATGGTCATACCATTGCTTCCAGCTTCCCCAGAATAAGACGACTCTTGTAACTGGTATATTTCTTGCAAAGACTCTAGAAGCCATGGCTATGAAGTTGTTACTAGAGATATTAGCTCCAGTGGGGAGGCATGGGGCTTTTAAGCCAGGGAGGATCTTACACCTACATGATGTAATTTTCCTGCACCTGAGCTATACAGTTATGAGACTGCACAACTTCTTCAGAAGGCAAATGCTTGATGCTGCCCTGTTACTAAGCTAAGGTTTCTGGCCTATATTCTTCTGAGTAGACTGATTTAAAGCATGAAAGTATAGGCTAGACTTTCAGATCTTTGATCCAAGTGTCCGAGGAACTATGAGAGAAAAAGGATTGGGAGGTAGAAGAGATGATAGATGATTAGATAGATGATAGATAGATAGATAGAATGAATGGAGAAGAAGAAGAGGGAGATGCTAATGAGATACTGATTCCTGGATAGGGGATCTTATTTACCTTCAGTCTTAAAGAAAATTTCTAAGACATGTAAAAGAAGATGTCTTCTTGTGGGAGCAAATAAAGGTTAGAGGGAATCCAGATTTGTGCTAAGAAGAAAAACCACTCCCTCCCATAGCGGTCCATTAATTAATTACTAGTCAGAAACCCAGCCACCATTGCGCAGTAAGTAATGATGGCTGTTGACCAAATTAAACTCTGGCTAGGACGTAAAGGTGGGCACGTAAGCCTACCACTCTGATGAAGGGATGAGGTCACACTCAAGAAATGTCAGTGTGTGTTAGCCAGCAAAAACAAGCAGGACTACAGGGTATCAATACTTGACCAACATCTGCTGCTCTGTTATGATTACCAATAAAAATAAACTTTATAAAGTAACTTCTATAATAACTGAGTATTTTAAAAGCCCAATCCCAGAGACTAAAGTAAAATCTGCACTTGACTATGATTTCAGAGTACACTGATCCCCTGATTTACCAATGGTATTTTTTTAAATATACCATCAAAAATGAAGAGACATATTTGATAAAAAGGATATTTAAAAAACACTATACTGTTCAGTTTACTTAACACTGTCATGTTTTTCCCTATTGTAAATTTACCTGTGATTTACAGCATTAAAAGATATGGTGGGCCTTATAAAACTAATTGGCCAAAATTCTATTCCAATCAATTAATAGATAGTAAATATTAATGCCCCATTCACTGAATAATGAAAATACTGTGGTCATAAAACATGCTGTTTGTCTTTTCCTATGTGAATGTTGTTAACCAAAGGATAGGGAGTAGACATGGGCAAAGGATTAATAAAGTATTTCGCCTTTGCTAGCTGTGTTCCCCTGACAACCTGAAAAGAGAATGTGTCTACTGGGTTGCTAGGCAACATTACTTAAAGTAAAATGCCCCCTGATTGGTAAGATACATCTGTACCTGGAGAACTATAAATACCTGATGGGGCACCATAGCTTTGTTTATCACTTGCAGCTGGCATGTTCCTTGTGAGCCTCCTGGAAGCTGTGTCTATGAAATAGTTACCACAGATACTGATTCCTGTAGGGTATGAGACTTTCAATCCTGGGAAAATACCATACTCTCCAGACAATGTATCAAATCTTCTTGCATGTGAGTTATAATTCTGTTTAATTACTAAAAGGACTCCTATAGAAGAATTCCTGATGCTTTTTGGTAGAGAAGCTGTGGTTCCTATCACATATCCCTCTAAAAAGACTGTTCCAAATATGGCTTATACAGTTTTAGGAGTCCGAATGCGTAGTTGAATTAAAGATGTTGAATCAAAGCCCAAGATAGTACCCAGACTGGCCATCAATCTTCAAGAGGTGTACAAATAATAGATTTCTATCAGAAAGGTCTAAAAGAGAATGCTCCAAAACTAGGATACAACATAAGGACCTTTGACCTGCTATGTTTGGAGAGGCAATGGAAGGAAATAATACGGCAGTAATGGCTAAGGCTAGATTTGGCTGAGATAGAGAAGTAAATAAATAATCTTTATTAGGTCATATACTAAAGTACAAGAATAAAATCATAACTCTAATGGAAAAGAAATCTAAGAAAATTCTAATATTGTAAATTCTAAGTCTGTTTGATTGCTAACACATCCCATATATGTCTTTATATTTCAAGATATGGCAGAGATACAGCGCTACCAAAAGTCTCAGCTTATCACAGTCCATATTTCAAGAGATTCAGATGAGCTACTACGGAAATGCCATGGTAGAGCTGAATAGACACTGGATCCGATTTCACCTGCTAAGGACCACGAGTGGCTAGGTTAAACAGTATATGCCACCACCACCACCTCACCTTCATCCCTTTGCTTGCTAAAGAAATAGGATAGACTGTGGGGCCACAAAGCTCTCCATAAAGAAGAAATCCCAAATGGAAATGGCTTTGGAGGATATACAATAAAGATCCTTAACTCATCAGATGTGGAATGACTAAAAAGTATACAATATTTAATGGTGGAAAAAACAAACTGTTTTATATAACACAGGCTTACTTTCTATCACAGCTGCTCCAAGGCATATTCTTCAGAGGCACCTCCAGACTTTAAGCAATACTTTCCCAATAAAGAGCCTAAATCTCATATGGAGTATTTTATTTAATAGGGAACAGTTCATGAGAAAATTTTATATATGGGAAATTATTATTGGTAATCCTCTATGAAGGACTCTCCCTTAATAAAAAAAAAAAAGTTAAATATATCTGCTTTTCTTTTGAATGAATGAAATAAAACTAATGAGCAGAGGTGAAAGGGTCTTTTTTTCATGTCTTGAGTAACCAGAATTAAGGTACAACCTTGCTCCTTCCTTAAAAACTGAGATAGTCAGTATAAAAGTATCCACAGGCATTTAATTTTGATATTTTAAGCAGAGACTTCATATAGGAAAAAAGTTGTCTACTAGTCCTAACAAAGTTACCAATAACCTTATAATAATATACTTCTGAAGGCAGATTTTAAAAAGAAGATAAAGAAAGGAAAAACAAAATCATCAAGAAGAAGGATTCGGGGCACCTGGGTGGCTCAGTCATTAAGTGTCTGCCTTCGGCTCAGATCCTGGGGTTCTGGGATCGAGCCCCACATCGGGCTCCCTGCTCAGTGGGGAGCTTGCTTCTCCCTCTCTCACTCCCCCTGCTTGTGTTCCCTTTCTCACTGTCTCTCTCTGTCAAATAAATAAATAAAATCTTTTAAAAAAAAGTAGGATTTACATGAGACAGGAAACCATTAAAATCTTAGAGGAGAACATAGGCAGTAACCTCTTTGACATCACAGCAACTTCTAACAAGACGTGTCTCCTGAGGCTAGGGATACAAAAGCAAAAATAATCTATTGGGACTTCATCAAAATAAAAAGCTTCTGCACAGCAAAGGAAACAATCAACCAAACTAAAAAGCAACCTATGGAATGGGACAGGATATTTGCAAATAACATATCTGATAAAGGGTTAGTATCCTAAATATTTGAAGAACTTACCAAACTCAACACCCAAAAAACAAATAATACAACTAAAAAACGGGCAGAAGATATGAATTAACATTTTTCCAAAGAGATACAGATGGCGAACAGACACATAAAAAGATGCTCAACATCACTCATCATCAGGGAAATACAAAGCAAAACTACAATGACATTATTACCTCACACCTGTCAGAATGGCTAAAATTAACAACACCAGATGGAACACCAGATGTTGCCGAAGATGTGGAGAAAGGGAGCCATCTTACACTGTTGGTGGGAATGCAAACTATTGCAATCACTGTGGAAAGTAGTACGGAGGTTCCTCAAAAAGTTAAAAATAGAACCATTCTATGATCCAGCAATTGCACTACTAGGTATTTACCCCAAAATTACAAAGATACTAATTCAGAGGGATATATTCACCCCAATATTTATAGTATCATTATCTACAGCAGTCAAATTATGGAAACAGCCCAAATGTCCACAAATGATGAATGAATAAAGATGTGGTAGCTATATGTATATACATATATGTATATACATATATGTATATACACGCATACATACACAAACACACACACACACTCTCTCTCTCACACACACACACACACACACACACAAAATGGAATATTACTCAGCCATAAAAAGAATTAAATCGTGTTATTTGCAACAATGTGGATGGAGCTAGAGAGTATTATACTAAGTGAAATAAGTAAGAGAAAGACAAATACCATATGATTTCCCTCTTACGTGAAATTTAAGAAACAAAACAAATGATCATGAGGGAAAAAAAGAGAAGCAAACCAAGAAACAGACTCTTAACTATAAAGAACTGATGAGGGGAGGTGGGTGGGAGGATGGGTTAAATAGGTGATGGGGATTAAGGAGTTCATTTGTGGTGATGAGCACTGGGTATTGTATGGAAGTGAAGAATCACTAAATTGTACAGCTGAAACTAATATTACACTGTATGTTAACTAACAGGAATTAGAGGCGAGACACAACGTATTTACTAATAATAGCCAAAATGTTAAAATAGTTAAAAAGGTGGCAGGGAGGGAGCCTGGGCTGCTCAGTCAGTTAAACATCTGCTTTCCGCTCAGGTCATGATCCCACAGTCCTGAGATCAAGCACCCCATGGAACTCCCTGTTCAATGGGGAGCCTGCTTCTCCCTCTCCCACTCACCCTGCTTGTGCTCTCTCTCTGTCAAATAAAATCTTAGGAAATAAATAAACAAATAAATATTAAATTTAACTTAATTTAATTTAAAAAAATTTTTAAAGATTCAGAGAAAATATATAATTAGAATCTATAAGGAATTTCCATATGCTGCAAGGCACAGATACAGAACAAACCCAAAAGAAATAAAAGGATGATTTCAATACTTCCCTATTATATCTCCCTTACAAAAAAAATCACGAGACAAAAATGTAGGTATCAATTCTACTGAGTCTGCTACTTTTTGAGGAACCTAGAGCAATACTCCATCTCATCTCTTTCCACTCTATTACACACCTCTTTCTCTGTGCATTGAGAGACAAATATCAAAAAATGTAAATTACAGGGATACAGAATGTTATATCCTAAGATGTAAAGGTCCTTTAAGTAAAGATGTTTTAAAATCCATCTCAAATATAGGTGTTAGAAATTGCTATTTGACATGAACTCCATACATTTATATTGCCAAGAAAACTCTCTTCTTCAGTGTGTAAACCTGGCAATTCACAGACCTGTACCCCTGGGGCTAATAATACATTATATGTTAATAAAAAAATAATAAATTATAAAAAATAAACAAATATAAATAAAATAAATAAATAAATAAAAACTCTTCTTCATTCATGGGTAGAATAAAAAGATGCCACTTTACAACTTAAATTTGATAATCAGAGAAATGATTCCAATTTTTTCAAAAAACTGATATTATTAATAGATTAAAAAATAACAAATGTATATATCTGTCTGATAAAAAAGGCTTATTCTTTCTCTTCACCTATAGGATATACCTAATTAAATCCTTCTAACTTTCCACTAAGTTAACTGATTATAAACCAAACACCAAAAGAGATATGTTTCAATATGGGGGGAAAAAATTCTGCTATCCATAGAGATGTAGTTTTATCTTCTCCTGCAAATACAATCTCAAATCTCTATTATTGGTGGCACTCCCTGCTGTTGATTCAGCCAGTGAGAAATGTATCTGCTTCAATATAACCTTGAATATTTTTGTCTTGAATTTTTCTTTGCAGGAAATGAATTTTGTAATTCACATTTTATTTTCTACTTCCATTTGCCTGACACATCCTTCTTCATCCTTTCACTTTTAATCATTATATATATTTGTATATAGGTGTGTCTCTTATAAATAGAATTTTATTTTTCATTATAATCCAAAGTCTTTGCCGTTCATAGGAGGGTTTAAACCATATAAATGTATTTCCATAATAGAATAAATTTACTGTTATCTATTTCCCATTTGTAATCAATTCAAGTTTGTATCTTTTTTTTTACTATTTTCACTATTTTAAATAAAATTTTTTGTCTATACCAGTTATAGTTCTTTAAAAAAATAGAATCAAGAACTACTTTATTATATGTTATATGTTTATTATATACCAAGAAGGCAAAACTTACAAATATCATTATAACATGTGCTTATAAACATTTCTCTAATAATATTACAAAAGTGCTATCATATCCATTCTCTAAAATAACTCTCTTCTCAAAGTTAGCTCTAATAATAATAGAAAGAATGTTATTATTATCATTAGTCACCTTCACGATTAAGTGAGTAACAGGGACTCAAAGTGCCTAATTCACTCTCTTCTACCTATAACTATACAAGCGACTGCTTTATTTATTCAGAAGTTTATTATTTCTGACAATATAAGTTATGGTTCTTTTTATTAAATATATAATATATATTCAGAAACATGAAGAAATTACATTCTTCTTTTAACAGTTTAGCATTTACAAGATGTCAGAAGGCTCAAAATTCAAACATGGCCTCATCAATTATAGCAACACATTGAGCAAATGTTTCTTTCTCACCTCTTATAATTTTAGGAATCTAAACAATCAGTCTAGTTCATGGAGTCAAACATTCTCCTCATACAAAAACACCTATATAATAGAATAAAATTGTTTATTTGGTTATCATACAAAAAGGGATGAGTTTTGTTTTGTTTTGTTTTCAGAAAGCAATTTGAAACTATAGCTCAGACAAGTGCTTCATAAAGCCTGAATTCCACAATGAAAACACTGAAGAAATTACTTTGACCTGTAGTAAACTTATAGCTGAATTATTGGTGCAGCTGCTATATATCCAATTTTAAAGAATTTTTAATCCAATGAGTAACTGAATTAAACACAGTAATTTAGCTATTAAACTTTGAATAGTGTTGTTTATCATTATACATCTAAAACCAGAGAGCTTACACTTTGGGTATTAAAATAAGTTAATGTCTTATATTATCTTTCAGCCAACAATATCAAGAAGATTCAACTGCTTCATGAAGATTTTGGAGCAAGAAAGGAAGACAATTTTAAAATGGAGGACAATATCAATATATAAAATAAAATACATTCAACAACTTATTTTATACCTTGAAAGCACCCATATCCAGATAATGTATTATTTGTACTACATTATTTAGGCACAAAGCTAGAAGAGATGAGGGATAAGGCTCATACCTTTTTTAAAGGTTTTCAACAATAAACACTGAAGCAAAAGAGGTTTCCTAATAAAGCCGTATCTTTCAACTTAGTTTTTTTAGGTTGAAGCCTCACTAATATTATGCTTTATTGGGTAATACAGATAAAGAATCCTTCTGTTCCTAAGCCCATAATATATATTTTTCTATCAACATCCAAAATCCCATCTGCCTTTTATTATTGATGTTAGAAGAAAACAAAAGCAGTTTTTACAACTTTCACTTCTCTGACAAAAGTTTTCCTGATTGGGGCACCTGGGTGGCTCAGTTGGTTAAGCATCTGCCTTCAGCTCAGGTCATGATCCCAGGGTCCTGGGATCAAGTCCCATATAGGGCTCCTTGCTCAGCTGGGAGTCTGCCTCTCCCTCTCCCTCTGTCTGCCATTCCCCCTGCTTGGCTCTCTTTACCAGTCAAATAAATTTAAAAATCTTAATTAAAAAAAAGTCTTCCTGATAGTGTGCTCTAAAAGACCTGGATAGTCTAAACTTAATCTTAATTCCACAATAAAATGCTGATTTTACAAAGTAATTCATAAATTTTTGTACATTTCATTGCATGTATGTATGTCAAGAAACATCTAGGCTGTGCTCCTTTGACTAACCTCTCTCTGCCCTTGCCACTACAGGGCCTTTGATACTCCTTTTGCCTAGAATGTACTTCCCTCACCCCTCCTAATTTATGCTCTCCCTCAGATCTCACCTCAAACCTTGTTTCTAAAAGGAAGCTTTTCTTTCCTGATCCCCATGACTAGGTCAAATTCCTTTATTTAAACTCTGAAAATCCTGAATACTGCTCCTCCCTAGCATTTGTTTCTGTGATGCATTTTGCTACATTGACTCTAAAATCCCTAAGGAGAGAGACTACACAAACTTTTTTTTTTTTTTTTTTTTTTTTTTTTTACCACAGTTACCTCCAGAGGTTAGCAAAGTACATAGCATATGATAGAAGCTTATTAAATACATGTGGTTTTTTTGTTGTTTTTTTTTTAAGATTTTATTTATTTACCTGACAGAGAGAGATCACAAGTAGGCAGAGAGGCAGGCAGAGAGAGAGAGAGGGAAGCAGGCTCCCCGCTGAGCAGAGAGCCCGATGCGGGACTCGATCCCAAGACCCTGAGACCACGACCCGAGCCGAAGGCAGTGGCCCAACCCACTGAGCCACCCAGGCGCCCCTTAAATACATGTTTAATAAGTTATTAAATGAAGCACAAGATTTGGAAATGGCCATTGATCTGAATGGCTCCTAAGTTTCATGGTAGTATTAAGGTGAACCAAAGTCAAGAGAGGAAAAGTATCCATTTTTCCCTTAAAAAATGTGTATGTGTTTTCTGGATCCAGATTCCAACAACGACTTCCAAAAGTTGTGTGTGGGTGTGTTTAAGTACAGTGACAACCTCTATATAATATTACACTTCAGAATATGAGCAGGGAGCAAACAGTTGAAAAAAATTTTTTAAATATTAAAATCTATCTATAAAGATTTGAATATTCATTCTACTGTAATTGGTCATCTATATAAGCGTATCAATCACCATTTTTTAAATACTTGTATTATAATACTTAATAGAATTTAGTGTTCTACACACAAATTTTCTAGATAACTGAAAAGTAATCTTTAAATAATTTTCTTTTTAAATTTAAGTATTTTTAGTTATTGAATAATTCAGAAACTGATATTTCAATGTTTCTGTCACAACAAATAGCTCTATGAAGTTATAATTCTTGTGTATGTTATTTATAAAGTTTTGCCTTCTCCTTATCTGTCATCATGACTTGCTTCTGTTAGTTTGCCCCTAACCAGTTCTTTTAATTTGCTGTGGGCTGGGATAAAACAATAAAAGTCTTATGGATAGATACCTAAAGTGAGAACAATACGTTCTAAGGGTCTCTCTTAGCCAAAAACAAACAAACAAACAAAAAAAAACAACACAATGAATTTAGTGGCTACAAACTTGGTGTTTATCAGAACAGAGTATGAGTTTTAGCTATTGGGAGAATCTCCGTAAATCTCTCACGTTTCCACACAAGGAGCTATTAACAATCAGTTGCTCAAATTACCTTCTCAAGAAGATCTGCATAAACAGATAGCTCTGGAAAGATGAAGACAGGGACTTATGGAACAAATTTATTTACATTCCCAGATAGTGAATATAAGACATCCCTCTTCCCTAAAGACAGTCAAGGTAATAAAGACAAAAAATGCCTACCTCCCCTTTTTGGGGTAGAATTGCCACATTCCAGGTTAATGAAGAAAGTCTCTCTGAAAGTAAGGCAGTTTTTCCAGCAGCTCTCATATAAGATCAAGTCTCCAAGTCAGGGTTTCTCTCCAGATGCTTGGAGGGTAAAGCATCCCCACTATTTGTGTAGGCAGTACTTAGTCCTATTAGCTTTACTCTATGAGGACAGATCAGCGACCAGAGCCAGGATGTCACCATTGCTAGTATTGCAAGTATTAAACTGTCTAAATCCACTTACTTCTTGTCTCCTTGGAGGCCAAATCTATGAAGGAGTACCAAGGCAACCTAGCAGCTTCCACCACACTACTGCTTAGAAACTGTTTGATCACATGACATCAGTCCCACCACTTACTAGTACTGTGATACTGGATAAGCTACTTAATCTCTGTCTCATGTGATCTCATTTGTATAATGTACATAATAATAATTACTGCAAAAGACTTTTGTGAAGTGAATGCTATATGAAAAGCAGGTAGTTATCATGCCTAAAAAAAATATGGTTACTACTGATATTATTATTAACATTTATTTATTCATTCATTCACTTATTTATATTATGTAAAAAACATTTTATACTTATTTCCAGATTTCTTACTCTGTTCCACAGTTAATACAATTGGGTACAAGGAGTAATAGAATTTTTCCCACTTGAGCTTTCTTATACATTAAAAATAGAACACATATCTTAAAATCATTTCTCAAAGGGGAACCCTCCCACACTGTTGATGGGAATGCAAGCTGGTGCAGCCACTCTGGAAAACAGCATGGAGGTTCCTCAGAAAGTTGAAAATAGAGCTACCATACAACCCAGCAATTGCACTACTGGGTATTTACCCTAAAGATACAAATGTAGTGATCTGAAGGGGCATGTGCACCCCAATGTTTATAGCAGCAATGTCCACAATAGCCAAACTATGGAAAGAACCTAGATGTCCATCAACAGATGAATGGATAAAGAAGATATGAGATAGATAGATAGATAGATAGATAGATACACACAGTGAAATACTAGCAGCCATCAAAAGAAATGAAATCTTGCCATTTGCAACAAGTGGATGGAACTAGAGAGTATTATGCTTAGCGAAATAAGTCAATCAGAGAAAGGCAATTATCATATGATCTCCCTGATATGAGGAAGTTGAGAGGCAGAGTGGGGGGTTTAGGGGGTAGGGAAGGAAAAAATGAAACAAGATGGGGTTGGGAGGGAAACAAATCATAAGAAACTCTTAATCTCACAAAACAAACTGCGGTTTGCCGGGGGCGCGGAGAGGTAGGGAGAGGGTGGTTGGGTTATGGACATGGGGGAAGGTATGTGCTATGGTGAGTGCTGTGAAGTGTGTAAACCTGGCGATTCTCAGACCTGTACCCCTGGGGCTAATAATATATTATATGTTAATAAAAAAAATTATTTCTCATACCTCTTTGTAGTTCACTCATAGAATCTAATATGCAGATTCTAATTCAACTTATATTCGATATACATCATGATAGTCACTATGCTAGATTTTTCTTATAGTATCAATGTATATTTAGTATTCATTCAAAATACTCTAGCAATGTTCCTAACACAGATAACCCCAAAAATAACTTGGATGATACAAAAATAACAACGAAATTAAGAATTAAAAACAAACTTGACAATGCATAACTTAAAGCATTCTTCCACTGTTAAAAGCATATCACAAATATATTGCAAACAAAATTTGGAAGCAGACCACATAAATCACTGCCTAAAACAGAGAATATCAACTTCTAGAATAGAGGCAAGGAAAGGACTATCAGAATCAATGACAAAGCTCCTCCAAACAACATAAATCCCCTCTCCTCAGGTATATATTCCTTTAAAGGTTTTATTTATTTATTTATTTATTTATTTATTTGACAGACAGAGATCACAAGTAGGCAGAGAGGCAGGCAGAGAGAGAGGAGGAAGCAGGCTCCCTGCTGAGCAGAGAGCCCGATGCAGGGCTCGATCCCAGGACCCTGAGATCATGACCTGAGCTGAAGGCAGAGGCTTAACTCACTGAGCCACCCAGGTGCCCCCAGGTATATATTCCTTGACACAATTTTGATTTTTATTTTCCAGGTGCTGGGAAATGTGTATGTGTATTCTGATATGCTCTTTTATCCTACCTCCCACTGAAAATCACTGACCTAAAAGGTAACCTAGTCACTGATGTTACTTTGCCTGTTACAATTTTTTAGATTATTTTATTAAAATGTAATTGATGGGAGGAGGGGCAAGATGGCAGAGAAGTAGGAAACGCTGTTTCAGCCGGTTCCCTTAAATGAGCTAAATATCTTGAGATCACTCTGAACACCCATGAAATCAGCCTGAGATGTAAGATTATACACTTCTGGATCTCTACAAGGGCAGAAGACATCAGTGGAAAGGTAACATGGAGTGGGAACGCTTGGATGGATATCAGAAGATAAATGGAAAGGAGAGGGAGCCACCAGAAGCAACCCATTGGAAAGTAATCCCCAATATTAGACTGCCCCGTGATTGGGGACAAGCTTTAACTTGGAGGCTAGTTAAAAGCACTCAAAAAGAGCAAAAGATCTTAAGGGGAATCAGGCAGTTATGGGCACAGGCCTAACCCCACAGTCCCAGGATGGTTACTACCCACGACCATACATGCCAGAGAGAGCCCAGCGGGGGTCCACTCCGAGGTCCCTGAGCCCGAAGCTTTCCGCTACTTGCACCACTGCTCCGGTTGGACACACTTCCACCCATGCCTGAGAGAGCCTGGTGTGGGCACCCACCTTTGGTCTCTGGACCCGTAGTCTTCCATCACCTGCACTGTGGTAGAGTCTGAGTGCACCCAGACCACACCTGAGAGAACCCAGTGCGGTCTCAGTTCAGGATCCCTTGGCCTGCAGTCTTCCGTGACCTGTGCCTCTGCAGGGTGCAAGCACACCGGGCATGGGTGTGGACCACAGACAGCAGTCCCGGCAATGGCAGCTACCTGTTCGCCCACACCAGTATCACTCATTTTAGCAGCTTGGGTTTGCAGAGACAAGTGGGGGCCTCAGGAGACCACTGAGAAGGTGGCTGGGGGTGCTCACCACATGTGGGAGGCTACACTGTTCAGCAGAGTTTGCAGAGGGGGAGTCTGTGTGTTCTAGACCACCCAGAGGGGAGCAGACCGGGCTTCTCTCTGAGGCAGAGGCCTGGGTGCAGACAGTTTGCTTTCCACTTTGTTTTGAAAAACCACGGAAGAACAAAAACCTCCAGAGAACAAAAGCTTGAAAAACCAGTTTCCACAGAACCAAGCCCCTTAATAGGGACAAGGGTGACTCAGCCTGAGCAGGACTGACTGCAAAACAATGCAGCAGGCCCCTCTCCCAGAAGAAAAGCCTAAAGAACAAGAGTATAATCACCACAGGGTCCCCATAAAAATGTAAAATCCAGACATCAGAGGAAAACAATATATTAAGCTCCCAGTATTGTATATTTCATAGATATAACTTCTCCTTATTTTTTCCTTTTTTTTTTTAAATTTGTTCTCAGGATTCTTGTTCTTTTAATTTTTTTTAACCTACTTACCATTACAACCAGAGGTTCAATACAACATATTCCACAGTAACTTTTTAACTTGAACTTTTTTTATACATAATCCTGTGTTTCTTTTTTTTTTTTAATACATATAGATATAAGCTTCAAGGTAATCCTTTTTCCCTATTCAATACTACCCCTATATATAAAACAGTTTTAATTTCCCTTGTCTCTGGAAAGTTGAGTCCTTTAACAAAGATAACAAGATTCACCCAGGAAGATCTGAAATAAACTTCCTCATCCACATAAGGGTTTATAACCATCTTCCCATCTTATTTTTTTGTTCATGTTTCTGTGTATTTGTTTTTGTTTTTATACTATATAAATCTTATTCTTGGGGTTCATTTTGGCTGTGTTTTTCTTTTTTTTCCTTGTCTTTTACTTTTGTCAGTCTTTTTATTTATTTGTTTTTGTTTATGTACCTTAAAAATTTTACTTTTGGGACTCATTTTTGCTGGGTTTTCTCTTTTTTTCTTTTTTTCTCTCTCTTTTTTCTTTTTTCTTTCTTTTTGGTGGTGATTTCCGATTGCTCCAAAACTTCCCAGGGTGCACCTTGCCTAGATCATGGTTGATATATTCAGCTTTACATCCCTTCAACTATCTCTCACCAAAATGACTAGGAGGAGGAACACCCAAAGAGGAAAAATTCAGAGACTGTGCCCTCTGCCACAGAACTACTGGATATGGACAGAAACAGTATGTTGGAAAGGGAATTCAGGGTAACAATTACCCAGGCAATGGCTAGGTTGGAGAAGACCATTAGTGGCAACATAGAAACTCTAAGGGTGGAAGTGAGGGCTGATCTGGCAGTACAAAAAATGTTATCAGTGAGATCCAATCTAATCAAAATACTTTAACAGCTAGGGTAAGTGAGGCAGAAGATCGAATTAGTGATCTAGAATACAAACTGACAGAAAAGAAGGATCAGGAGGATGCTTGGAACAAACAGCTTTGAAGCCATGAAAACAGAATTAGGGAAGTAAATGACATCTTGAAATGTTCCAACATCAGAATTATTGGGATCCCTGAGGGCGTGGAGAAAGACAGAAGACTAGAAGATATAGTTGAACAAATTCTGGATAAAAATTTCCCTAGTCTGGGGAAAGAAACAAGTGTTCATGTCCTAGAGGCAGAAAGGAAACCCCCAAGATCAATAAATCTAGAAAGACCTCCAGACACTTAATAGTGAAATTCATGAATCATAATTTTAAAGATTTTTATTTATTTATTTGACAGACAGAGATCACAAGTAGGCAGAGAGGCAGGCAGAGAGAGAGGAGGAAGCAGGCTCCCCACAGAACAGAGAGCCTGATGTGGGGCTTGATCCCAGGACCCTGGGATCATGACCCGAGCCAAAGACAGAGGCTTTAACCCACTGAGCCACCCAGGCGCCCCATGAATCATAATATCAGACAAGAGTTCTAAGGGCAGCTAGGGGAAGAGAATCCTTACATACAGAGGAAGATCCATCAGAATAATGTCAGACCAGCCCACAGAAACCTGGCAAGCCAGAAAGGGCTGGCGAGATATATTCAGAACACAAAATGAGAAGAACATGCAGCCAAGAATACTTTATCCAGCAAGGCTGACATTCAAAATGGATGGAGAGATAAAGAGCTTCCGAGACTGGCAAGGTTTGAGTATGTGACCACCTAGCTGGCACTATAAGAAATATTAAGGGGGAGAGGGGGTTTCTATAAGAGAAGGAAGAACCCAAGAGTGACATAGAACAGAAGTTTACAGAAACAATCTATAGAAACAAAGACATCTCAGGCAACATGATGTCAATAAAAACTTATCTTTCAATAATCTCTCACAACGTGAATGGCATAAATGCTCCCATAAACTGGAACAGGGTTGCGGACTGGATAAAATGACAGGACCCATCCATATGTTGTCTACAAGATACCCATTTGGAACCTAAGGATACATCCAGACTGAAAGTGAAGGGATGGAGAACCATCTTTCATGCCAAGAGGCCTCAAAAGAAAGCTGGGGTAGTGACTCTCATATCAGATAAATTCGATTTTAAGCTAAAGACTGTAGTCAAGAGATAAAGAAGGACATTACATCACTCTTAAAGGGTCCATCCACCAAGAAGATCTAACAATTGTAAATCTTTATGTCCCCAGTATGGGAGAAGCCAGCTACATAAGCCAGCTGTTAATCAAAATGAAGAGTCATATTGATATGAATACATTAATTGTAGGGGATCTTAACATGCCATTCTGAGCAACAGACAGATCATCTAAGCAGAAAATCAATAAAGAAACAAGAGCTTTGAATGACACATTGGACCAGATGGACCTCATAGATATATACAGAACATTCCACCCTAAAACAACAGAATACCCATTCTTCTCGAGCACACATGAAACCTTCTCCAAAATAGACCACACACTGGGTCACAAACCAGGGCTCAACCAATACCAAAACACTGAGATTATTCCCTACATATTCTCAGACCACAATGCTTTGAACTGGAACTCAACCACAAGAAAAAGTTTGGAAGGAATACAAACACTTGGAAGCTAAAGACCATCCTGCTCAAGAATGTTTAGATCAATCAGGAAATCAAAGAAGAACTTAAACAATTCATCGAAACCAATGAGAATGAAGACACATTGGTCCAAAACCTATGGGATACTGCAAAGGCAGTCCTAAGTGGGAAATACGTAGCCATCCAAGCCTCACTAAAAAGAACTGAAAAACCCCGAATATACCAACTCTCTTTACACCTTAAAGAACTGGAAAATCAACAACAAATTAGGCCAACCCCATGCATGAGAAGGGAAATAATTAAGATTAGAGCAGAGATCAATGAGTTAGAAACTAGAGATACAGTAGAAAACATCAATGAAACTAGAAGCTGTTCTTTGAAAGAATTAATAAGATCAGTAAGCCACTGGCCAGACCTATCCAAAAGAAAAGAGAAAGGATCCAAATTAATAAAATTATGAATGAAAGGGGAGAGATCATGACGAACATCAAGGAAACAATCATCAGAAATTATTACCAAGAGCTATATGCCTATAAGAAATGGATGCATTCCTGGAAAACCTATAAACTTCCAAGACTGAAACAGGAAGAAACTGACAACCTGAATAGACCAACAATGAGACTGCTAAATAACCAGCAACAAGATTGAAGCAGTGATCAAAAACCTCCCAAAAAACAAGAGCCCAGGACCTAAGAGTTTCCTTGGAGAATTCTACCAAACATTCAAAGAAGAAATAATATCTATTCTCCTGAAGCTGTTTCAAAAAGTAGAAACAGAAGGAAAACTTCCAGACTCTTTGTATGAAGAAAGCATTACCCTGATCCCCAAACCAGGCAAAGACCCCTCAAAAAGGAGAATTTCAGACCAATATCCCTGATGAATATGAACGCCAAGATTCTCAATAAGATCCTAGCTAATAGGGATCCAACAGTACATTAAAAAGATTATCTACCATGACCAGATAGGATGTATCCCTGGGATGCAAGGGTGGTTCAACATTTGCAAGTCAATCAATGTGATAGAACAAATCAATAAGAGAAGAGAAAAGAAACACATGGTCCTCTCAATTGATGCAGAAAAAGCATTTGACAAAATACAGCATCCTTTCCTGATTAAAACTCTTCAAACTCTTAAAAGTATAGGGATAGAGGGAACATTCCTCAACTTCATAAAATCCATCTATGAAAAACCCACAATGAATATCATTCTCAATGGGGAAAAGCTGACAGCCTTCCCTTTGAGATCAGGAACATGACAAGGATGCCTACTCTCGCCACTGTTGTTCAACATAGTACTAGAAGTCCTAGCAACAGCAATCAGACAACCAAAAAGTAATAAAAGTTATTCGAATTGGCAAAGAAGAAGTCAAACTCTCTCTCTTCGCAGATGACATGATATTTTATATGGTCAACCCAAAAGACTCCACCCCCAAACTACTGGAACTCATACAGAAATTCAGTAATGTGGCAGGATACAAAATCAGTGTACTGAAATCAATTGCTTTCTTATACACTAAACAATGAAAATATAGAAAAGGAAATTAGAGGATCGATTCCATTTACTATAGCATCAAGAACCATAAGATACCTGGGAATAAACCTAACCAAAGAGGTAAAGGATCTATACTCAAGGAACTACAGAACACTCATGAAAGAAATTGAAGAAGACACAAAAAGATGGAAAAGCATTCCATACTCATGTATTAGAAGAATAAACATTGTTAAAGTATCTATACCGCCCAGAGCAATCTACAATGTCAATGCCATCCTGATCAAAATTCCACTGGCATCTTTCAGAGAGCTGGAACAAACAATCCTACAATTTGTATGGAACCAGAAAAAAACCTGAATTGCTAAGGGAATGTTGAAAAAGAAAAACAAAGCTGGGGGCATCACATCGCCTGATTTCAAGCTTTACTACAAAACTGTGATCACCAAGACAGCATGGTACCAGCACAAAAACAGACACATAGATCAGTGGAACAAGGTAGAGAGTCCAGATATGGAACTGCAATTCTATGGTCAAATAATCTTCAACAAAGCAGGAAAAAAATATTCAGTGGAAAAAGGACAATCAGTAAATGGTGCTGAGAAAATTGGACAGCTATGTATAGAAGAATGAAACTCAACCACTCTCTTACACCATACACAAAGATAAACTCGAAATGGATAAAAGACCTCAATATGAGGAAGGAATCTATCAAAATCCTAGAGAACATAGGCAGTAACCTCTTCAGCATCGGGCACAGCAACTTCTTTCAAGATATGTCTCCAAAGGCAAAGGAAACAAAAGCAAAAATGAACTTTTGGGACTTTATCAAGATCAAAAGCTTCTGCACAGCAAAGGAAACAGTCAACAAAACAAAGAGGCAACCCATGGAATGGGAGAAGATATTCGCAAATGACACCACAGACAAAGGGCTGATATCCAAAATCTACAAAGAACTCCTCAAACTCAACACACAAAAGACAGACAATCACGTCAAAAAATGGGCAGAAGTCATGAACAGGCACTTCTCCAATGAAGACATACAAATGGCTAACAGACACATGTAAAAAAGTTCATCATCATTAGCAATCAGGGAAATTCAAATCAAAACCACATTGAGATACCACCTTACACCAGTTTGGCCAAATTAACAGGACAAGAAACAACAAGTGTTAGAGAGGATGTGGAAAAAGGGGAACACTCTGACACTGTTGGTGGGAATGCAAGTTGGTGCAGTCACTTTGGAAAAACAGTGTGGACATTCCTTAAGAAATTAAAAATAGAGCTTCCCTATGACCCTGCAATTGCACTACTGGGTATTTACCCCAAAGATACAGATGCAGTGAAAAGAAGAGCCTTATGTACCCCAATGTTCATAGCAGCAATGGCCACAATTGCCAAACAGTGAAAAGCGTCAAGATGCCCTTCAACAGATGAATGGATAAAGAAGATATGGTTCATATATGCAATGGAGTATTATGCCTCCATCAGAAAGGATGAATACCCAACTTTTGTATCAACATGGATGGGACTGGAAGAGATTATACTGAGTGAAATAAGTCAAGGAGAGAAAGTCAATTATCATATGGTTTCACTTACTTGTGGAGCATAAGGAATAACATGGAGACATTGGGAGAAGGAAAGGAAAAGTGAATTGGGGGAAATTAGGGGGGGGATGAACCATGAGAGACTGTGGACTCTGAGAAACAAACAGGGTTTTGGCACGTTGGGGGGGATGCGTGAGCCTGGTGGGGGGGGTATTGTGGAGGGCATGTATTACATGGAGCACTGGGTGCAGTACATAAACAATGAATCTTGGAACATTGAAGAAATAAAATAAAATTTTTTGAAAAATATAATTGATGATAGGGGTGCCTGGGTTGCACAGTCGGTTAAGCCACCAGCTCTTGATTTTCACTCAGGTCATGATCTCAGGGTTGTGAGATCAAGCCCAGCATCAGGCTCTGGGCTGGGTATGGAGCCTGCTTAAGACCCTTTCTCTTCCCTCTGCCCCTCCCCCCCAACACTCTCTCTCTCTCTCTCTCTCTGTAAAAATTTTTTTAAAATGTAACTGATGATGAAAATATCTTTACTTCACCTTCATTTTTTGAAGGATAATTTCTGTGTTTATAAAATGCTAAGTTGGCAGCTATTTTCCTTTGTAATTTTAAAAATATCATTTCACATAGTCTCTAACTTCCCATCATCCCTGTAATAATAATCTGCAGATTATTCTTGGTCCTTTGAAAGTCCTGTGTCTTTTTCTATGACTCTTTTAAGAACTCCTCTTTTGTATTTAGTTTCCAGCAATTTTAATACAGTGTCTTGATGTGGTTTACTCTGTGTTTATTCTCCCTGAAGTTTGTAGAGATTCTTTAATCCATAAATTGATGTCTTTTGTCTCTTTAGGAAAGTTCTCCTCCAATACACTTCATGTAAAATATCTGCCCATTCTTTTTTTTGCTCTCCTGGGACTCTAATTACACATATGTTTTATATGTCTCTTGTGCTCTTTTCTGCATCTTCTATCCTTTATTCCATTTTTCAGTATGAATATTTTCTACTCAACTGGCCAAGTTTACTAATCCTCTCTTCTGCTCAGGATTAGTAAAACAACAAAAGGGTCTCTTAGTTCTGTTAATCCTACTGATTGAGTTCTTAATTTCATGCATTGTATGTTCAGTACTAAAAATCAATCTCCATTTGATTTTTTTAAATAAATCTGGATCTCTGTTAAATCTCCAGCTCATTCCTTATTCTTGAGCATAATAATCATAATTACTCTGAAGGCTGAAAAGTCAAATATCTTTATCAATTAAAGGGTCTGCTGTCCTCTTGGATTGTTATTGAATGCTAATCATTATTTACAGGAAAATTTATAAACTGAATGATGTTATCTTCCACTAGAGAGGATTTACTATTCTTGGGTCTTACAATTAAATAGAGTCAGATCATCTTGGGCCAATCAGGGATTGAGAGATTTTGGATGCTGAGTTTAAAACTTTGGGGAAGCCAATCTATTTCCTATTTGCCCTTATTCTTGAAAATCTGGAGTGTTTACCAGGGCTCTCTTACTACTCCTTCTGAGTATACCTCATCGCTATTTAATGTCTCCCTCGCACATGAAAATGCCAAAGCTAGGCTACATTTTTAGCTGCCACTTCCTATGTGGATTCTTGGCTTCCTGCCTGCACATCTTAGAAACCAACAAATACTTCAGAAAGAAAAGCAGCACAGAATGTCAGGATTGCTAATCTGCAGTTCTCTTTACTCAGTACTCTAGGTTTCTCAAGCCTTGACTACCTTGGTATTCCTAAATTTCAGTTTTTCATTTCCCCAATCTTTGAGACTGTAGAAAGATTTATACCAGCCATTTCTGCTTAGTATCCCAGCCTTTCTTCCTATGCCAGTTACAAATCAAAAGACGCCTTGATGGAAAAAGTTCCAGAAATGTCAGGTTAACCCCAATGCATTTCTCTTTCTTTCTGTAATCTTTATCCCTTAAGTCCCATCTCCTTTGGTTATTCTCTGCTGCCTTCAGCTATCATATAATTCATCTAGTCTATAATTGTTCTCAGCAGTTATCAGGATATTTGGGCTGATAACAAGCTACTCCAATATAGCCAGAAACAGAAATCTTCACTGTGCTTTTTAACATACTGAAGTATGTAACTGAATAATATTAAATGAGAAGGAAAAAATGAGTCATGTAATAATAAAATCCAACCTCAATAGTAGGAATATATTCTGTAGATTATGAAAAGAAGTCCCTTTATTCTTCAGACCATCACATAAAGTTTTATATTTTTCTTGAGAGTTTAACTATAAAGTTTGAAACGCTTGAGAGTACCTGTAAAATCTTCAAGCAAGAAAGACCATACAATTTTTAAAGGTATTAAAGAAGCAAATGAAAGGTAAAGTGTCCAAATAATCCATCATGATAAACTGAAAGAACGAAAAACTCAAAAAAGAATTTAATCTGTAGGACAGAAGTCTTTTAAATTTTTCTTAAAACTTATACAACCTTAATCTCATAGTTCCTATTTTCTGGCTCATCTTTTATCACAATTGAAAATATCAATATGTTCGTTTCCATATGAACATTTGAGGCAAATTCAAGTGAGAAGATGCTTCTCAAATGTAATTTTAAAAATTTGTAGATATTTTAGAACCACTGAAACAAATGTTGACACTGACTATGTGTGATTTTTTGACATTAAAAGCAGTTATGGGTATTTCAAAGTTTATGTCTTTGCCTAAGCCTGCCATTTCAAACTAGTCAATCCTCATACTCACTGTTGACAATATAAGGTTAAAAGACATTTAATGTAAGAGTTGCAAATGCCAGTATTATCTCAAAAGGTCACTAAAATTTTAACAGGTATAGTTAAAAAATCTATTCTCATTCCCAATTACAATGTCACTGTGTGTTTAAAAAAAGGATACAACTGTATTTTATTAACTAAAAATATTGTTATTAAAATCTACATATACATTAAAACATACAACTTTGTAATATATGTGGTTTAGAATTTTCCCTACTAACCACTTACCAACATATTAAAGACTCTCTGACCTAGGTATTTAATCAACAAACAAAATAATGCTATTTATAACATCAAAAACCCTACAGTTAAGGTTCTCAGTTTGTTCCTGTGGCTCCTGGGAAGTCCATGTGCTTTCAGGGAATCCTCAAGATCAAAATTATTTTCATAGTAATACTGTTTTAGTCTCTTGGGCAGTATAAGAAATTACCATAGGGGTGCCTGGGTGGCTCAGTGGGTTAAAGCCTCTGCCTTCGGCTCAGGTCATGATCTCAGGGTCCTGGGATCGAGCCCCACATCAGGCTCTCTGCTCAGCAGGGAGCCTGCTTCCCCCTCTCTCTCTGCCTGCCTCTCTGCCTACGTGTGGTCTGTCAAATAAATAAATAAAATCGTTAAAAAAAAAGAAATTACCATAAACTGAGGAAAGCTTAAACAACAGAAATGTATTTCTCACAGTATGGTGTCTGAAGTCCAAGATTTTGTGTATGGCAAAGGTCCACTTCCTAGTTCATAGACGACTATTTTCTTACTGTGTTTACACTTAGTAGAAGGGATAAAGGAGCTGTCTGTGGTCTCTTTCATAAGGGCACTAATCCTATGCATGACGGCTCTACCTTTATATCCTCATCACCTTCCAAAGGCCTCATGTACTATTGCTGAGCATGAAAATTGGGGCAACCACTGTGAAAAACAGAGGTTCCTTGAAAAATTAAAAACAGAAATACCATACAGTATAGTAATTCTACTGCTGGGTATTTACCCAAAAAATAAATAAATAAAATTAAATAAAATACCAATTCAAAAAGATATATGTACCCCTTTGTTTATTGCAGCATTATTTACAGTAGCCAAGCTATGGAAGCAATCCAAGTATCCATCAATAGATAAGTGGATGAATAAAATGTAGTGTATGTATAGATAAATACGCACACACACACACACACACACAATGGCATATTATTGAACCATTAAAAAAAAATAATAAAGAAATCTTACCATTTACAACATGGATAGACCTAAAGGGTATTATGCTAAGTGAAATAAGTCAGATAGAGAAAGACAAATACCAAATTATTTCACTTATATGTGGACTCTAAAAAACAAAACAAACAAGCAAACAAACACATACATATACATATATACCCACATGCAAACAAAAACTGTCACATAAATATAGAGTACAAACTGCTGGTTACTAGAAGAGAGGCGGGGAGAATGAACAAATTAGGTAAAGGAAATTAGAAGGTACAAACTTCCAGTTATAAAATGAGTGAGCCACAGGGATAAAAAGTATAGCACACGGAATATAGTCAACAATAATTTTGTAATAACTTTGTATGGTGACAGATGGTAACAACACTGAGCATGGTAAGCACTGAATAATGTATAGAATTATCAAATCACTATGTTGTATACCTAAAACTAATAATAATATCGTATATCAACTCGACTCCAATATTTATAAATATAAAATACTTAATATACATATATATATATATAAAGTTGAAAGTTCTTTAGAGTTCTCAATCATGTTAAGAGTACAAAGAAGTCCTAAGGCCAAGAAGCTTGAGAACCAGAGCCCCACAATCTAAATGATAAATTCAGAGAGAAAATAATCAAATAAAAAAGTGTTGCTTTATCTACAGAACTATTTTTTAAAACATCACACAAGATAAAAATTTAAAAAAAATTTGTATGTTGTATTGACAAATCCTCAATGTCGAAGAGTATCAATAAGATACAATAAAACCTAAATCAAAAAGCAAAATTCACCAATATCAAATATTCCTACTCTCACAGGATGTTATGGAATGAACTATATCCCGCCAAATCTCATTTGTTGAAAGCCTCATACCCATTGTGACTATATTCGAAGATAGGGCCTTTAAAGAGGTAATTAAGGTCATAAGAATAGGACCCTGATCCAAGAGGACTGGGGTCCTTATTATAAGAGGAAGAGATACGAGGGATGCACATGCACAAAGAAAAGATTCTGTGAGGACACAGAAAGAAGATGAACATCTGTAAGCTAAGCATAGAGCTCTCAGAAGACACCAAACCTGCTAATCCTTGATTTTGGACTTCTGGCCTCTAAAACCATAAGAAAATAAATTTCTGTTGTTTTAGCCATCCATTCTACTTTTTTGTTATGGCAGCTCCTGCAAACTAATACACAATACTAAAACTTTTTGTACTATTCTAGTGACCTTCTGGAACTTTTAACTATTTCAATGAGAATCACAATGGCAGAAGAAAGACATTGTCCAAGTGTACCACAACAGATTCCTAATTCTTTTATTCTCTTTGTTCCCTTCAACACTTGAAACTTAAAATGACAGTTTTCTTGAAATGAATTCTATCTCAGATGCAGAGCTTAAAGGTCATCTCAAATATGGTCCTTAAAAATCTTTGTTTCTCTTCCCAATTGTAAAGCAAGTTAATCACTGTGAAGAAGAAAAAAAAAAACCTCATGAAGAAAACATAATTCTTAACAAAAAGTGGAGCACTGTGTTTCTAAGTATCTCCTCATTTGATTCACTAGGCAAAGAATATCTTCTAAGAATTTCCTTCAAAAGGGAGAACTTGCCCACAATTATTATTATTACTATCATTTAGGAGCCCTCATAATGTAAGTCTTTTAGAGACTTACATAAAAGAAACCAAATTCATCACTAGCTAGCTGTTCAGATTTAGAGAAAAAATTAATTCCTAGAATAACTAAGTATTCCAAATCCCCAGCTTCCAGATTTCTAAATAAAGAACGCCAGATTTAAAATACTGCTTCACAGGAGTCTATAGAGAGTAACCATTTCATAAAATAGTTTTCCTGATTCAGTGTTCTAAGTATATACATGTAGCCTGCATTTGCATTGACCCTGAATGTTCATGAACAAAGGCATCTCAGTAGATAAAAAGAGAAGCAGGAGTGCAGAAATAAATGTGCACAGTCAATATCTTTCCATCATTTACACCCAGGATATTACAACAGATGTTATTAATCTGCCTTACAAAGGTGCTTGCTTTCATTGAAGAAAACACTCTCTTTAAAGATACATTAAGTGCTAAAACTGCATATTTTAAGACTATGAAATTATTTTCCTATTATTTAAATCAGGTAGATCGATTAAATATATAGATCTTTAAGCTTTTAATACCTTAACTTTGGAATTTAACATCATATGTTATCAAGTATAATTTTATTTGAACTCTATCAGATAAATGGAAGGAAATCTTCATGATATAAAAGCATCAATCAATAATAACTATATCTATTACATAGTATGTTTCTACTGAAGTCTTTCATATACTATTAGATTCATATAATCTGAATGAAAATTTATCAAGTTATGCCTAATTTACAATTCAATCATACCCTAGCTTTTACAGATACTCACAATAGTTACATTTAAAAATACATTTAAATAATTTCCCTCTCCTCCAAAATAATATTTTTGTATAAACTATTTACAAATATGAACCAATATGGACAGGTTTTTGGTTAAAAATATCTTACTATACCACCATTACTCAAAATACTTAGCTCACACCCTATTACGTAAATATGGATATGTATCCTGTATAGGATGACTTTGCATGTCCTCCAGGTAGGCCCAGAGGGCAATGTTGGCTATAATGATCCATCTGTTCACTACTGGCAACTAGAAAACTTCTAATGAAGACAGATGTGGGTCACCCTGAACAAGCAGGCTGCAGGGTGTTAATGAATCCACCTAATGGTCACTACCTGCCACTCTTCACTGACTGATGACCCAGAAGGGTTAGTTTGAAAATCAAAGATGAGTATTTCACATACTCATTAGTCTTATCAGGACATTACTTTTACTTCTCTTACATACTCACTCTTTACTACTTTCCTTCATCAATTCTTAGAAAATACTATTATCTATCGGATCACTTTTTAAAAATAACCTTGCTAGCACTTTCAAGAAATTAATTCTACCTAAATTTCTCTACTGAATAAATCACAAGATATCAATTTCATATTGTGATACTGCAATGCTATATATGTGAAACAAAAAGTTAGTATTTTCCTATGCCACAAAACTCTTTAGGTACGTTTATATATAACTTAATCATCAATGTCAATCTTTCTAAAATGTTACTTTGAAAAGTATTACTGTCATTGTCTGCTCTGAAATAGAATTGTTATTTCACTCAGATTCCAAAAAGAATATTCATTTATAGAGACCAACCCTGAAATATTTATATACCCATAAAAAATGTGTAGAGATGGCATTTCACTTTCTGAAAGGTTCTGTGGGTGAAATTCAAAAATCATAATTTATTCAATTGTTTTTCAAAATAAAATATGTCTTATAGTATACCTAAACTCTCAAATAAAATTTAATACAGCCATTCTATGAAGCCAGTTTACCCTGATACCAAGACCAAATAAAGACACCACAAAAAAAGAAAATTACAGGCTAATATCCCTGATGAACACAAATGCAAAAATCCTCAACAAAATACTAGCCAAGTGAATCCAACAATACATTAAAAAAAATCATTCACCACATTCAAGTAGGATTTACTCCTGGTTGCAAGAGTGGTTCAATATTCAGAAATCAATAAACATGATACCTCACATCAATAAGAGAAAGAACTAAAACCATACAATCAATTCAGTAGATCCAGAAAAACCACTTGACAAAGTACAACATCCATTCATGATAAAAACCTTCAACAAAGTAGGTCTAGACGGAACTTACTTCAACATCAATAAAGGACTTATAGGAAAAATCCACAACTAACATCATACTCAATGGGGAAAAATTGAGAGCTTTTCCTCTACAGCCAGGAACAAAACATGAATGTCCACTCACCACTTTTATTCAACATAGCACTGGAAATACTAGCCATAGCAATCAGACAACAAAATGAAATAAAAGGCATTCAAATCAGTAAAGAAGTAAAACTTTCACAATTTGGAGATGAAAAAATACTTTATATAGAAAACTCTAGGGCGCCTGGGTGGCTCAGTGGGTTAAAGCCTCTGCCTTCAGCTCAGGTCATGATCCCCTCTGCCTTCTGCTCAGGTCATGATCTCAAGGTCCTGGGATCGAGCCCCACATCGGGCTTTCTGCTCAGCAGGGAGCCTGCTTCCTCCTCTCTCTCTGCCTGCCTCTCTGCTTACATGTGATCTCTGTCTGTCAAAAAAATAAATAAAATGTTTAAAAAAAAAAAAAGGTCCCAGGGTCCTGGGATTGAGCCCCACATCTGGCTCTCTGCTCAGCAGGGAGCCTGTTTCCCCTCTTTCTCTCTCACTCTGCCTGCCTCTCTGCCTACTTATGATCTCTGTCTGTCAAATAAATAAATAAAATCTTTAAAAAAAAAAAAAAAGAAAACTCTAAAAACTCCACCAAAAAATTAGAGCTGATCAATGAATTCAGTAAAGTTGCAAGATATAAAATCAATATAAATAAATATATAATTTATATAAAATATTATATAAAATATATAAGACAAATATAAAATTTGTTGTATTGCTATACACTAATGATGAAGCAGCAGAGAAATTAAGAAATAATCCCATTTACAATTACATCAAAAAATAAGATATCTAGAAAAATTAATCAAAGAGGTGAAAGACTTGTACTCTGAAAAGTATACTGATAAAAGCAATTGAAGATGACACAAAGAAATGGAAAGACATTCCATGCTCATGGATAGGAAGAACAAATATTGTTAAAATGTCTATACTACCCAAAGCAACCTACAGATTTAATGCAATCCCAATCAAAATACAAACAGCATTTTTCACAGAACTAGAATGAACAACCCTAATATTCCTATGGAAAAGATCACAAAGACCCCAAATAACCAAAGCAACCATGAAAAAAGATAATAACAAAAACAAAACTGGAGGTATCACAATCCAACTACCAGTTGTAGTAAAAAGCTGTAGTAATCAAAACAGTATAGTACTGGCACAAAAACAGACACAAAGATAAATGAAACAGAACAGAAAACCCAGAAATAAACCCAAAATCATATGGTCAATTGATCTTTGACAATGTAGAATAGAATATAAAATGGGAAAAAGTCTCTTCAACAAATGATATTGGAAAAACTAGACAGCTATTTGCAAAAGAATGAAACTGGACCACTTTCTTACATCATACACAAAAACAATCTCAAAATGGATAAAAGACCTAAATGTTAGACCTGAAACCATAAAAATCCTAGAAGAGAACACAGGTAGTAATTGCTCTGACATCAGCCATAGCAACATTTTTCTAGATATGTTTCCTGTGGCAAGGGAAACTAAAGCAAAAATAAACTATTGGGACTAGATAAAAATAAAAATCTTCTGCACAGAGAAGGAAACAATCAACAAAACTAAAAGGAAACCCATAAAATGGAAGAAGATATTTGCAAATGGCATATCTGATAAGGGGTTCATATCAAAAATATATAAAGAACTGATATTCAGGGGCACCTGGGTGGCTCGGTGAGTTAAGCCTCTGCCTTTAGCTCAAGTCATGACCTCAGGGTCCTGGGAACGAGCCCCACATCGGGCTCTCTGCTCAGCAAGGAGCCTGCTTCCCCTTCTCTCTCTGCCTACTTGTGATCTCTCTCTCTTTGTCAAATAAATAAATAAATAAATAAAAGAACTGATATTCAACACCCAAAAACACAAATAATACAATTTTAAAAATGGTCAGAAGACATGAACAGACATTTCTGCAAAGAAGAAATATAGATGGCCAAAAGACACATGAAAAAATGCTCAACATCATATCAGCAGGGAAATGCAAATCAAAACTGCAATGAGATATCCCATCCCACCTATCAGAATGGCTAAAATCAACAGCACAAGAAACAACAGGTGTTGGCAAGGATGTGGAGATAAAGGAACCCTCATGTACTATTGATGGGAATACAAACTGGTGCAGCCACCCTGGTAAATAATATGGAGGTTCCTCAAAAAGTTAAAAATAGAATCACCCTGTGCTCCAGTAATTGCATTACTGGGTATTTACCCAAAAAAATACAAAAACACTGATTCAAAGGGATACATGCAACTCTACATTTATTGCAGCATTATTTACAATAGCTAAATTATGAAAACAGCCTAAACGTCCATCAACAGATGAATGCATAAAGATGTAGTTTATGTATATATACATACACAATGGAATATCACTCAGCCATAAAAAAGAATGAAATCTTGCCATTTGCAATGACATGGTTGGAGCTAGAGAGTTAAATACTAAGCAAAATCAGTCAGAGAAAGACAAATACCATATTATTTCACTCTAATGGGAATTTAAGAAATGAAACAAGTACATAAAGGGAAAAAAGAGAGAAAGACAAACCAAGAAACAGACTGTTAACTATATGGAAAAAAACTGATGGTTACCAGAGGGAAGGTATGGATAGAGGGATGGGTGAAATAGGTGAAGGGGATTAAGAGTACATTTATTATGATGAGCATTGAGTAATGTACAGAATTACTGAATACCTACATTGTACACCTGAAACTAACATAACTCTGTAGGTTAACTATACTGGAATTAAAATAAAACATATAATTTTTTTAAAAGGATAAAAGAAAATGATTGTTAAAGATGATCCTCTGATACAAATTCTGAAAATGGACTAACAGAAAGAATCAAAAGTTTATGTTCTGAAAACACCATAGGAATGTGAGGTGAAACTGGGTAAGGGAAACTACTATTCTTGCAGCTCTTTTTTAATCTAGTTCTATTCTAAAACAAACAAACAATTTTTTAAAAATCTAATACATACATAACTTGGTTCTTAGAAAAATTCTTATATACAAAAATTAAAGATGTACAAATGAAAAGTGAAAGCATACAACTTTTTTAAATGTACATTTTTATATAAATAAAACCATGAGAAATATTACCTAATGTAAAGTAACTGTTTATACTTAAGTTTGAAGGAGTTTACAATTTGTAAACATTATTACTATAAGTTTCACTTTCTATATAGATGTTTAAAACAATCTGTTGTTGCTTAAGTCACAAATGGACTACTTATTCTTAAAGCAAATGAGTTTACTAGAGTCAGAATCTTTTAGAGTGAAAAGGTGTTCATTTTAGGCTGACAAATCTAAAATATTCAGTAAAAAATTAACATAAATTTTTAAGAAAAAGAAGAGGACTATTTAAATAATTTAAAATTGGGCAAAGTCAAAGCATAATTCTAAATACAGCAACAGCATAATCACATTATGAAATACAGCACTTTTATTCATATAAAGGTAGTGATATAGCTATCACAGTTACTTTGTTTAAAAACAGTATACAGGGGCACCTGGGTGGCTCAGTGGGTTAAAGCCTCTGCCTTCGGCTCAGGTCATGATCCCACGGTCCTGGGATCGAGCCCCACATCGGGCTCTCTGCTAGGCAGGGAGCCTGCTTCCCTTCCTCTCTCTGCCTCTCTCTGCCTACTTGTGATCTTTCTCTCTGTCACATAAATAAATAAAATCTTTAAAAAAAAAACAACAGTATACAAAGATGAATTATACATGGCTGCCTCCTTCACTTACAGAATCTTAGAGTGTTACATCAGAAAAGAAAATATGGATTTCTTCAAAAAGCAACAATATATGTAACATCTTAAATGCAGCAAGATAATGTTTTCACATGCATTATCTCATTTCTTTTTTTTTTAAGATTTTTTATTCATTTATTTGACAGAGATCACAAGTAGGCCGAGAGACAGGCAGAGAGGAGGAAGCAGTCTCCCCGCCGAGCAGAGTCCGACGCGGGGCTCGATCCCAGCACCCTGGGATCACGACCCGAGACAAAAGCAGAGGCTTTAACCCACTGACCCACCCAGGTGCCCCCATTATCTCATTTCTTATATAATCCTGTGAAGTAGGAATTATAACTCCCATTTTATAAACAAAAAGGCTCAGAGAAATTAAGTTAAACATCCACACCTAATAACAGATGGAATATAATTTCACATTCATATTTTCTGATTCATAATCCCCAGGGTCTTTTTTTCCCCACACTTCAAAGCTGAAAGCATAGCCTACTTGATTTATACTACAACATGTTTCTTGCTTAACAATAACACATCATTTACCAAGGGTAATGTATCCAACTAGAATGGATATATGAAACAAAGTCTAAACATCAGACAAAAGCAAAAGATACCTACAAGTAAGCATAAGAAATATTCCATAAGCAAAAAATTCAGATTGCGGGTTTTTGTCACAGCCAAGTACTTGATATCTTCATTCATCTTCTGTTTGTTTATATTTTATTTCCTAACCTAACAATGTTTTAGTGATCTAAACCACATATAATCCTTCCAAAAAAAAAAAAAAAAAAGAAAGAAAGAAAGAAAAACAGGAAATTGCAGGCTCTCTACTAACAATCATTAACAGTCACAAATTTAATGGCAGGTTTAGTGTTTTAGTTTAACTGACAGGGTTAAGAGTGTTGTAGGGGCAGAAAGTGTAGTGAGGCATGGTATCAGAAACATTCAAGGCACTTGAAGACCAGAACAAAGGAATAGATCCAAAAGCAATCCCATCTTGCCAAAAGTCTCTTTCTGGTGAAAAGTGGTTTTGAATGGCCCACTTAGACTTGTCTTGGCTGTTGCTCTGCAACACCTGGAAGATACCTCCTAATACCAGACACCACAGCCCAATCTCTGCCTTCTTCTCTAACTAGTGTGAGACGTGATGGAATATGCCCACAATGTCAAAAGTGCACCAGGAATGAAGGTCCACCCTGATGTACATGGGATTCCTGTTTAACTGCAAGTAGGTATTTTGGTTTGTTTCTGCCCTAATAGATTTAATGTAATAAACTATTTGATGGATTTACAGATCAGGGAAGTATACTTTCTTGGAGCTGGCAATAGAAAGCTGTTTAATGACAGAGAAGAGTTGCAGAAATTTTCATTTCACTTCTATAATGTCAGAACAAAATTGAAACCTTTTGTTTTCCTAGAATAACGTTCTATTGATGCACAGAAATCCCAAGTCATTATAAACTACATTATTTCGAGATAAATTGGTGAATCTGCAAATTTAGGACTATCTGCAATCTCAAAAGACCCAGGGGATCTTAAATATATTCCAATTACTGACTGAAGAGGGTGGGATGTATCATGGCTCAGAGATTTTATACACAAGAGTGTACACAGATAACAGTGCATGTATAGCAGGCTATCAACACAGGAGGCCCTTTCCAAATGATAAACAAGAGTTGGAAACATTGCAAAATACGCTAGTGTTTGTGCTTTTTAAAAAGGAGGAGATGAAGTGCAAGTTCAATGGAATGATACATAGTCTAACTTGAAAGACAGTGCTACCTAGTCCAGCCCATCTTTAAAACATACAGCCATCAGTGCATAAAAATGGGTCTCAACATGTTCACACTATTCATGATTTCTGTTCTGATGCTGCCTCAACTGCCTCTTATTATGTTTACCAACTTAATATTGATCTTACCAGATTCTGAACTGTTTCCTCTTTCCTACTTATAATCTAACCGCACTCTTCAGCCCTGGTAATTAGCTAGCTTTGGACTTTCCCTGCTCTCCTTATCTACATTTCATATGTTGCCTTGGCCACTTTTATGCCTTTACCTTGGTTGTCAAGGCAGCAGCTCAGCTCTGAGAGCAGACCCATATAAGTGGTTGCAAAGTCCTCAGAGCAGAATATGTATGGAAGTGAATGGTGTTCAGCTCAGCATCCTGGATGCTGAGATAAGATGTTGACATGGAATTAGGGGTTCCAAATTAAAAAACTAAAGGCACTAAAATAAAAACAAAAAGAACTACCATACTGATCAAATTCTAAGCATCATGATACTTTTATCTGTGGTGTCAGTTTTGAATATCAGTATATGCTGAACCTTTCTCTAATAGTGATCCCAGGATTATAACTTCCTCAAAGCCAGAGCATACAGCCTTCTTTGTAGTATGAGATCATTATCATCCACTGAGTTTCCTTTCCTTGAGATATGCACGCAGCAAGGGAAAATAAGAGATATAAGGTAATAAGTTCTCTTATGAAAACTTGATCAATCTTTCTTCAATAAGAAAAATCTAAAGGAAGACTATCATTTATGAAAATCCCAGAATAAAGCTCTGGAAATAACCATGAGAATTTCTGGAGAGTCTTGACTTAGTTTCATTCCGACAAGGTATCACATTTTACTAAAAGCTAAAGCTAAATATGTGGCAAAACACTTAATCTTGTCTAGGGGTACGACGTGTGCTCATGGGACATGCCTTGTATTCCCTACATCTTTTCCAGCAGAATCAGATTCATTGTCTGGAAGTCAATGTTTTCAATTCTTTAAAATATTTCAATCTTGAGGATAGCTAGAAATCTGAAAGCTCTTCTAATGAATAACATTAAAATAAGGGAGGGTGACTAGGGATCAAAACTTAGGCTTTATACAGAATCACAGAATAAATTGATGATGGTCAGAAGGGATGACACAGGGGGATGGGCAAAATGGGTGAAGGGGAGAGGGAGATACAGGCTTCCAGTATGGAATGAATAAGTCACGGGAATAAAAGGCACAGCATAGGGAATAGTCAATGAGACTGCCTTAGCACTGTAATGGGTTAGATGGTAGCTACAGTTGAGGTGAGTATAGTATAACGCATAAATTTGTGGACTTTGTGGAATCACTATGCCACACACCTGAAACTAATATAACACTATGTCAACTACACTCAAATTTTTAAAAAAATATATATGCATTGGGCTTTATTGACTTAGGACAGGAAGCAAAAAGAAGTTATTCGTTAATTCAGTTCAACATCTGATAAGCCAGGTCACAGCAAATAGCTTAGTTCAAAGGGGGCCATGGTAAGGGTTTAAGTAGCATAGGTACTAAAAGCCACTACCCAGGGAGAAACTCAAGCATTAAGAATTGAGAGGTACTGTCAAATAGGAGGAAACAAGATTATGAGAAAATTATAAAGGCAATTCAGCTATCCTTAACACCATACTTCCCACCCACCAAGGAGGCCACTGGAGCTTAAGGTAAAACCCCTGCAAATACCTTGTACTCTAGTGCCTCAGGGAATTTCTCCAGCTTCTACTTCCTACCCTCCAATTTGAACCCACTTTCTATATTAAGGTACACCCACCCCAACACAAGCAATCAAGCCAGATTAGTCTCAATTTAGTCTTGCCCCATCTTGTAACTCCTGTACAGATGGAGTGCCTCCAGATCTCATTTACCTTAGAGGGAAAGTCAGAAAACTGCTACCATAGACCCAGAGCTCCAGCATTTCTAATCTGGAATATTAAAGAAATTTGCACCTGGTCTCCCTTCTGCCCCTCTACCCACTATGAAGGTCCACCCTTACCAGTGCCAAACATTTCCTAAATAACTAATCTAATCATTGATTTCTTTTTGCCTATACCATAAAGTGCATAGTCCATAGATTGGCATTACAAAGACATTCTTCTATCTTCTAACTATACCCTGAATAAATCTACTCCATCTATATTGCCACAATTACCATAATCTTCCATTCTTGCCCTCTCCATTTTAGAAATGGAGAAATATCCATTCAGTAGAAATATCACATTACCCACCCCAAGTAAAACCTTTTATTGCCCTAAACAAAAATCTGAACTTCCTGCCAAGCCTTATAAAGCCCTACCTAATCTGGCCTCTCCCTACCTCCCAAATATCATCTTGGTACCATTCATTCTCCTTTCACACTGAACTCCAGCAGTTTCAGCCACCTTCTTTCAACTCTCTCTCATTCACATCTCAGAAAACCCACACATGAAATAATGATTCCTGAACACCAAAAACTGAAAAATAGCAAATCTCTAAAATTTAAATCCTGGTGGAAAGAGAATTTAGAATTAACTATTACAAAATATTTAAGGATATCAGAATTGCTCCTTTCTAAATCATTGATATAAATATTACATTGATAAAAATTTTCCTTTACTTTAAAGAGGCCAAGCAGATCTTTAGTGGAGTTTAATCCTTTTATTCATAGAAATTCTTAGAAAATATTAAATAAAACCCTATTATAATAAGAAAAATATCCAACATTGACTAATCAAAAAAAATGGTGGGAAAATAATACTGAAAAGAAAATGTTTATAGTATATTTAATTGAAATATCTATTGGATTTTTCAATCATTCATCAAACATTGTGTTACCAAGGACTGTTCCAAGAAGTGGAGATACCACAGTGAACAATAAAAACAAAAATCTTTGCCCTCTCACAGTTTATATTCCGGTAAGGTATATATCATCCAGTTTACATATACTATAATGTAATTCACAAACAATATACCTATTTTAAATATACAATCCAAAGAGTTTTGACAGATCCATTAATTCCATAACCACTAAGCCATAAAGCCATAATCAAGACATAGAAAGTGTTTCTATCACTCTTCCAAAATATCCTTGTACCATTCCCCAAATATCTTTCCATCCTAGGCTACAGACAACATCTAACTTGTTTTCTATTATTATAGATTGGATTTGTTTTTTCTAGAGTTTTATATGAATGGAAGTATATAGTATTTTTTTTAAATATCTGGTTTCTTGTGGTCAGAAGAATGTTTCTGAGATTTACCATGAGGTTTTGTGAATGAGTCATTCAATAGGTAGTTCTTCCTGTTGCTGAGTAGCATTACATCACATGAATATCCACCTATTTTCCATTCATTTATTGATAAACATTTGAGTTGTTTCCACTTTGGGGAATATTCATAATAGTGAATAAATCTGACATAAAAATAAGTGTGTAAGTATCTGAACATGTATGTTCAGTAATATTATGTAAATATCTAGACATGGAGTTGCTAAATTTTTTATTTTTTATGTGCTAGGGTATTGAAAAGCAATTTATTTTTGTATATTGACCCTGTATTGTGTGATCTTGCTACACTCACTAGTTCTAGTAGCTTTAATGTAGGCACTCATGATATATAATTTCATTAGATTAAAGAAAAATGGGAAAACAAAAGAATGATTCTGTCCTTGGGTTCATCATGGGTGTTAAAATTACCAAATCAATACAAATGGATCAATCATAATCAATGGTTATCACAATTCTCATATTCCTTTTTTGTTTATTTTTTTAAATTTTTTTTAAAGATTTTATTTATTTATTTGACAGAGAGATCACAAGTAGGCAGAGAGGCAGGCAGAGAGAGAGGAAGGGAAGCAGGCTCCCTGATGAGCAGAGAGCCCGATGCGGGGCTCGATCCCAGAACCCTGGGATCATGACCTGAGCCGAAGGCAGAGGCTTTAACCCACTGAGCCACCCAGGCGCCCCACAATTCTCATATTCCTTTTAAATATATTTTGTTTCAGTATAAAAATGAAAAAAAGACAAAATCATACTGGGGCAAGGGTAAGCAATGGCTTAAGTGAACATAGAGATAAACTCGAAAAATGTCAGGAGTATGTCAATTTGACTGAGTTAAGTTAAATGAATATATATTAGTCAGATATAATCCAAAAGAAAAATTTTACACATACTATGATTTTAAACTTGTTATATTTTTAGTGTTATATAAAAATAATAAATCATTTATTGAATATCATGTATTTATCATTATAAGGAACACCATAGTAAGCACATCTCCTGTAGTCTTGAAATTAATTCTCATAACAAACTATGAGATAATCCTCATTTTAAAGAAGAGCCTTGAAACAAATAATTTGTTTATAAGCCTACAACTAGCAAATGTTGGAGCAGAACTCAACCCAGGTCTGACTTCCATAAAGTCCATGCTATAGTTTTTCAGTGTTTGTCCTTTTAAACTAACAAGAGGCAGAAAAGGCATGTTTTAAAAATACACAATATCAAGGAAAAATTCTGCTTTATATAATATTAAGAAGAAGAATTTAACAAATCAAAAAACTTATAAGTCCACAATAAAAGTAATATATTTCAATTCATTTTTAAAAGAACATAATTAAATATAGATCTGCACCACTATCCAAGCTCTCACTTCTTGAATCCAAATATTTAAATAATGACTTGCCAAACACCTTACCCAAAATTCAATACTTAAATAGAAACTTGCTGTATGCAGTCTGTAGGTGCATACAAGCAAAAAATATGCCCTCACAAATCTGGGCAGAACATTTAGCATGCGCCACAGTCTTAGCAGTTGTGCTGATGAGATCACTCCTGGTTTTGTTTAAAGTGCAGTGCATTTCTGCACTGACCTTATCTTCCCACCTTCTCCCACGTCTCCCTTGCTCCCCAGGCTTAGGACTCCACATGACTGAGGATATAATCAACCCAGACAATTTAGATATTTTTGGTGTCTGTAACACATTATTTTACTGTTTATTGACATTACAGAATAGTTTTTTGTAAAATAAAAAGTTACATGTGATATAGAGTAGAAGCACTATTGACTACTCGCAAACATACTAATAAGCTCAATAAATATTTTTTTTAATTAAGTAACTGGTGTTTTAAATGCCTTGCAGAAATCCTTGTGTAATTGGTATATAGATGTTTAAATGTGTTTTATCTGGGAAACCGATGAAGGATTTTGCATGAACTATATGTATTATCTTTTGTCCTTAACAGAATATAAGTTCCTGTCACCTAAAATTTGCTGTCCAATATGTTTTCAGGAATGGGTTAGATTGATTGATTGATTGATTGGGTGGTTGACTGATTGATTTTACAATTTCAGGTGTTTTTTGGTTTTGGGGTTGGGGGGCTATGATTTTTTTTTAAGTTTCTATTTAAATTCTAGTTAGTTAACAGTGTAATACTGGTTTCAGGGTAGAATTTAGTGAATCATCACTTACATATAATACCCACTGCTCATCACAAGTGCCTTTCTTAATACCTATCACCCGTTGAGCCCATCCTGCACCCAACCACCCTCCAGCAACCCTGTTTGTTCTTTACAATTGAGTCTTTTATGGTTTGCCTCCCTTTCTTCTTTTCCCCTTTCTCTATGTTTGTATTTTGTTTCTTAAATTCCACATATGAGTGAAATCATAATGTATTTGTCTTTCTCTGACTGACTTATTTCTTAGCATAATACACTCTAGACCCATCCACATTGTTGCAAATGGCAAGATTTCATTCTTTTCTATGGCTGAGTAGTGTTCCATTGTATGTATATATATATATATATCACCTCTTCTTTATCCATTCATCTGTTGATTGGACATTTAGAAATGGATTAGATTTAAATAAAGCAGTTCTATAAAATGAACAACTATCAAAATAAACAACTTGAAAATTTTTTCCACATTCTGCTTAATAATGACTACTACAATTTATAGGGGATCTGGACATTTCCAGCTTGCATTAAAAGCCTTCCATTACTTCCATCTTCAGGGTTCTCTCAGTACTCACTAAAACAATCTCACCGGCCACCTAGATTACTCTGCCAGCTACTCAAATGTTATATCTTCGACTTCAACCCAAAATGTCATTTGCTACCTTCCATCAGTCTGCTGCCCAATATTTCCTTTAAGAGCTATCTCAGTGTAATTTTATTCCTTAGTTCAATAATTCTTTTAATCTACCATGTGTTAGGGATTTAAAATCAATAAGACATAATCCCTGACCTCAAGAATGTCATGGTCTGGTGGCAGAAACAGATAATGCTGATACAGCAATGATAAATGCCATGATTGAGGTATGTGTAAGGTACCAGGAGTTGAAACTCAAAGAATGAGTGAAGTCAGCCACATGAGAAAAAAAAGGGGGGGAGTCCCAGGGTAGAGACTAGCTTATGCAGAGGGAGAAAGGCAGGGAATGAGGGGGAAGAATGGTAAGCTCAAGAAACTAAAGATAGTTCATTATGACTAAATTACAGGATACACAGAGAAGAACTGTGAAATGTGCATTTGGAGAAATAGTTTAGGGTCAGATTATAACAGCTTTGTATGTCATAAGAAGTATTAAGCCCATTTCATTCAGTATATCCCTCTATTTCACATATACTCTATTTTTTAACCCTCATAGAATTACATCATTCATTCATTCATTCATCAAATGTTAGGGAAAACACCATGTATTTTCTCTAATTGTTTCATATATGTGATTTGTGTCTCCAATTAGAAGGCAAATAAGTTTTTTTTAAATATCTGAAGTTCTAAGGCAACTAATGTAATGCTAACCATAATTACTTCAAGAAATGCTTCTTAAATTGAATATTAATAACTTAATTATCAGGTTACTTAAAATTATTAACCTAGCTTTTATTTTGGCAATAACCCTAAATTAGCAAAAGATAAATAACACTAGCAGAGAATTATAGTGGCAAGAACTATAGTCTGTCCTTTAGAAAAACACAAAGCAAAATCTCTAGTTATTCAATAAGAGCTTATCTCTTGCATTCTTTCTAGGTACGCTTCCTAAAAGACTGAGCAGCCTATACTCACAAAATCCTCTTTTTCACCATCCACCCATTCTGAAATCCACTGTCATCTACTGTCTGCAACCTGCGCCATCAGAGTGTTTTGCTAAAATAACCATTGGTTTCAAAATTCTGCAAGGTTCAGTGGATCCTTTTCGGTTCTTATCTGTATTTACCTATCCAAAGTATGTAACACAGGTGGCAACTATTCTCCTCTCACTCCTTTGAGATCACTCCCCCATTCTACTCATACTCTGTTTTTTTTTATTAATGATTTTTCCTTTTTTTATTTAAATTCAATTAGACAACATATAGTACATCATTAGTTTCAGATGTAGAGTTCAATAATTCATCAGTTGCATATAACACCCAGTGCTCATCCCATCAAGTGCCCGCCTTAATGCTCATCACCCAGTTACCCCATCCCCCATCCTCCTTGCCTCCAACAACCCTGTTTGTTTCTTATAGTTAAGAGTCTCTCATTGTTTTTCTCCCTCTCTGATGACCTATTAATCATTTTTTTAAGATTTTATTTATTTATTTGACAGACAGAGATCACAAGTAGGCAGAGAGGCAGGCAGAGAAAGAGGAAGGGAAGCAGGCTCGCTGCTTCACAGAGAGTCCAATGCTATTAATCATTTTTAATTCTCCATCTTTGTTTCTTAGATTCCCCTTCCTCCACTTATTCATTACATGTTGTCAGTCTTCAGGTTCAATCCTCACCCCTTATGGATTATATAACTTAAACCAAAGACTAACTGCTAAATCTTTAGTTCAGATTTTTCTCAATTTTCTGATTACCTTCATGACATTTCCACCTGTATAACAAATAGATACTTAAAGTAATCTGATTTCCCAGTACTACACATTACAAACATGTGTGTACATGCACACACACTGTGACATGTGTTCTATATTCTCTCCAACTCTCTCTACTATTCATATAGTACTCAAAGTAAGAAATCCAGCAGTCAGCCTCAATACTTCCTTCCCACTCATCCTCCCACATCAAACTAATCACCAGATAAAATCAATGTTAACATACAAATATTTGTCACTTTACCCTCATTTCTAGGCTCATTTCACTATCTTAAAACAGGCATCCACTATGTGAATCACTATGCATCACTAATGACTTCTCTTTCTCTCCCTTTCCCCACATCCCATACATTTGAATCATAGCTAACTGTCCTATTTTTCTAAAATCACAAAGCTGTTTCCTGATTAAAATATTTATTAGTTCATCATCACCTATAGATAAAAATAAAAACTGCTTTCCTCAAATTTTCATGGCTTTGCACATTCTCTTTGCCTACAGTGTTCTATTCCATCCAAATAACTACCCAACCTTCAAAACACAGCCCAAACATAATTTGAAATCCTTTCCTGACTTCTGCCATCCTCTAAGAAGAAACAATGAGTTTCTCTTCTGAAGTCCACTGTACCTGATTTGAACATTATTGTGTAATTTTTTACATATTTGTTTTTTCAAATCAAAGTGTGAACTCCTTAAAAACCTCTGTAGTGGGGCGCCTGGGTGGCTCAGTGGGTTAAGCCTCTCCCTTCAGCTCAGATCATGATCTCAGGGTCCTGGGATCGAGCCCCGCATCAGGCTCTCTGCTCAGCAGGGAGCCTGCTTCCTCCTCTCTCTCTCTCTCTCTGCCTACTTGTGATCTCTGTCTGTCAAATAAATAAATAAAATCTTTAAAAGAAAAAAGAAAAAGAAAACCTCTGTAGTATTCGTCATCTTTCCATCCACAACAGGGAGTAAGTGTTCAATAAATATCCATTAAATGAACAATAGTAATATGTATCACTTACTGAGTGTTAACAAATGTCAGATACCGTGTTAAGCTATATGTATGTGTATATATAATTATACCTCATTGAATTCTCACAATAAACTTTTTATAGATATTATTCATATTTTGGAAATCTAGAAGAAAAAACATTTAAGCTTAAAGTGGCAAAATAACTTGTCCAAGGTCACACAACTACTATATGATGGAGCAAAAAACTGCGGTGTGATTCTAAAGCCTGAACTTTTCACCACTAAATCATCAATAAATCAAAGAATGCTTTTTTTATTTTATACAGTTCTTAAAATTTTACCACAAATGTGTATGACTTCAGTATATAAAAGTCATTAATAACAGTACAAACCATTTTACAATTAGACTTGGAAATATCAAATGCTCTTCCAAAGATAATCACTGAGCAATAAATAAATGTTTCCAAACCTCTACCTTACTCCTTTTCTCACACATAATTTTGTCTATTAGTCTTTTAATAAGTCAACAATTTCCTCCCATTTTGACACATTTTCTTTTCTCTTTGAAACTCATAATTTTAAAATGTGGAAAGTTTTCTTAGAAAATAAAAAAAAGTGAAAAAAAAAGAAAATAAAAAAAGTGAGCATTCCAACTTTTAGGTACAGGATCCATTACGCAAACAACTAATTTGTGTTTGGGGAAGAAAAACACATTTAACTGTATGCAAGTCTTCCTAAATCTTTGTTTATCCTCAAACTCAAGTTTTTTGAGGCCACCACTAACTGCAATAAATTGCCAAGTACTTGTTATAATGGCAACCAATCAGGTAATATAATAAATATTAAAGACTAGCAATAATAAGTGAAAAGGTAAAATTTTTGCATCACAAATAAAGGAACAATCCACCCATAAGAGAAAACCATTAGTAATAATATATTGACAGGCTTCAAAAAATAATCACAAAAAGCTATATATTACTTCTACTTCTTATGTCCTTCTTATTAATATTTATAAGCGTATTTTTACTTACTTGAAACTACACCTTTCTACTCAAATGCTAGAACTACTTGCAATCTACTTATAATTAATAAATTATTTTTAGTCAATCTACTAATCCAGAGAAAAACCTAGTTTATAAGTTACACCTTTAAAATGTAACCTTTAAAATTCTAACAGTTTTCATAAATTTAAATAAATGAAGAGAAATGACAAAAATAACTTATTTTGCAACCAGAATTCAAATACATTTTAATATACCTACTGCTAAGTGATTTCCATTTAGCAGAACTTACAAAAATTAAAATTTCCAATTTAGGTTTGCTTAGAACAAGGCAAATTTTCATATCTTGCCACATAATTTTTTAACATTTGTTATAATGAATATGGGAAATAGTTGTTTATGTCCATAAAAATCCAAAATACTGGCGCCACCTAGTGAAATTTTACTCAGTTTTTTAACTGATAAGAAGCTATTATATGTCAACTCCATAAATTTTGCATTACCAAATCAAAGAACTTCAACAGAAACTATTGTTAAATGTCTTTGCATATTAAGGACTTCCTTAATATTAAGGAAGGTACTAAAAAGAATTTCATTGCCAAAAGCAAGAAAAATTCCTGTGGAAAATACTGAGGTTGAATAAAAGTTAATTTTGTGGTTCTTTAACAGAAGTTCTCAGTAGAGCACCACAATACATTTAAAAGATGTACTGAAACAACATTACACATACAACAGAATTAGATAGATCTCAAGAATGTGATAAATTTTTTAAAACTTTCAGAGAGGGTGGTGGGGATATGGACATTGGGGAGGGTATGTGCTATGATGAGTGCTGTGAAATGTGTAAACCTGGCGATTCACAGACCTGTACCCCTGGGGATAAAAATACATTATATGTTTATTAAAATAAATTTTAAAAAATTAAAAAAAATTTTTTTAAACTTTCAATTGTTCATTAAAATATTATCTTCATATTATATTTTGTTGTATCATCAGAAAATGCTTAAAACCAAAGACACTAGAGTACTTACTTATTTTCCTGCTTAAAACATTCTTCTAAGGCAGTAGGATAAATGTGAGGAAAGAAAAAAACCTAAGAATTCTTTCTCTAAATTCAAATTTTAAAATAAAACTGCCCATTTTTCAGATCTATAATCAATTTATTCAAAAAGCATTAATAAATATTATTCTCACTCCACTAACTATAGGTATATCAAAAAATAAGCAGAATGAAAGATTCCTATCCTTTAGAAATTGGGTATATAAGATAAGCATTTTTTTAAAGATTCCATATATAAGAACTATTATTCAAATTAACCATAAATCAAAAATAAAGCAAAGCAAATTTGCAGAACTCTTATAAAAAAGATAATCCATTTTTAAAGGGCAACGATTCTACCTAGACATTTCTCTGAAGAAAATATACAAATGGCCAACAAGTATATGAAAAGATAGTCAACATCAATAGTCTTTAGGGAAGTGCAAAGCAAAATCACAATGATATACCACTTCTCACCAGCTAGGATGGCTACAATCAGAAAGATAAACAAGAGCAAGCATTGCAAAGATGTGGAGAAATTGAAACCTTCAATTTTACACCAATGTAAAATAGTGTGGCTGCTTGTAAATAGTTCCACAAAAAGTCAAAACATAAGAACTATGATATTATCCAACAATACCACTCTCAGGTATACACTCCTGAGAAATGAAAACATACCCACACAAAGACTTACATATGAACGTTCATAGCAGAATTATTTTTATGCTCATTCTTATGTTTTTGTTTAGCATAGTATTAAACTTATTTTTATTCTTAACCAAAAAGTATAACTGACCCAAATGTCCATCAACTGATAAAATGGATAAATAAAATGTGGTATATCCATGTAATAGAATGTTGAGCTATAAAAAATGAAATATTGATACACGCTATATCATAGAAAATATTATGCCAAGTAACAGAAGCCAATCACAAAAGGACAAATATTGCATGATTCCATTTACATCAAATGTCTAGATAGGCAAGTCTAAGAGACAGAAATAGATTAATGATTGCCTACAATTGGGAGGACTAGATTACAATAAGAGTGACTGCTAGTTGGGATGAGTTAAATACTCTAAAATTGATTGTGGTGATGGTTGCACAACTCTGTGAATACTCTAAACCATTCGATTATGTACTTTAAATGGATGAATTAAGATATGTGAATTGTATCTCAAAAGAGCTGTTTTTAAAAAATAAACTCCTAAATTCAAAAAGAAATACATTTCTAATTAAACTCAAATGACAAGAAAAAAAAGTACATGTTGAGAAACAAATCTGACAAAACTACACCCTCTCTTCTGGTACATGTTAATTTCCTGTTAAGCCAGACCTAGAGGGTTCAGAGGAAGAATTTTGTAAAGATGTGAAAACATAAAAACCATACAGGGAAGCCAAAGTCTAATACACCAAAAAAAGAAGTAGGAATGTGTAAATACAAGCCAGAAATCTGAGTGAGATCCAGGGAAACAAGAGAAGCAGCAATGGGCTCCATATAAGTAAAGAGCAATTTAGAGAGTTTTAAGGAATCACTACCTATAACTAATCTTTATGTATCATCTATTTTAGGAGTCAGTGCATCAGCGGAATAAAACCATAGAAACAAAAAATTGAATGAAGATAGCATATCCCACACTAAATTTACCAACTTTCCCAAGTCAAACTTCTTGCAACTGCTCTTAAGGTGTGGGAGAGGCACTATAAAACATTATTTTCTGAATCCAGTCTAACAATCATTAAGAAATTATAGTTTACCATTATGTAAGACAAAAAAGCTAGATTCTAAAAAATGCGAAAAAGTCCATCTCTTTTGTTACCTCAAAATGTAAATTAAAAATTTCTACATATTAGAAGCAAATATTTGAAGAGACAAAAAAGCATTGAGAAATGCCATGTACAATTAAGATTCTATTTTAAAACAATTCATTCATCTTGGGCACCTGGGTGGCTCAGTGGGTTAAGCCGCTGCCTTTGGCTCAGGTCATGGTCTCAGGGTCCTGGGATCGAGTCCCGCATCGGGCTTTCTGCTCAGCGGGGAGCCTGCTTCCCTCTCTCTCTCTCTGCCTGCCTCTCTGCCTACCTGTGATCTCTGTCTGTCAAATAAATAAATAAAATCTTTAAAAAAAAAAAAAACCAATTCATTCATCTTAAGTTGTTATTCCTTTTACTATTTATAGGATAAAGAAATGAAAAATTATTCTTATTCTATTATTATTATGTAGGTCAGGATAGTCTCATGGAAAAAGCTTGGGAAAAAATCATTTTGAACAAAACATTTATTAGTTTTATATTATAGTAACTATGAAGAAAATATCAATACATTCATATTATTGACTCTCATTATAAATATTATCAATATTCTTACTTTAACAAAATTGTTTTCACAGAGTTGATTTTTAAAGGAAAAAGAGGCAAGCTACATACAGTTAGAACCACTCTTGCATCCCTGGAATAAATCACACTTGGCATGGTGTATGATTCTTTAAATGCAGTGTTAAAAGAGAAGATGTGGTATACACACACACAGGAATACTATGCAGCCATCAAAAAAATCTTACCATTTCCAACAACATAGGTGGAACTAGACGATGTTATGCTAAGGAAAATAAGTCAATCAGAGAAAGACAATTATCATATGATCTCTCTGATATGAGGAATTTGAGAGGCAGGACGGGGGGTAATGGGGAGTAGGGAGGGAAAAAATGAAACAAGATAGAACCGGGGAAGGAGAAAAACTGTAAGAGACTCTTAATCTCAGGAAACAAACTGAGGGTTGCTGTGGTGGGGGTGGAGGTGGGGGTAGGGTCGTTGGGTTATGGGCACTGAGGAGAGTATGTGCTATGGTGAGTGTTGTGAATTGTGTAAGACTGATGATTCACAGACCTGTGTAATTGTGTAAGACTGATGATTCACAGATCCTGAAGCAAATAATACATGTTAATTTTAAAAATGCACTGTTAAATTTTTTATTCAATAGTTAACATTGTATTAAGGATTTTTACAACAATGTTACTCAGGAATATTGGCTTATAATTTTCTTGGAGTGTCTGCCTGGTTATGGTATCAGGGTGATGCTAGCCTCATAAAATGAGTTTGGAAGCATTCCCTCTTCTACTTTCTAGAAGAATTTAAGGATTGTTATTAATACTCCTTTGAACGTTTGGCAAAATTCATCCTTAAAGATACTAGGTCCTGGGCTTTTCTTTGTTGGAAGATTTTTTATTACCAGGTTAGTACCTTGTTATTGGTCTGTTCAGGCTTTCTATTTCTTCCTGATTCAGTTTTGCTAGGTTGCTGGTTTCCAGGAATTTATTCATTTTTTTGTAGGCTGTCCAGTTTGTTGGTATATAGTTTTTCCTAACCGTCTCTTAAAACCCTGTTTTTTCCTCCTGAGGCATCCATTGAAATGTTTACTCTTTCATCTGATTTTATGAGTCTTTTCTCTCTTTTTCTTACTCTAATAGTTTGTCAATTTTATCTTTTAAAACAGCAATTCAAAAGCTTCATTATTTTTTGTTATTCTCCATTTGACTTACATCTGCTCTAATTTTTATCATTTCCTTCCTTTGGCTAATTTGGGCTTGGTTTGTTCTTGTTTTAGTTCCTTGTGGTATAAAGTTAGTTTGTTTGATATCTTTCTTCTGTTTTAATGTAAGCATAATTCACTAAAACTTCCCTCTTAGGGGCGCCTGGGTGGCTCAGTGGGTTAAAGCCTCTGCCTTCGGCTCAGGTCATGATCCCAGGGTCCTGGAATCGAGCCGCACATTGGGCTCTCTGCTCCGTGGAGAGCCTGCTTTCTCCTCTCTCTGCCTGCCTCTCTGCCTACTTGTGATCTCTGTCTGTCAAATAAATAAATAAAATCTTTTAAAAAATAAAAAACTTCCCTCTTAGCTTTTGCTGTAGTCCATAGATTTGATATGTTGTTTTTGTTTGTTTTGAAATACTTTTTAAACTTTTTTTATTTTCTCTTTGACCCAATGATTTTTTCCCTTTTTTTGTTTCTTTCTCATTTTTTTAAAGGACTTTTTTCATTTAAGTATAATTAACATACAGTGTAATATTACTTTCAGGTGTATGATGTAATTCAACAATTCCACACATTTCTCAGCACTCACCAAGTATACTCTTAATCCTTTTCTACCTATTTCACCCATCCCCCTATCAACCTCCACTCTGGCAACTACCAGTTTGTTCTCTGTCTGTAAGAGTCTATGTTTTTATTTTTTTATTATTATCATTTCTTTCTTAAATTTCTCATATGAATGAAATCATATGGTATTTGTCTTTCTCTGACTGATTACTTTCACTTAGAATTTAACTCTCTAGGTCCATCTGTTGTTGTTGCAAATGGCAAGATTTCATTCTTTTTTATGGCTTAGTAATATTTCTGTGTGTGTGTGTGTGTGTGTGTGTGTGTGTACACCTCTTCTCTTTCCATTCATCTATTGATAGACATTTGTTTGACCCAAAGTTTCTTAAGACAGAATTATTTAGTTTCCACACATTTGTAAATTTTCTCATTTTCTTGCTATTGTTGATTTTTATCTTTATTCCATTTTGGTCAGAAAAGATACTTGGAGTGATTTTGATGTTCTTAAATGTGCTAAGACTTGTTTCATGACCTTTCATGAGATCTATCTGGAATATTCAGTATGCCTTTGAGTAGAATATGTATTCTGATCTTGGGTAGAAATTTCTGCATAGGTCAGTTAGATCCATTTGGTCTATAATGTTGTTCAAGTCAGCTATTTTTGTATTGATTTTCTGTCTGGATGTTCTATCCATTATTGAAAGTGGAGTATTATAGACCCATACTATTTTGTATTTCTGTCAATTTCTGTCTTAAATCTGTCAATATTTGTTTTATATATTTAGCTATACTGGTATTGAGCACATTTATAATTGTTCTATTTTCTGTTGAAGTGATGTTTTGATCATTATGTATTGACCGTAAGAGAAAGTTTTAAACTTAAATTTCTTTTTTTCTGACATACATATAGCCAATCCTCCTTTCTTTTGATCATCATCTGCATGAAACATCTTTTTTTATCCCTTCACTTTTGGCCTATATGTGTCTTTAATACTAAGGTGTGTCTCTTATAGACAGAATATCACTGGATCTTGTTGTTTTTTTGGTTTTTTTTTTGTTGTTGTTTTTTTCAAAACACTCAGGCACTATAAGCCTTTTGATTGGCAAACTTAATGCATTTACATTTAAGGTAATTATTGTTAAGTGAGAAATTTACTGTTGCTATTTTTAAAAATTGTTTTGTTTGTATAATTGTTTTGTTTTTCTCTTCTTCTCTTGTGTTACTTTGTTACTTGATAATTTTTTGAAGCGATTTTTTTGTGTTTTTTTCCCTTTATCTTTTGTGTGCCTATTACAGTTTTTCTTTTTTCCATGATTAGCTCAAGAGTTGCAAAAAAATCTTGTAACTATGACCTTCCATTTTATTTTGGTAACATTTTCAACCATGTATAAAAACACTGATCTTTTATTATCTCCACATATACATACACTTTGTGCTCTTGTAGACAGCATGTTTCTTTTTATATTGTGTAAAAATATTTTTACCTATTGACTTTCACATTAAGTTAAAGCAATTTACAAATCATCTTTACTATTACACTAACCTATGTATGTTTATTTTTTTCCATTACATATGAGATTTCATACTGCTGTTTAGCATTTCATTTTCATTTTCATTTCAATTTGGAGAAATCCCTTAAGCATATCTTGTAATGCAGGTCTAAGAGTAACAAATTCTCAGTTATTGTTTGTCTGTGAAAGACATTATCTCTCCATTTTTAAGGAACGATATTTCTGAGTACAGTATTCTTATTTGGCAGTGTTGTTGTTGTTGTTTTTCTTTCAGTACTCTAAATATATCTTCCCACCCTCTACTGGGTGCAAGGTTTCTACTGAGAAATCGACTTATACTCTTAGGGAACAGTTTAGAGAGGGAAAATCTTATATGTGATGAATCACTTTTCTCTTACTGCATTAAAAATTCTCTTTGTCATTAACTCTTAACAATAACTATAATGTGTCAGTGTAATCATTGGGCTGAGCCTATTTCAGGACCTTTGAGCTTCATGAATATTGATGACCACTTCCCTACAAAGATTTAGGAGGTTTTCAGCCATTATTTCTTTCTGTTCCTTTCTCTGTCTTCTCCTTCTGAGACTCCCAAAGTGCACACATTGATTCTCCATGATGTCCTATAAATCATGTAAGATTTCCTCACTCTTTTTCATACTTTTATCTTTTTTCTCCTCTGACTGGATTATTTCAAATGAACTTTCTCCGAGTTGACAGATTCTTTCTTCTACTTGAGTGAGTCTACTATTGAAGCACTCTATTGCATTTTTCATTTCATTCATTGTATTCTTCAACTCTAGAATCTGTTTAGTTCTTTTTTTGTGATTTCTATCTCTGTTAAACTCACATCTTATTCAACTATTATTATTTTAATTTCATTAAGTTATCTAACTTTGTCCTCTTAGAGCTCACTGAGCTTCCTTAAAACAATACTTTTGGTGCCTGGGTGGCTCAGTTGTTAGGCATCTGCTTTTGGCTCAGGTCATGATCCCAGGGTCCTGGGATGGAGCCCCATATTGGGCTCCCTGCTCAGCGGAGAGCCTGTTTCTCCCTCTCCCACTCCCCCTGCTTGTGTTCCCTCCCTTGCTGTCTCCCTCTCTGTCAAATAAATAAATAAAATCTTTAAAAAAAAAAAAACAATAATTTAAATTTACTGACTGATCTTCCTTTCTTTGGAGCCAGTTACAAGACAATTATTAAGCTCTTTTGGTGGAGTCATGTTTCCTTGACTTTTGTGTTTCTTATAGCCTTGCACTGATGTCTGTACATTTGAAGAAGCAGTCACCTCTTCCAGATTTTATGGACTACCTCCAGTGGGGAAAGAACTATGGGTGGTTGTCAGGACACTAGCTGAGTAGAACAGTGGCTCTAGCTCCAAAGGGAGGGGGAACCACAGAGAAGGTTCTGGCTTCAGAAAAGATGCAGCAGTTTACACTCTATGAAGCTCATATACATGAGGTCAACATCATAAAAAAACTACAAGATTCTGTGGCAGACCAAGGGTGTAGGTTCTACAGCAGCAACAAGGGCTATTGGCTCTTCAGTGTCAAAATCTGCTGCAGTTCCCCTGTTTTCTTATTCCCCACAGGAGGAAGTCATGGCCAAAGTATCCTCCTGGGGCTTGCTCCAGTACAGGAGTATACTTGCTGCAGTGTTGGTGCTGGTGTCTAAAATGGGTACACTTATAGCTGCCACAGAGCCAGGGTCACAGGTATTTACACGGTTATGATGATGAGTGGCAGCTGCAGCCCCAGAAGAATGTAGGAACTGTGATGCCTCCTTCTCCAGGGGGAGGCACAGTGGTATGGACTCCAGGCAGCTCCATCTGCTGGGTTAAGCATCAGTGAAGACTGCAGGTATCCTCAGTAGCATAAGTTCCAGATGTCCAGAGTGGTGACAAGGCCTGTTATTGCCTTCCTCCTCTCCTTTCATGCACGGGGGAAATTACACATTGGGATCTTTCTTGGCATCAAACTATGATGGACTGAATGGCGTGAAGCAGGTAAAATGTCTCTTAAACTTTTCTATGTGACCATTTTGAGTTTTAAGCTCCTAAAGGTGTCTGTAGCTTCTTAAATGTACTCTAAGCTCTCCCAGAGCTATTTTCATCAGTATGTAGGTGTTTATAATTGGTTATTTTTTTAATGGGGGGAAATAACTGTTGGGACTCCTAGTTCACCATTTTGTTGATGTGAATCCAGAAAATACTTTACGTTTAAAAGATTCATTTCCACTCTTTGGTCTCAATCATAGAAAAAAGATAACAAAGGGGACATCACCCTTTGGAAAGCATCAAAATAAGAAGCACACGTTGTGCCACTACTGTGGCCCTCAGCCCTAACACATCTTCATGTCAAAAGTTGACCTGTGGCAAATATGGCTACCCTGCCAAATAGAAGAGAGAAAATAACTGGAGTGCCAAGGCTAAAAGATGAAATACCACTAGGACTAGTCAAATGAGGCCCCTAAAAATTGTATACCACAGATGCAGGCATGGATTTTGTGAAGAAACAGCACCTGCACACAAGAAGGCAGCTGTTGCACCATCCAGTTCATCTTAAGGATTTCAATGATTGGTCACATAATAAATGTTCTGGTTTTAAAAAATAATAATAATTTCCTAAATTCCAGTTTCCAGTTCCACACATAAGGAACTTGGATATTGCCACTCCTCCCTAACAGCAAGTAGAAACCTGAATAGAACGTAAATCAAACTCTTTTTAGATCCACAAGAGAGCAAAAAATACAAGACAAACCACTGCCCAAAGATTGGAGAAACAGACTAGCGAATACAGAGTGTCACAGCTTAACATAGCAGAGATTTAAAGGTAGAAAACACTGTGGAAAACAATGCCAGTATAGGAATACCAAAACTATAATTGAAGAACTGCTGGAGGCGCCATTCTCCTGAGAGTTAAAGGCTGAGTTAAAACTCCATGGGCCGCATCATAGGGGAGGACCCCATAATTCTAATTTACTTCCAGGAGCTCAACTAGGTTCTCACAATAAATAGTGGAGAAAAACCCTTTCATGCATCTGGCAGGGGAAGAGAGAAAGGAAGCATTTTGAAATATACCAGAGCAAGCTCTCATGAAAATCAAACTAACCCAACCTACTAGAGCATTATCAGCACATAATAGGGTCCAACCTACTAAAGCATTATCAGCACATAATAGACCTAGGGAAGGGAAATGCCTAATTACAGTCACCTTTAGCCTTCCATATAAGATAAAGGAAATACCTAACTCCAACCCACACTAGCCAGCCATTCTGACCCAGCTAAGAGAGAGAAAAAACTGAGAAACACTTGTGAAGTTCACAGACCAGTTCAGAAGCACAGACTCCCTAAAAAGACTGAGAGCTAATCATAGAACTATAGCACTCAGCCCCTTCCCCATACCTTACCACCACATTACTAAAGGTATATTTACAAAAGTTCCTTTACCTAACACTTCATGTCAAGTTACATAGATTGAATGTTTGTATGCCCCAAAACTCATGTTAAACTAATCCTAATGTGATGGTTTTTGGAGGTGGCAGCTTTGGGAAGTGATTAACTCATGAGCACAGAGCTCTGATGAATGGGATTAGTGTCCTTATTTTAAAAAAAAAGACAGCCAAGATAGTTTCCTGCCCCTTCCACCATGTAAAGACACAGCAAAAAAATGACCTATGCAACAGGAAGTAAGTCCTCAATAGAACTAAATCTGCTGGCACCTTCATCTTGAACTTCCCAGACTCCCAGAGGTATAAGGAATAAAATTCTCTTATTTAAAACCCATCCAATATGCTATTTTGTTATAGCAACCTGAGCAGACTAAGACATCCATTTACCAAAAGAAAATTACAACAAATATTAAAAAGCAAGAAATTAGAAGAAACAGGCCAAGCACCAGAGCCACACATGGCAGGAAGAGTGCCATCATCAGATAGGGAACTTAAAACAAGTAGGATTAATATCCAAAATGCTCTAATGAATAAAGAAAACAGAAGGCAAAAACAGGTGAGAACCACACAAAAGGCAGAAAAAGAATGCATGATAAAAATAGGAGCAAAAAACGGGGGGCATTAAATAGAAAACAGTAACAAATGTGGTAGATATTAATCCAACTATATCGATAATCCTTGAATGTCAATGGTCTGAATTCACCAATTAAAAGACAGAGATAGGGACACCTGGGTGGCTCAGTCAGTTAAGACATTGCCTTCGACTCAGGTCATGATCCCAGGGTCCTGGGATGGAGTCCCATACCAGGCTCCTTGCTTAGCAGGGAGTCTGCTTCTCTCTCTGCCTCTGCCTGCCACTCTGCCAGCTTGTGCTCTCTCTGAAAAATAAATAAATAAAATCTGAAAAAAAGAAAAAAAAAAAAAGATTGTCAGAGTGGATCAACAAGTAAGACCCACTATATAAGACTTGTATAGCAGTCTTGCTGTCAATAACAGTCCCACTTTAAATATAAAGACAAATATAAATTAAAAGTAAATGGAGAAAAACATACCATGCTAACAGTAATCAAAAGAAAGCAAGAGTAGATATATTAATTTTAGACAGTACAGACTTCAAAGCAAGGAAGATTATCAGGGCTAAAGAAGATCATTATATAATGATAAAGAGGCCAGTTCTCCAAGAAGACATAACAATTCTTAACATGTATGTTCCTAACAACAAAGCAGCACTATATGAGGCAAAACTGATAGGACTGCAAGTAAAAATAAATGAATCCACTATCACAGTTGAAGACTTCAATACTCTTTCTCAGAAATGGACAGAGTAGCAGGCATAAAATCAGTAAAGACATAGTGGGAATCAATAACACCATAATCAAAAATAGATATAATTGACATCATTTATAGCAATGAAAGCACATATGAAAATCTAAGTTTCCACCTTAGGAAAATAAAAAAGAAGACCAAATTAAATTAGAAGTAGTCAAAAGAAAAATGAGTAGAATTGGAGCAGAAATCAATAAAATTGAATATGAGAAATAAATAGAGAAAATCAATGAAACCAAAAATTGGGTCTTTGAAAAGATCAAACCTATAAGTCTCTAGCCTGGTAAACTAAGAAAAAAAGAGAAGACACAGTTACTAATATCAGAGTGAAGAAGGGTACATCACTACAGATCCCATAAACATAAAGGAATACTATGAACTCTATGCCCATACATTTGATAAGCCAGATAAATTGGACCGATTTCTTGAAAGACTCAATCTTCCCAAACTCACACAAGAAAAAACAGATGATCCAAATATGCCTCTATTTTAAAAACTGAATCAGTAATTAATAACCTTCCAGAAAAAGAAAGCACCAAACCCAACTGGGTTCACCAGCAAATTTTACCAAACATTTAAAGAACACATTATATCAATTCTCTACAAACTGAGAGGATAGAAGCAGAAAGAATATTCCTTAACTCATTCTATGAAGCCAGCATAACCCTAATACCAAAACAAGGACATTACAAGAATAGAAAACTACAGACTATAATCGCTCATGATTCTACATTAACTCTTTTTACACTGTTTGAGATTTGTAATTATAATTCTATAAAATCAATCATATTGTGTTATTATGTTATTGTGTCTTTTCATTTCTAGAAACAATATTTCTCATTGCTGATTGATATTCAGGGGAAGACCAAGGAAATCAAATGCAAAGAAAAATCTTATTGAAATAGTTATTGATTTTTCAGCTGAGAATCATTTATCCTTATTCTAAATGATCCAATTTAAAATTTTTATTCTATAATCCTCAATGTTTTTTATTTACTTGAATATAGTTAATACACAATGTTGTATTAGTTTCAGATGTACACATAGTGATTCAACTTCTCTATACATTATGCTATGCTCTCCACAAGTATAGCTACCGTCTGTCACCATACAACATTACATTATCATTAACTAGACTCCCCATGCTGTCCCTTTTATTCTCCTAATTTATTCATTCCATAACTGTAAGCCTTTATCTCCCACTCCTCTTCACTTATTTTTCCCAACCCTCCCATACCCCTTTCCTCTGGTAACCATCAATTTGTTCTATTTATTTATAAGTCTGATTCTGCTTTTTGCTTGTCTATTCATAAGTTCTGTTCTTTAGATTTCACCTATGAGTAAAATCATAAGGTATTTATCTTTCTCTGATTTAATTCACTCAGCGTAATACCCTGAGTCCAACCATGTTATTGCAAATGGCAAGATTGCATCCTTTTTATAGCTGTATAATATTACATTGTTCAAGTTTTTATGTTTAAATATAGTAATATAGTAAAGGGGAAAAAAAAAGTCTATGGTTTTATTTGCCTACAAGTTCCAAATGAGTAAACTGAAACATAGCTATAAAAAAAAAAATTTACTGAAATCTTGGGTTTTATGTTAATAAATATACACTATCCAGAAGAAGGAAGATGAAAATCCTACTATGTACAAACCAGAATACACCAAGAATATTACGCTTAGTTCTAGTATCATATTAAAAAAAGAAAGAAAGAGAAAGAAGGAGACTCACAAACCAAAGAAGAGCCCTAGATAACTTAAAAGGAAAATAAATTATCATGAATTTAAATAACAAGAATTTCAAAAATATTTGGAACATTTATCCTTACTAGAAAAAGACTGAAAAAGAGATTGAAAAGAAGTCACAGAAAAATGGAGAAAAAGTAGGCAGCAGGCAGGCAAATTTAGATCAGTTTAAGAAGGAAATTGCAAGGAATGGAGTTGTCCACTATTGAAACAATAAACCTTAGAGTTTGTGAGTTCTTTATCACAAGAGGTGTTCAAGCAGAGCTGGTGGTTACTTCATAGAGATTTAAATATAATTCCTTCAATAATATTCATTGAGCAACAACTAGCTAGCTAAGAGGCACAGTAGATCTAAGAGTACTCTAGCCTTGTAAAGATAAGAGTCAATGATCCTAAAATATAGAAAGTAGATGAAATAGCTACATTTCAACTTACCTTTTTTTCCTCCTGTAATATTATTACTTCATAAAATCGTGGGAGATTTAAGCAATAATTTTGTTGTTGATCTTTCTTGATGTTAATATTTTCATAATGAGGTGTCTTTTTCCTTTAGAAAAGTCAGAAAAATTGAGAAGCTCTCAGTTTCAAATATATTATTGTTTATATAAGCAAAGAGAGTGTTTTACACCAACATTGTCTGCCTAAAAAGTATGCAGTAATATGATCAGCTGGGTGTGTTAGGCCAATATATACTAAATTTTGTAAAATGTATTAATCTATGTTGGTTAGTTGCGCATTTTCTAATTCAGAGCATTACAATAAACTTATAATGACTCCAGAAAAAAAATAGGATGTAGGATTTATATTAGGAGTTTAAATAAAAAGCTACCCAGAAAAGTTTCCTGTGTATTCTGCTTAACATAAAACATTTTTAAAATTTCAAATCCCTTGATATTTCAACTATTTATAAAACAAAACAAAAAAGAGACATAAAGTTCAAGAAAGAATAAGAAAATAAAAGTGATTAACAGCCCAAGCTTTACAGTCAGACAGCCTGATGTGAATCCTAGCACTGTTACCTACTAGCTGTAGTGTGACCTTACACAAATCACCTTACTTCTCTAAACTTAAGAGTAGATTCTTCACCTGACTGGAAATAGTAACAACCAATTATTAAGATTGTAATGATTAAAGTTAAGTAATACAGGTAAAGTATTTAATGCCATGCATGGCCCATAAGTACACAATAACTGAGCTATCATTACTACAAGAATTTTTTTTGAGATTTATTTATTTATTTTAGAGAGAAAGAACATGAGAGGAGGGGCAGAGGGAGAAGGAAAGAGAATCTCAAGCAAACTCTCCACTGAGCACAGAGCCTGATGTGGGGCTCAGTCTCAATGACCCTAGATCATGACCTGCTCTGAAACCAAGAGTCAGACACTTAACCAACTGTGCCACCCAGGTGCTCCTACAAGAATTATTTTTAAATAGGCTATACTGACTATACTATTTCTTCTACTTCTTAAACAGAATTTAAAAAAAAAACCCTCATATTAAACATTTCCAATGAACTATGTTGAACATAAACATTTTTTAAAAGGTAAAAGTAAAACATAAAAACAAATGTTTAAGTTATTAATTGCAAATAATTTGTTTGACATTGCTATAATTTAAATACCCATTTAACATCTCAGTTCATTGGTGAATGCTGACTTCACTCATTTTTTTCACACAAAATTCAACAAATGAACTTGTTTTCAAAACCTCAAATACTCTTGTGGATAACAAATTTATATTTGGGAGATCAGAAGGGTCACATATCATTTTGGTCTGTGTCTTTCCCAAAAAGAGACTTAGACGCTTATCTTTCCATTTACAGTAACCAAGTATCTCCATCTTTATACTCTATCAAATATCCCAGAATCATTCTGACTTAATCAGTAAGTAAAAGATTAAGAAAAATGAAAAATAAAAAGGTACAAAATGTCAACTACCAGAGAGAACCAAGACAACTCCAAATAAAAGGCAAGGTGAAGGCAGCAAAATCAAAGAGCAGACAAATTATGGAAATGGTGACGTAAATGAAGCAGTCTAGAATGCCCCTATATGGATACATTTCAAAGCAAAAGTGAAAATGTGAATAGAAGAACACAGGAAATAAAAAAGTTCAAAGAGAAAGTAACATTAAAAAACAAGGAATTAGAATGGGAGTGGGACAGGGTTGGAGAAACAAAAAAGACTATTGGGAAAAACTGCCAAGCAAAATCAGAGCAATAAAGGTTAAAGAGAGTCCCAGATATGCCTGCAGTATTTAGTTAGAAATGTAGTGGAATGGAAGGAAAGCAATCATCAAAGAACTACATACCTTTAAAAAAAGTTACTTTTGCCTTATATTTATTAAACCTCAATAAACTGATGAGCAGGTAGGCAGGCAAGCAGGCAGACAGACAGAAAGACAGAGAGATAAGCAAACCAGCCAAACTGAAAGAAAAAAGGATAAAATTAGAATACTGAATAATGAAAACATATGTCAAGAGGATGAAGAGAGCTAATCAGAACATTTCATAGACTCTTTTGTTTGGAATAATGACAAAGACATTAAGTTAGACCCCATTAAGCTAAATAAACATATTAAAGTTCTAGTGTACTACTGAAAGAATAAAAATACAAGGTGTACCTCTCATATTAGGAGAGTTCAGAAAAATGAAGAAGAAAAGAGAATAGGGTATAAATTCCCCAAAATAAGAACCATGTTTTACTCTTTTTATTCTTAGTTACTATGTGTAGTACTACCACACAGAAAGAATTCAAACAATGTTTGTTCAGTAAATGAACATTAGCAAGGGTGTCTAAGAAAGTCTCAGCTACAACCACCACTGGTATATAGATATGTTTGAATCTGTCTAGGAAACTAATTAAATAGGTAATTATGGTGGGACTTCCTATTTTAAAAAAACTCACTCTATAAGAGAAAATGAATCAGGCGGATAAGCTGGATCTTGTTTAAAAATTATAATGATGAAAACAGGTGATAGATTCTGAGAACCACATGTTATTTGTCATTGAATTTTGTCATCCATGCACCCACATCTAAGGCCTCATGGGAGTATGAGTAGGAGAAAATAAAGTAGGAATGGGAGTAGAAGAAAATAAAGACAGAATGAGTTATTTTACCAGAAATGTATTTCCTAGTTAAACTTCATAAATATAACCTCCAAACTGATGCCATGGCTCTGAGCCCACACTTGAGAATGGCTTCTAAATCTATCATTTAGTCGGAAGAATGGACACCAGAGCCAGGCACAAATGAATATATTAGAATACTTTCCAGTCAAGAATTACATTAGAGGTATACTACATTTATATATGTATGTATGTATGTATGTATGTATGCATGTATGTATGTATTTTTTACTTACTGGACTATATTATACTGTCCAGGACCAGGCCCTGACTTTGTAGGTAACTCGAGTCTTCCCAAAGAGTTGCCAAAATGTATCCCCTTGTATTTCAAAGTTGCATTGGAAAAATCCTTTAAAAAAAAAAAAAAAAGCGAAAATGAGACATAGTTTAAATAAGCCATGAAACAGTGTTTAACTACATTTAAGTCTAAATCTAAAGGAAGGACAGCCTTAGTCAAAGGGTTCCACTAACAATTGCAAAAGTCTTCTCTCAACCTAAATTAAGACTGCTGTGCACCATCCCACTCCTGAGTCAGCCAGGATTCCTAGAGAAGCATCTCTAGTTTTAGCATATCCTCAACCAATATGAACAGCTCTCTTGGCAGTACACTTAGCAATCTAAAACCTTAAGGGCAATAAAGATGAGCTCCTCATCATTTAAAAAAGGGAGGGTAGGGCAGTACTATATGATTTAAGGAATAGAGAGTCTGTTAAAAATAATCTTAATTAAATAGAAATTAAATTAATTTCCAGAAATCAAATTCAAATTCAAGTATCACCAACAGATAGTAGATAATTTCTAATTACCTAGCATTTAAACTATAATAAATTCATGCAATTTTCAAATAGCAACAAATATATGACAAACGAATTAAATACTATCCCCAGTTCATTCTATCAATGCTTGAGGTCCAGATTCATCCTTTAATGCCAAAGAAATTATTTGTGACAAGAGACATCAACAATCATGCTTCCTTTGCATCCACTATAATAAATGTCAAAATTTAAGCATGACCCTGAAAAGTTCACTTTAGGAAAGTTAAAGGACATGGTTTCATCAGAAATTAATAAAATAATGAAATATAAGAACAGTAACTTCTCTTACAGAAATTCCCTTTTGTTCACCTAATAGATTCTAAATTGAGCAATCACTCAAAAATTTCCTTAAAAATCATTTTTTAACTGAAGGTAAAAGGTAAACTCTGGCCTACTTACCTTATTTTTTAATTCATATTTGTAAAAATAAAGCTTTAAAATAAGCTTGGATTAATAATCCAATTTATACACATATAAAAAATAAAATCCCCATGACAAACTTGTAGCTTAACTGCATAAAACAGTGTCACTTGTCCCAGGTGACTATTACTCTTCTAAAACAGTGGTACCAACCTCTCTTGATTATCATTATAAATAATAATTAATAAAATAAATAGCAATATTAGTGAATAAAGTATAATTGCAATTCAAAATGGTGACTCAAACCCATATCTGCCCAACTCCTACCAAAATTTCAAAAAAATTTTATAAAATAGACACAAATCACCAGTACTAGAATCTAAGAGATAGTATCAGTCATGTTCCAAATCTTCAAAGAATTTCTGGAAAATATAACATAGCAGAGAATACAACCAGAAACAGAACTCACCACATGTGAAAAGAACCTCCTCTGAAGCCTACTGATGAACCCAATGAGACAGAAATCAGAGATTAGGATGGACTCTTTAGTGGAAAGTAGGGAGGAATTCTCTACTAATACCCTCAGAGATTTGTGCCACGGCCATTACATAAAGAGATGAAAGACAATGTTCACCCACTCTATTCTTGGCATGCATGGTTGGAAATAAATTAGAAGCTCTGGCACTGGCCCCTAATGAGGACAAGCTCTGTTTAGAGCGGTACCATTCCAGAAAGCTTTGGGATGCCACAACAAAATCCAAAAAGCATCTGGTACAGCACTACAATTCCCTACTATGTGAAAATGCCTTTTGCTTCCTAGAACTTAGCATTAACTAGCCCTCAGATGTTACAGAATACAACACAATAAAACTAAACTTTCCCTTCTACACCCACCTGATCTTAAAGAATTAAATAGGGGCCAATAAAATCTCTGACAGAAATTTGATGTTTCCATGAAGTGAAATAGGACCTCTGTCGATTCTTTTTATAGATGTAATCCCACAGAGAAACTGAACTGCAGTTTTTCTACAGGTTTCCCCTGCTTTGATTTCCCTTGTTTATTCTTGCTTGGGGTGGTAGAGGATGTTGGAGCTGAGGGTAGAGAAACAGGGAGTTATTAATTAAGTCTAAGTAAGATTCAGACATGTTTTGAAATGTCTAGTGAACAGGGCAAATCAACCAGAAGGTGAATGTGAAAACTAATCCCATGGGAAGCAGCTAATCATAATGACCCTCATCCAGTAAGAAAATCTTACTGCCCAAAAAGTAGCAAATGTTAAATATTGAATATTTCCTGTGGACTGAATTAGCCCTCTAACAGTTCCCACTGGATTTTTGCCTGTGTCCTGGAGGGTACAAAAAGGCTATGACAAAAATCTAAAAGATTTCTTTCATTAAAGACTGGTAAAACTCAGTGCTACTTTTAGACCCCTATAATACAATGTAAAACAAAGAGAGAAAGACATTATTCCCCAACTTCACCCCAGCTCATCATGCAGCTTTAGCTGTGATCAAGTACATTGGTAGAACTTCCCAGCAGAGAGCACCATCTGGTAAGAGACTGAAGTGCCTACTGGAACGGCAGCTGTCTCAGTGGAAACAGACTTATTCAGGAGTATGGTCAAGACAGTCCCTGAGGACTCCCAGAAACACCCAAAAAGAAGTTGCCGAAGGCTAGAAGACCTCTAAATCAATAGGAGGAGATACTTACATTTGAGTTATTAACAAAATTGTGACTCTCTTTAGTACCCACAATCCAATGAAGCCTGGGAAAACTTGTTACATAAATAAAAAGGATTAATCCTTATTTCCACTAGGAATATTTCCAGCACTATAAGTGGCCTCAATGTACTTAGATTATTAATATGTAGATCCATTCTAATGAATTATAACACAAAGAGCAGAGAGGTATTTTCCTATCTTCACTATAGACATTCAGCTTTAACACACTTATGAAGCTATAACACTATAAAGCACTGAATCAAAGTAAGGTGATATTATTACCATTATTATTATCATAAGTAGGTTGTCTAGTTGATACATGATTCTCAAGCCCAGATCTTTGTCAGTACTAGAAGGAACAGAGCTATGAAGAAAAATTGAAAGAGCTATCTCACCAACCTCTATAGCACTTAGAGTATACACTGCTTTGGCACTCCTGAGCATGACACAAAAGGAAATAAGGCAGTCAGATCACCCAAAGGCTTTGGATCTGGATTGCAGAGACAAATGTAACACCTAGCATGAGAGTATAGAAAAATGGGACAGCCTGACATGTCCAGCAGAGCTACAGATGGTAGCAGATGAATACTGGAAGAAACTGTGGCATCCACTAGAGTAGCTGAAAAGCAGCCTGTTCCTTTGGGTGAGTGGCAACTCCAAAGACTGCTGCACCCTACAGAGCTTTAGGAAAAGAAAGAATGTCAAGCCACACAAGACTTCTTTTTTCTAAAGTAAGTGTTGTAGATCATCTTTCAAATGGATTTACCTAACATAGCCATGAATTTCAAAATACATAGTTTTGTGTACAGAAAGAGCAAAATATCTTTGTTGCATTATACTTTATTTTTTAATTAGAAATTAACAGAAATTCCATAATTGTGCAAATTTTAGGCATAATAAGTAAAGTACACAAATGTTGAACTCTGTTCTAATATAACCATGTTAGATATGTTAGATATTTTATATATTTCAGGCAGGAGCATATCTGCTATGTTTATTTACTATAACCTATAGATTTTTTTTTAATCAGCATTTTAAGACAGCATTTTGGTAAATCATCTCTTACATCACATTTTTATAGCCTAAAAAATACATGTTAAAGTTTTATATTAAGTCTTTTAACACAGCATTTCAAAACCTTGAGTAGAATTAGGTCTAGGAAACTCTTCAGGTTAATTTACACTGTTGTGATTTTGTGGTTCAACTGTTTAATAATTCTTAAGGTAATCCAGCAGAAGGAAAGATCATACATATACATACACACCATTCAAGACATTAGCAAAATCCTTTTCCTGTACATACACTAAAATTCATTTCACCCAAATCATATGAATTGACAACTACTTTTTTCACTGAACTCTTTAACTACAGAGGTTACTCAGGTAAATGTTCAATCTGAAATTTAATTTAAACCCCTCTTAAAAATGGAGGACAGAAAATGAAAAATAAATTGATGCACTCTTAACTCTAAATCATACTCTCTTTATGTCAAGAAGTGTTGACAATACCAACTTCAAGGTCATTGTCAACTTGGAAAATCATTAGCAAATAAAATATGACTTAATTGAAGCAAACTCAGCAGGGAGCTGCATTATTTTAAGTAAATGCTGCAATATAACTTGAAGAAGAATTACTAACTGCCACTCCCATTGACAATAAAATGTATGAAGAAGGGGCTATGCAACTTTTCCACCATGTCTTTTCCATAATTAAGTATGGAAATAGAATTTTTGAAGAATTTAAAGTCCCAAAGTGCATCAATTCAAACACTAATGGATTGTTCTCCAGGGTGGCAGCACACAGGTAGTTCCCAGCATGTTATCATTAGCAAATGTCAATGCCATAATTCCACCACAAACTTTGCTTGTGAAATCCACCTCTAAAAAGTAGGCTTCTAGTGGTTACCTGGGCTCTTCTTAAAAAAGAAAGAGAGAGGGTGCGTGGGTGGCTCCGTGGGTTAAGCCGCTGCCTTCAGCTCAGGTCATGATCTTAGGGTCCTGGGATTGAGTCCCGCATCGGGCTCTCTGCTCAGCAGGGAGCCTGCTTCCCTCTCTCTCTCTCTCTGTCTGCCTCTCTGCCTACTTGTGATCTCTCTCTGTCAAATAAATAAATAAAATCTAAAAAAAAAAAAAAGAGAGAGAGATAGAACACAAGAGAGACACTAAATTTTATAACTCAAATGTTATAGAAAGTAATTTATGTAGAGACTTTTCCCTTACAGATTGAAAAAGCTAAAACTTATCATTTGTTGGCTAGAGTCTTACACAACTCTTAATTTCAGAGCCTGTTTTCTATTTAAACTATGTAAAATATCTCCAGCATATATTATTCACCAGTTCAGGGAAGAACCACAACTATTTCACACCTCTTGGATTATTTTCTTAATCTTCTATTAATATTCACTCCTCTAGAAACTGAGCCCATATATAAGATTATCTCACAAAGCAACTAAAGTGATACATAGAATTATCAGATATTGGGTAAAATTTAAATGAACATTACTACAGCATCAATTTCACAATTCCTATACAGTCTATAGGAATCTGCATTTTTTTTGCTGAAGGAAAAATAAAATAAATTTTATATGTCAAAGTAGTGTTTATTCATTAGGTCTAGGAAACTCTTCAGGTTAATTTACACTGTTGTGATTTTGTGATTCAACTGTTTAACAATTCTTAAGGTAATCCAGGTTTTGTACATCTAGGTAAGCCTGGAGGCAAGGTTCTAGCCCTTGAATAGATGATAGACTATTCTAAAACAAAGAAATAGTGTATATGGAAAGTTTAATTTTAAAGAAAGAATAACCATTTTGAGATTTAAGGTAAGAGTATTCAGAGAATTGTTTAAGTTAAGGCCAAAGATCTAGGACTATTGTAAAAAAAAGAGCTTAAGCAAGGACAAATAACTATTAAGTGGTGAAGCCAAGAAACATACCCAGGTGGTATACTCCATTCAACTACATCTCCTAACTTTTCCTCACCTTGAACAGAATATACTGCTATTAAACCATAGGACTTCTCTAATTTCACTACAATTTTTACATAATTTATCTCTACTGTTCTTCTAAGCATCTTACTCAAATATCTAAAATACTGGCACTGTCTGCTGAAGAAGACTAATTATTTTGAGATTATTAACAGGATGGTGGGATCGTCAAGGCCTGGAAAACCAGGTACGGCAAAGGAAAAGAAGGCAAGATACTCATGGGACAAAAGACCCCCGAGTCAGAAGAAATGGAAATTCTCTGAGAATAGGAGACACATCTGTAAATTACAATGTCCTTCCTCTCCATATTTCCAGAGATAACCTCGTTCTTTGTAACTTTTATAGCATAAAACAGTCCAAACCATGAGAGACTCTGGACTCTGGGGAAAAAACTGAGGGTTACAGAATAGAGGGGGGTGGAGGGATGGGGTAACTGGGTGATGGTGTCAAGGAGAGCACATGTTGGGATGAGCACTGGGCTATATGCAACTAATGAATTGTTGAACACTATAACAAAACCTTATGATGTGCATATGTTGATTGAATGAACATAATGAAAACAAACAACTGTACTTGAACATAAAATGTATCATTTCTACTGTGTTCCATAATCAATAGAAATCAAATAGAGGAGTTACAAGCTAAAAATAAAATAATACTGGCTTATGTATTTGCCATTATCATTGTTCTTTAATTCTTTGTGTAGATTTGAGTTACTATCTTAATGACCTTTCATTTCAGCCTGAAGGACTGCCTCTAGCATTTCTTTAGAGGAAGTACTAGAGACAAATTCTTTCAGTTTCTGTTTACTTGGGAATGTTTTATTTCACCTTCATTTTCAAAGAACAGAATTCTTGATTGGAAGTCTTTTTTTCTTTTTCCCAGCACTTGAAAATATCATCCCATTGCCTTCTGGCCTCCATGGTTTCTGGTAATCTTATTTCTGGTAATCAACTGTTATTCTTATTGGGGAATCCCTTGTCACTTCTCCTGCTTTTTTAACACCTCTCTTTGTCTTTGGCTTTCAAAAGTTTGACTATAATGGATCTAGGTATGTATCCGTTTATATTTTATCCTGCTTGGAATTCACTGAGCTCCTTGTATGTATATATCAATGTTTTTTCAACCAATTTGGGGTGTTTTAGCCATTATCTCTTTAAACATTCTCTCTGACCCTTTTTCTTCTTTCCTTCCCAGACTTCCATTATCCATATGTTGGTCTGCATGATGGTGTCCCACAGGTCGCTTAAGCTATGTTTATTTTTCTTCATTCCTTTTTCCTTTTTCAGACTATATAGTATCAATTGATTTGTCCTCAAGTTTCCTGATTCCTTCTTCTGCCAGTTAAAATCCATTACTGAATCCCTCTAGTGAATTTTCAAGACCATAACTATACTTTTCAATTCCAGAATTTCTATTTGATTTCTTTCTAAAATTTCTAACTTTTTATTGATACAATCTATTTGGTAAAACACTGTTCTTATATTTTCCTTTAGTTCTTTAGACATAGCTTCCTTTACTTCTTTGAATATATTTAAAATAGCTGATTTAACAACTTGGTCTAATAAGTCCAATATACTGGCTTCCTCAAGAACAGTTTCTATTGATTGCTTTTCCTACATATGGACCATATTTTTTTGTTCTTTGCATTTCTCATAATTTTTTAATTTGAAAATTGTACATTTTAGATAATATAATGTGGCAACTCTGGAAATCAGAATCTCCCCCTACCACTGAAGGGTTTGTTGGTGCTTGTTTGGTTAGTGATGTCCCTGGATTATCTCTAGATTCTGTATTCTTTGTCATATGTGTCTACTGAAGTTTCAGCCTGGTTAGCTAAGTGGTCAGGTAATGGTTGGACAGTCGTTGGACAAGTCATTTCCTTAAATGCCTTGAACTAATAAGACTCCAACCTTTGTAGTGGTGCTCTGTGCATGTGTCAGCACACACCTTCAATGTTCATATAGGCAGTCTATAAGTCTACCTTCCAGTGCAGTGCCCTTACCTATAGGTAAGAGCTTTCTATTTTGTCAAGTCTGTTTTTTGCAGGGATGGGTTAGCAATGAAATTTCTTTCAGTGTTTTACAGGACTAAGCAAGTAAGAAAATATATTGAGAATAATAGAATAAAAGGTTTCTCACTGAAAAGCAAAAACTAGAACAAACCTGTGGTACTGGATTGGAATTTCTTAAGAAAAAGATATTGTCTTTTATAACCACAACATAATTATCAAAATCAGGTATCAGTATAAACTCAAAGTTTTTAATAGATAGATAAGAAATAAGTACGGATTTCTAATCCTGTCCATTGACAGCCTGAAGCAATGACACCACAGGAACAATGCATGTACATAGTATAATGATCTTGTTTTGAAATAACATCCTCCACTAAATGGAAGTAGGGCTCCTTAAAGAAATGTCTGATTCCAAGGATGGAGCAGGGAAAAAAAAATTGGTGAACCTGGAACATCTTACTGTGCCAGAAGGTAAAGAAATGCTCAAAGAATGATGAGGACATGTCAAAAAGACAAGAGATGCTAGTTTAAAGGGCTCCCAAGGATCAATTCTGAGGTAATTTAAACCTCAGAATAAATAATGAGTAATAAATGATAAATTTTTTAGTAAAAGAGGAATTCATGAATCCGTGATGATATAAATGGGAAAAAAGATAAGGAAAGCTCTCCTTTAAAGTGCCAACAAATACATGTTAAAGGAAAGATTGAGTCATAAAACCATCCCTTGATAAACATCACAGTAAAATTGAATCATGAAAGGATATTAAACTAGTGAGTTTGATTAAAATTGAATCATGAAAGGATATTAAACTAGTGAGTTTGATGATGAAAACTATATCTACTTATTCTTAAAGTAACTCCCACAAAATATTTATAAATTTTTTAAAAACAGTAATTTACACTAGATAAAACTGGAAGATACCACCTCAAATTAACATCACCAATCATGAGATAAGCAGATACCCTGTGCCTCTTTATGTGATGCACTGAGGATACATCATTGCTGGAGTATTCCTGCCAAAATATATAAACTTACTCTAATCATGATAAAATATACATAAAGCCAAAATTAAGAAATACTCTACAAAGTAAATACGCTATACTGTTCAAAAAGTCAAGGTTACAAAAGACAAAGACTAAAGAACTATTCCAAATTAAAGGAATTTTTTTTTAAGATTTTATTTATTTGACAGAGACAGAGAGAGTACACAAACAGAAGGAGTGGCAGGCTCCCCACTGAGCAGAGAGCCTGATACAGGACTCGATCCCAGGACCCTGGGATCATCACCTGAGCTGAACACAGATGCTTAACCAACTGAGCCACCCCCACAGTGGCTGCACTAGTTTACATTCATGGGTATCTGTTATGTTTGTACTGTTCTACATGTAATTATAAAAATTACAGTGAATATATATTTTTTAAAACTTTTAACAATTCAAAGGTTCTAAGACACAAAAATATCGCAGTATAGCCACAAACCAAATGGTTTCTAAAGATATTTGGGTCTAAACCCAAAGATGGAGACATGTACAAACAAAACTTACAGAGTACTAAAATTGAAGGTCAAGCCAAATCTGAAAATACCTATTCTTTGCCCAAGGTTTGTCACTCTTCAGCCTTTCCTTAAGTCTATGCTTAATTCTGGCCATCTTCCTCATGGGGATTACTTCTTCCAGATCTCATAAAAGTATAAAAATGTTAAGTTCAAAGCACTATGTACTTCAGTCTTGTAACTAAGTAAAACCAGATAAATCATTTATATTCATGGATAATTCATATATTTCAATTGGCTAAATGAAATTTTGGCTCAGTTTTGGCCAGGTTTGAACCCAAAAACCTGCATGAGATGGATGTGCTATAATATGCTTGATATTTTAATTAAAGAGAAGCTCCTTAACTTTTTTTTAAAAATGTTATGAAATATAATCCTTATACTATCAGATTCAAATTCCTTTATTTAAAAAATTCTCTTTTCCCTTCCAAATACAGGAAAGGAATATCTATGTATTGCATAAGATTATACATTGTAGCAGACACTTCTAGTAAGTGAAACCTGTTTCCTCTTCTTCCTAGATGTAGTTAGACTATATTTACCAGCCTTCTTGGCCCTTAAGTGTGTCTCTGTGATTGAGCTTTAATACTCAGATTTGGCTACAAAATCCTCCCACTAGCAGTCCTCCATTCTCTTTCCCCTTTTCCAGCTGGATACAGATGAACTGAAGCCCTTTGATGATGATAGTGACATGAATGGAATAAGACTGTTTCCCTGGATCTCTACATAGAGGAAAGTCTCTTATCAACAAGGAATACCCATATGAATGAGGAAAAAAAGAATTTCTGTTGTATTAAGCCACTGAGATTTGGGGTCTATTTATCACTGCAGTTGGCATTACATTAATTAAAACATGCATAATCACAATCTTCCAACTGTCAACAGAAAATACATTATACTTACAAATTGAGGTTTATAGTATGCTGGACCTAGTGTACTGTCACTAGCAGGTGGAGAATGTTTTATAATACTGCCATCCTCATTAATATCATAACCATATGACCATCCACAAGAAGGAATTGAAGGAACATCAACACTTCTGTAAACTGTACGTGGTACCCTTGAAATTTTCTATAAGAAAACATTTTACATTATTTACTTAAAGATAAGAAAAGGAATAAAGAACCAAATATTAAAATTTACTAAAAGGCAAATACAAATATTGACTTAATGACTTTCATAATATAAACCAGAAATGTTAATTCTATAAAAGTAATTTAAAGGAGTAAATTCAAGTCTCACCTAATCATATAAATTAAGATAATATCCAGTATTACCATTAAAGCCACCTTAAGAGGAAAAGAGTCTCCCTCACTTGGCTCAGTTATTTATTTTGCTTAGTAAATAAATATTACTGATGCTAAAAGCAGGCATTCACTCCTAGTCTCAACATCAATCACCAGTTCAAAGTGGTTACTTGTGCTATACTATCATAGTATCTCCCAGGCAAAAATGAACTTTATATTTTTCTGTAACATTTCCCGGCTTCATTCTTTCAGCTAAATCTGCTCCTGATTTATCTCCATATTACTGGTGCTCTATATAAATATCCTAATTATGCTGACCAGATAGCAAGAAAAATGTCTATGACATAATCCTAAATGGAAATAGAAAAATAGAATGTATGACTAGGTAAGACACATGCAATTATACACAAGTATATATAGTAGTATATATATGATTTAATGATGAACTTTTAAAAGCTATGCAAAAATTAACAGAATTATCCAAGTTATAGTCAGAAGTTTGAGTGATTATCATTTTTTTTAATTTCCTGTAGCATGAAATATTTTATAATTTAAACAAAAAGAAAAAGCAACATATAGTAGAAATATTAGTATAAAATTTAGCAAAAAAAATGCTGGCATTTAAACGATTTAGTTAAAAATTTTTTTTAATTTAAAAAATAAACAATTTAGTTATCTGGAAAACTACTTAAGAATATATTGATCCTCTGTTGTTTCTGAATAAATAAATGCTATAGTCTAGTGTATGCATGCCCGCATGCCCAATAGACAATTATGTTATAAACATACTATCGCTGGCAGAATTTTACTTTTTCTTATCATTGGAGACCATATACTGATTACCAAATTAAAACAGGAAGTATTGAATAGCTTCTCCCACTACTTTCAAAAATTATTTCCATGATATCAAGACTTTCCAAAATATGTCCCCTATCTCCTTCTCTACCCTCTATTCCTACTATCCTCCCTTAGATCCTATACTCGTAATATTCTAAAGAACTCTGTTCTTCCCCAGACGTACCACCCCACTAAAAACCTCAATGTCTTTATTCACATGGTTTTCTCTTCCTGGAGTGTTTTTATCCCATTATTTTTAAAACTTAGTGAATCCTTCTTTAAGATCCAGTTTGATTGTGATATCACTATTCCCTCCAAAAACTCTACTTTGGGCTACTAGCAGATATTTTATTATGATATATGTTTATTAAAATAGCATTGCATCAAATACTTTATACTGAATTATATAATTTCCCTATTAAAATTATAAATCCAGGGCACCTGGGTGGCTCAGTGGGTTAAGCCTCTGCCTTCAGCTCAGGTCATGATCTCAGGGTCCTGGAATTGAGCCCTGCATCGGGCTCTCTGCTCAGCGGGAGTCTGCTTCCCGCCCCCCACTGCCGTCCTCTCTGCCTACATCTGATCTCTCTCTCTCTCTCTCTCTGCCAAATAAATAAATAAAATCTTAAAAAAATAAAAATAAAAATAAAATTATAGATTCTAGGAAATGTAATGATTTGTCTTCCATGTGTTGCCAGTGCCTAGAATTATGTCTATTACACACAGTCTCTGGAAAAAAATGTCTGATATTAGTTTCAAATGCACACCATAGTAACTGGACAATTCTATACATTACACAATGCTCACCACAACAAGCGCAGTTACCATCTGTCACCATACATATGGTGACATATGACACACATACATAGTCATATAATGTTACTGACTATATTCCCTATGCTGTACTTTTCCTCTCCATGACTTATTTATTTTAAACTGGAAGGAAGGAAGGGGAGGAAGGGGAGGAAGGGGAGGAAGAAATTCCTAATGTGTCCATTAAAAAACATTTACAAGTCTTGAAAAAAAAATAACTTACTACTTTTCAGAAGAAAATATCACAGTGTTATTAATAAAATGCAAAAGATTACTTTAATGTCAAATAAAACAAGCGTTTCCTTCTTTAAAAAGATCTGATAAACCCTTGCATAAGCAAATGAACACTTACTTTGTCCCCACTTACAAAATAGCTGATATTTAAATATACTTATAAACCTTAACTTCATTGTCATTGTACTGACATTATTCAGCTGAGCACTTAGCTCTAAAATATGTCCCCTAAACAAAGCTGATTAAAATGTAATTAATATGAGCTACGTGAAGGAGTTATGGAAAAAGAAAAGAGAACCACTCTAAATAAAGTGATCAAAATCTAGATTATTTATTTCAAAGGGCTAGGCCTTTGGTATAAAAATTATTCATTATATAACACCAATGTACTTTTCCAAACATGTCATCTGCTAGTCTCCTACATGAATTTTTTACTTGGGTCAGTATAATCTTCTGTCTTCCATGGACCCTACTACGCTACCTTCACCCCTGTAGCTCTCCATGCATGGAATGTATAGTTCAACCCTATTCTTCAAGGCCAAACTTCTCTATAAATCCTCTACAAAATATACTTTGCCATGATGTAGTAGTCTTCCTTTAAATTCCTATGGCATTGGGGTGCCTGGGTGGCTGAGTTTGTTAAGCATCCAACTCTTGATTTTGGCTCAGATCATGATCTCAGGGTCATAAGATGGAGCCCTGACTCAGGCTTTATGCTAGGCATGGAGCCTGCTTCAGACTCTCCCTCTTCCTCTATCTCCCAGCCCCACTCGCTCTCTCTAAAAAAAAAATTAATGTACTTTTAAAATTCCTATGGCATTCAATTATATGGTTATTCATTTAGCACCTATCATATTTCATCTTGCATTAGTAACAATCTATATAGCTCTCTCTCATTTAAATTTTAAGTTTTAAATTTTAAGTTAATTTTAATTTCAGGAATCATGTTTTCAATTTCACTATATTATTAACAGAGTTTTCTCTCTATATATAGGTAGACCACTCAGGTGGTTTTTTAAATCTCCTTTACTTTCCATTTATCATAGAAATTGGAAGTGATAATAGATTTATTAAAAGCAAAAATGAAGTCAGTTGTTAATTCAATAAAAAACTAGTTTATACACATTGAATATTAACTTAATTATAAACTACAATATGGATACTAATAAAAATAATTTCTATAGTAAAGTTTTTCTTAATGTACTTACCACATAAAACATTTTCTATTTTAACTAAAAGAAATGTCAGAGTATAATTTAAAATAGCAACGTACTGACTGAAGATGCTCTTTAACCTGTAGTGTTTTTCTGTTCATGATATCTAATGTTCCAGGATAAAACTGATCATAGCTTGCTGGTCCTGGACTATCTGAAACAAACTTCTTAAAACGCTTCTCCCGGTTTTGTAGACTATGACCTCCTTTTATATTATACTAAATTGGAGAGAAAAAAAATGAAATAATTAAAAGAAGCACTTTATAATTAATACCTATTTGGTAAGTATTACATATTAATATGAACAAACAGTTTTAAAACCCAACCTGAGAAAGTTAAGGCTCTTGACTAAAGACATCATTCTAGTAAAGGGATAATAAGAGAGGACAACAACTATAGTCATCAGTTTTAACTATGAACTCAGACTAAATTTTACTATACTTAGGACACTCTAAGAGAATGCAAAATTCAGTTTTAAAACAGGAATCAAAACAAAGGAATCCTGAAAGTTGTAGAGCAAGAATGAAGAGCATACACTAGCAGGCCTCAAAAGAATACGTATCTCTGAAATGGGCTAAAAATATTGGTACTCACACTGCAAGGGAAAAGCGCAGTATAAAAGTATAAGCTTGTTTAGGATTAATTTCCAAGCTTGTTTAGGATTAATTATTTTCATGAGCTACTTTTTGGTCATTTCCAGGGATGCTTACATAGGCTTAGTGGCAACTGCATGGGTTTTTATTTGGTTGGCTGGTTTATTCTTTGTTTTTTTAACAACTTGTTTTTGTTTTTCTTTAATTAACATATAATGTATTATTTGTTTCAGGGGTACAGATCTGTGATTCAACAGTCTTACACAATTCACAGCGCTCACCATAGCACATACCCTCCACAATGTGCATCAACCAACCACCCCATCCCTCCCAAACCCCTCCACTACAGCAACCCTCAGTTAGTTTCCTGAGATTGAGTCTCTTATGGTTTGTTTCCCTCTTTGGTTTCATCTTGTTTCATTTCTTCCTCTTCTCCCCTGTGATCCTCTGTCTTCTTTCTAAAATTCCACATCCCAGTGAGATCATATAATTGTCTTTCTCTGACTGACTTATTTCACTTAGCATAATACCCTACCCTCTAGTTCCAGCCACATCATCACAAATGGCAAGATTTCAATTTTTGATGGCTGCATAGTACTCCACCGTATACATACAGCACATCTTCTTTATCCATTCATCTGTTGATGGACATCTAGGCTCTTTCCATAGTTCGGCTATTGTGGACATTGCTGCTATAAACATTGGGGTGCACATGCCCCTTCGAATCACTACATTTCTATCTTTGGGGTAAATACCCAGTAGCACAATTGCTAGATTGTAGGGTATCTCTATTTTCAACTTTTTGAAAAACCTCAATATTGTTTTCCAGAGTGGCTGCACCAGCTTGCATTCCCACCAACAGTGTAGAAGGGTTCCCCTTTCTCTGCATCCTCACCAACACCTGTTGTTTCCTGACTAGTTAATTTTAGCCATTCTGACTGGAGTGAGGTGGTATCTCATTGTGGTTTTTATTTGTATTTCCCTGATGCCAAATGATGGTGAGCATTTTCTCATGTGTCTATTAACCATTTGGATGTCTTCTTTGCAGAAATGTCTGTTCATGTCTTCTGCCCATTTCTTGATTGGATTATTTGGTCTTTGAGCATTGAATTTGATAAGTTCTTTATAGATTGTGGCTACTAGCCCATTATCTGATATGTCATGTGCCAATATCTTTTCCTATTCTGTCAGTTGTCTTTTGGCTTTGCTGACTCTTTCTTTTGCCTTGCAAATCTTTTTATCTTGATGAAGTCCCAATAGTTCATTTTTTCCCTTTCTTCCCTTGCCTTTAGCGATGTTTCTGGGAAGAAGTAGCTGAGGCTGAGGCCAAAGCAGTTGTTGCCTGTATTCTCCTTAAGGATTTTGATGGATTCCTGTCTCACATTGAGGTCTTTCATCCATTTTGAGTTTATCTTTGTGTTTGGTATAAGAAAATGGTCCAATTTCACTCTTCTGCATGTGACTGTCCAATTTTCCCAATATCATTTGTTGAAGAGACTTTTTTTTTCCCCCCATTGGACATTCTTTCCTGCTTTGTCTAAGATTAGTTGACCACAGACTTGAGGGTCCATTTCTGGTCTCTCTATTCCGTTCCATTGATCTATGTGTCTGTTTCTGTGCCAGTACCATACTGTCTTTTTTTTTTTTAATATTTTTATTTATTTGACAGAGAGGGAGACAGCAAGAGAAGGAACACAAGCAGGGGGAGTGGGAGAGGGAGAAGCAGGCTTCCCACTGAGCAGGGAGCCATATGAGGGGCTCAATCCCAGGACTCTGGGATCGGATCATGACCCAAGCTGAATACAGATGCTTAATGAATGAGCAACCCAGGCACTCCCATACTGTCTTGATGATTACAGTTTTGTAATAGAGCTTGAAGTCTGGAATTGTGATACCACCAGCTTTGGTTTTCTTTTTCAACATTCCTCTGGCTATTCAGTGCCTTTTCTGGTTCCATACAAATTTTAGGATGATTTGTTCTAACTCTAGGAAAAAAGCTGATGGTATTTTGATAGAGATTACATTAAATGTGTAGATTGTTTTCCTTTATGGTATCACTTTTCTCTTGAATTCTCCCCTCGTGATCCAGTAATTGTTTATCCCTCTTTTTCTCAGCTTCTCTATTTTTCATCATTTGGTCTTCTATATCCCTAATTCTCTTCTGCCTCATTTATCCTAGCATTAGAGCATCCATTTCTTATTGCACCTCATTAATAGCCTTTTGATTTCAACTTGGTTAGATTTTACTTCTCCAGAAAGGGATTCTCTAGTACCTTCTATGCTTTTTTCAAACCCAGCTAGCATCTTCATAATCATTCTGAACTCTGGTTCTAACATTTTACTAATGCCCATATTGATTAGGTCCTTGGCAGTCAGTATTGTCTCTTGTTCTTTTTCTTGAGATGAGTTTTTTGCCATTTTGTCCAGAGAAGAATAGATGAATGAGAGAAAAAAAATGCTAAAAGGGTAACAATGACCCCAGAAAAATATGCACTAAACAAATCAGAAGAAACCTGAAACCGGAGGAAAAGAAAAAAAAAAGAAGAGAAAGAATATGATCAGGACTGTGAAGAGAACAGAGCCACACACTAGATTTTGGGTGTATTATGGTCTGTTAGAAGAAACTGCCTCCCAAAATTTTAAAGGAAGAAAAACTATATATCTATATACATGAAAATAATGGTAAATACAATGAAGGGATGGAAATGACTATAAAAATGAAAAATTTTAAATATTTTTAAAAAGTAATTGGTAAGATCAGAAGTTGGTTGAAAAAGAAAGAAGAAAAAAAATTTTTAAAAACAAGAGAATGTGATCAGGTGGGTGAACAGACTAAAACCATATACTAGATTTAGGGTATATTTTGGTCTGTTAGAAGAAACTATATCCCAAAATATTAAAGAAAGAAAAACATACATGTATATAAAAAATAAGGTTAAATACAGTGAAGGGATGACTGTAAAAATGAAAATTAAAAGAGACTTTAAAAAAGGAATTGATAAGGGGCATCTGGGTGGCTCAGTGGGTTAAGCCTCTGCCTTCAGCTCAGGTCATGATCTCAGGGTCCTGGGATCGAGCCCCGCATCGGGCTCTCTGGTCAGCATGGAGCCTGCTTCTCCCCGCTCCTCTCTGCCTGCCTCTCTGCCTACTTGTGATCTCTGTCAAATAAATAAATAAAATCTTTAAAAAAAAAAAAAAGAATTGATAAGAAGTTGGTTGAAAAGGAAAGAAGAAGAATTCAAAAAAAAAAGAAATAAATATAGAAAACTTTAAAAATTGACTTCAAAAGAATAAAGAATTATGGGGGAAAAGCCATGAATTCTATGTGCTGTATTCCCCTAGCGCTGGAGTTTTGCAGTTCTCATTAATCAGTAAACTTGGTCTTGGCTGGATGTTCTTATTGATCTTCTGGGGGAGGGGCCTGTTACAGTGATTCTCAAATGTGTTTGCCCCAGAAGGAATTGCACCACCCTTGCCAGGGGCCATGCTATGTAATCTGCTCGGGATTGCTCTCCATAGCTTTTGTTCCCTGAAGGCTTTCCACACAGCTTTAGAGGACAAGAATAAAAATGGAAGCCTCCCAATCTCTGGCCCTGGAGGAGAAGAAAGATCAGGGCTTCACTCCTCAGTGCTCTCTCAGAGAAAAGCAGTCAATCACTCCTGTCTCCTTGGTCTCTGGCCACACTCTGAGCTCACCCAGTCTGTGACCAAGTACTTCTATCTCTGGCACACAGCACTGTTTGGAGTTTTCAAACCCAGCAGATTCCTGTAGCATGCTCCCACACTGCTCCTCTGGGGAAGGAACAGGAGTCTCCTGGGATCTGCCCCTTGTTGGGACTCTGGTCAAAGAGCAGTGGCCCGACTGTGCCATGGATCAAGGTTTATGGCAATCCCAAGTTGAGAGCCCACTCCTCAGTTCACTCTTTGCATCCACCTTCCTGACTCCAATACTTGGGTGCTCTGCAACACTCAGGTACCCTCAGTCTTCCTGTGACCCCCCCCAAGAGTCCTGAGAACACACTGTCTCAGCAAGGGTTCCACCCCTCACTTAACCATTGGAATGACGTCCCTCACTGGAGCAGACTTCTAACTAAAAGTTCCAATTTTGTGCTCTGCTGCTTTATTGCTTGCCAGTAACCGGCTGATGGAAGCTCCATCCCACCACAGTCTATCTTCCCAAATATCTCCTCAGATTCACTTCTCCAAATGTCCTACCTTCCAGAAAGTGGTTGCTTTTCTATTCACAGATTTGCTGCTATTCTTTTCTTTAATCTCCTGTTGAGTTCATGGGTATTCAGAATGGTTTGATAAATATCTAGCTGAATTCCTGGGACCAGACAGAATTTAGGTCTCCTACTCTCCTGCCATCTTGCTAGCCCTGCCCTAATAGCTTGTTTTTATACTCAGATTAATTTTAAACATTGTTTAAGGCAGAGGAGGAACTGGGAGGAATCTCCCATAGCTCTCCATGCCACATGTCTGGATTCTCTAGAATCAAAAAATTATCAACTGGATAATAGCCAGTGAATTCAGAAAAAAATCCATCTTATTAGTTTCAATTTAAAGTCACCATATAATCATTTCAAAGATGATTCATAGTAATAATGGTTGGCATTTGATAGATTCAATAAGATCTCTTTTTTTAAATATTTTATTTATTTGACAGAGAGGAAATGATGAGAGAGAGAGAGAAAGGGAACATAGGGAGGGAGAAGCAGACTCACCACTGAGCAGGGAGCCCAACCTGGGGCTCAGTCCCAGGACTCCAGTCTCCAGGATCATGACGTGAGCTGAAGGCAGATGCTTAATCCAGGCTGAGCCCCCAGATGAGATTTTTTTTTAAGTCACTTATTTACCAACAGACCTTTTCTCATGGTATACACACCAGATGTTCATAATCACTATTAACTGAGCCCATCTCTAGTTTGAATCTTATTCAGCTGCTTTCAGCTTTTAAAAAATACACAAAAGAGGTCTTCTTTTAAAAACTGAGTCAAAATTATATTCTTAGTAGCCAATCCACTACCTGATAACTGTTTTAATAAGACCGTAATTCCTGCTTAAAGAGTTTAGATCTATAACAAAATTTAATGATTTTGCAAAAACATTAACATTACAAGTTAGATCAAAAAGTAAAAGCATGGGAAAAGAGAAAATCTCCTCAAATCTTGATTCTTTGAAAGCCATTACTGTAGTCTCTATGATCTTACATTTCACACTGTAATTTGAATTTATATTGAACTTCAACAGAAGATAGCAAAATTAATCTGATTTTTTTAAACTGGTAGAAATTAACCAGCACTTTTCCAATTACTCATATTTCATAATTACCAATTCCACTGATTTTACCAGAGGTTATAAAAGGAACTACAATGTGTCAGATAAAGGACCCAAAAATTATATTATGAGGTAACTATACATTTTATATGAAAACTGTGAGACAACAGCCTTCCTACTTCTTGAGTCCTATGCTTTTGTCTATATGCTGTGGTTATTTGATGAATTACTGCATTGTCAGCAACCGCCCAACAATACAGAATGCAGTCTCATTGGAAGGGTGAGGCCATCTACTGGATCGCGTCTGATATCCCATCATACAGCTCTAGTGAAATGTATCTCTCAGATCAAAAATCAAACCTAATTTGGACATCTATTAGTAGGCCCTGATAGTGAGAAATATGAAAGAAACTATTTATCTGGATCCAGGGAAGAGATCTCCACATCTAAGTCTTACATAGCAAAGAAAAAGATGGTATCAGCCATGCACAAACAGGTCATAAACTAGAAAAGAATTAGAGCCAGAAAATATAAATGAAATTTGAACTGACTCTTTGGGGTGGGATTCATTTTAGGAAAAAGGATATGAACAAAATAAGGTATGTGACTTAATAAGCTAACTATCTATCAAAGAATCAGAAACTTGTACTTTGTAAACTTCATTCTTCTGTGTCTTTTATTTTCTTAATTTCCCTTAAATTGTTTTCTTAAAAAACTTACTTTTGAAAAAAATTAGCATGCTTCAGATATGCTAGAGGAGACAAAGAAAGAAGCGTATTTGCCCATAGCGAGTCAAGGGCTGAAGAGGCAAAAAGAATACTCCCATCCTCACTCCCAACTTTGGCATACTGGTGACAACCATAATCAAAGTGAAATAACCATAACAGAAACAGAGAAATAGAGAAGACTAAATTGGGGCACACAGTTTCAACTCCCAAACGTTTTGCTTTTATAAGAGCTTCAAGTATTACATACAGTGGAGGCAGGCCTTCACACCTACAACCACATTTTCAGTCTTCTCAAATTTCATTTGAAGTCTCCAAATAATATTTACTAGGTAATTGCTAATAGAAAGGAACATTTCAACCTGTGCCCCCCAAAAAAAGGTATAAAAATAAATTGTTAAATGTTGGCATTAATTTCCAATAGGATTATCCCTTTAATTATTATCAAGCATATCAATTATTCACATAATTAGTATGCTAATTATTGTCACATGACAAACATATTTTCTAATTCAGTCATTTAAAATAATAATGGGGGGTGCCTGGGTGGCTCAGTGGGTTAAAGCCTCTGCCTTCGGCTCAGGTCATGATCTCAGGGTCCTGGGATCGAGCCCCACATCGGGCTCTCTGCTCAGCAGGGAGCCAGCTTCCTCCTCTCTCTCTGCCTGCCTCTCTGCCTACTTGTGACCTCTGTCAAATAAATAAATAAATAAATCTTTAAAATAATAATGGACTTTCTTTTTTAAATAGCGTGATAAATTCACACTTCTTGAAACTCTAAAAGTTCTGCAAGAAGATATGGTCCACATATACAATGGAATATTACACCTCCATCAGAAAGGACGAATACCCAACTTTTGTATCAACATGGACAGGACTGGAGGAGATTATGCTGAGTGAAATAAGTAAAGCAGAGAGAGTCAATTATCATATGGTTTCACTTACTTGTAGAGGATAAGGAATAACACAGAGGACATTGGGAGTTGGAAAGGAGAAGGGAGTTGGGGGTAATCAGAGGGGGAGACAAACCATGAGAGACTGTGGACTCTGAGAAACAAACAGGGTTTGGGAAGGGAGGGTGTAAGGGGATGGGTGAGGCTGGTGATGGGTAATAAGGAGGACATGTATTGCATAGAGCACTGGGTGTAGTGCATAAACAATAAATCTTGGAACACTGAAAAGATAAAATTAAATTTTAAAGAAAGGATCATAATAAGCTTAAAGGAAGAACTTAAAGGAAGAAAATGTAATTCTGATTCTAAAAAACAAACAAACAAAAAAATTTAGCCTAAAACAACCCAAAAAAATCAACAACAACTGAGTAAATAAGGCACAGTCGTTTTTGAAACCAAGGAAATCAATCTTCTCCTGGCATTGGTTTATAGTTTTAAGAAGAAACAGAGGGGCGCCTGGGTGGCTCAGTGGTTTAAAGCCTCTGCCTTCGGCTCAGGTCATGACTCCAGGGTGCTGGGATCGAGCCCCGCATCGGGCTCTCTGCTTATCGGGGAGCCTGCTTCCTCCTCCTCTCTCTCTCTGCCTGTCTCTCTGCCTACTTGTGATCTCTGTCAAATAAATAAATAATAATAATAATAATAAAAGAAGAAGAAGAAACAGCATACTAGAACTCTTTTTCTTAGATTGTCCGTTGTATTAAAAATGTACATTTCCTAGTTCCTTATTCTTGAAATCCAAGAAATGTACCCCAATTTGGAATAAAATAAAACCTGGTCTAAGTTGTATTTTACATTATTTTATATGTGGAATTGACTAAAATCACTATTATTATAATATTCCAACATCCTGGTATTTGTCATACTTAACAAGTTTGAAATCTGCCTATTGTGTATTTTATTCCATTCCCCTCTTGGAATAGTGGAGTTACAGCAAGCCCATATACCCATAATATGCTGGCCATGGGCCACAGAGTGGAAGCAGGAGTGACACTTCTAATGATGACATCTAATGACCCATTACTATTTTTTGCTTTTTGTCCTCTAGGTGTTAGTATTCTGTAAGTTTTAAGAACCCAGGAAAGAGACATAAACGTTCCACTGAATTGGAAGTTGAGACCATCAACTGGCCATTCCAGGTTCTGTGTGCTAGAAAGCAAAATAAGGAGTGTATTGGCTGAGATGATTAACCCTGACCAGGACTGAAAAACAGGACTAAGGACAGCCACACGCTGCGGTGGGATGGAACGTGGAGAAACCCTGCAGAGCTCCCTCAAACTATAATGCCCACTGAAAATGGTAAGAGCAAGTTTATTTAAAGGTTTGAGAAGGAAGCCTGTGAATCAAGAGCTCAGACCCCTTAGAACTAAAGATTCTGGTTACCACATCAGGCTGAAAACTCCACCAGATAAAGTCCCTCTAAAGAGACAGGGAACACAAAATGAGTAATGAAAAAATCTTAAACTATCTATAGCTTCAGATCAATTACAGAAACTAACAAGTCCCCAGCTGCAATTCCTTGTTTCCTACATCACTTTCATTTCCTCTCTCTTTTTTTCCCTCTTCTATTGTAAAATGGCAACACTAATAATGGATAAAAGTTATAAGAAGCTACCTATAATTAAGCACTATTCTAAAATGCTTACTAATGAATGTAACTCTTAGAAAAGGTCCACAAACTTCATATCCCTAGTATCCCTAAAGCTCAAAGAGATTAAGTAGTTAAGATTAAGTCTACCTATTTTGAAATCTGTCTGAACTAGTATATAGCAGAGACAGATTTCAAATACAGGTTGTCTACTTTAGGAGCCCACACTACTAACCACTTCTTTATAATATCTCAAGTTATATTTACTTACCATTTAATCTATAGGTTGCAGAATAACAGAACAGGAATGTGAAAAAAACAAAAGTAGAAATGGCCTTAATCTAAAGATTCATTTGGTAGTGACAATGTAATATCATCTCTGAATGCAATAGCTAGACCTTAGTTTAGCTCCTTCGGGGAAGTTATATTTGAAAATTATACATAAAATAATTGTGTTTTTTAAATAGTATATGTGGGAAGAAGAATTATATGCATATGTAGTACACATGAGAGAGAAGAGAACTGGGCAGTCAAGGGATAAACTGTAATGGTAATCTATTGTTTTTTATCTGTCCAGCATCTCGTCCATTATCTTCCCATAACAGCATCCACATTCACCATTGTTGGGGCAATCAAACCTCCCCTACACTTTGTGGTTTTAGAGATTCCCTATCCCAGGAATGACTGGGCCAAACAGATTCTCCCTACTAAGAATTTTAATCCTAAATGGAGTCACACATAAAAAAATGGAAGGGCGTTATAGAATTAAGTTATCTAATGGCAGTTCCTGATTGCAGTTCTTACTATTGAAATATCACCTGGAATTGTCTTAGTCCTGTCCTTCCTTAAGAATTAACTATACAGGGGTGCCTGGGTGGCTCAGTGGGTTAAGCCTCTGTCTTTGGCTCAGGTCATGATCTCAGGGTACTGGGTTCGAGCTCTGTATCTGCATCTGGCTCTCTGCTCAGCAGGGAGCCTGCTTCCCCCCTCTCTCTCTGCCTGTCTCTCTGCCTGCTTGTGATCTCCCTCTGTCAAATAAATAAAATCTTTTAAAAAAAAAAAAAGGACTTAACTATACAATTAATCCTTCAAGCCCATAAGCCACCCAAATACCTTTCCTATAAATACTATTGTAAATCTCATATCTCTCTTAAAAATCTATTTTATTGTTTCTAAGCAAAAACTCCTAACTGATAGAATGGTTGCTATTACCAACTCGGGAAGTCTAACACAACAATTAAGGCATCAATGATAGCACCTGGGCCTCCAACAGAGGAAATAAAGATCTGCTAAGCTCAATTAGGAGTCATTATGTATGAAGGAAAAATTAATGTAAAAAAGGTAAAAGATGATATCACAATTATGAAGATATTGGAGTTACATCCACTGTTTCTGAACATGAATGGATCGTCAAAGATATTCTAGTCATAGACTCTCAAGACTGTTTAGGAGCCAGATGAGGCAATGACAGTAGCTATACCTTAAGAATATGTACACAAACTATTTTTAATTCTACTGCCATCCTCCATCTACATATCTTGATCATCTGCACAGTTTTCATGCACCATAATTCATTCAATAGTCCTATTCTCCCATTCAAGAATCTCAAGAACCATGAAGCACGTAACAATGTTTTATGTCTTATAGACTACATAGAACAATGGAGAACATCCAACCAGGCAATCAACAATAAACATTTTTAATTTTCTCATGTTCTAATAACAAAATATAGATTAAAAGGAGAAAGAAGATGATACGAAGGGAAAAGAAAATATGACAAATGGCATATTAGTCTAGGAGAGGAGGAAAGTATAATTCTTATTAACTCTAACAACTATAATAACTATTATAAATTTACCTGTGCTTCTGAAACATTATAGTGTCCTGGCCCTGGAACAGCTTTCTCAGTGTTAGAGGCAACAGTAAAAGTACTTTCTCTGGCAGCCAAAGAAAGGAATGGTGCATAGCCACCTATAAAAGTAAAATCATATCACTGGCAGATAAGATAGGTTCCCAGTGATTTCAGAGAAAAAGCATTCAAAATATATAAAATCATTTAGTAACCTCAACTGTGGAGACTATATTATCAGAACTAATGACTAGCCACAGAAGTTGCTGTATTTTTTAAAATTCTGATTAACAGCAGAATATTTATTAACATATATTAAATAAAAGAACTTACGGAACTAGAAGTCCCAAACAACAGAAAAAATACTTAAAGAAATAAAAAACAAAAGCCTTTTTTTTTTCTAAGAATATTTGGTTGAGATGAAAACAACAGTTATGTTTAGTTAATAAAATATTTTCATCCTCAGAAGACCAGCACTTAACATTTTGGAGCAACATCTATTATTTATAGAGAATAGCATATATAAAGTTGTGGCAACAACTTAGATTGAAATAATTTAAAGTGACTTTACAGCAAGTAATTAATAATGTCTCTTTGCTTTGGTACATAGTTGGTACTCGGTAAGTATTTCTTGACTGCCTGACCCCAAAGGTTTACAAATCTAAGATACAAATTTCTTTGGAACAAATAATCATAAAATTAGACAAACTTAATAAACTTAGTAGACAGACTTAATCTTCTGAAAGACTGATAAAAAAAAAAACAAGAACTGTATCAAGAAAATGAGTATAATTTAAGCAACACAAATATCACAAAAGATATGGGAGAGAACAGAGCAGTTATCTTTAATGGGTAATAAAAGAATGAAAGTGAGGAAGCAAAATTTGTGAGACTCTTATACACTAAAGGAAAATGTACACTACTGTCAGAATATATGGCAATAATTACTACAGTTTAAAATCTTAATCATCTGGGCTAATAATAAAAAACAATCTTTCTGAAACAGGAAATAATGTGTTTCTTCTGAAGCCCACATTTACTAAAATGCAACTGAAATCAAGAATTATTTCTTTGTTATATCACTAAAAACCAGCAAACTATGAAAGAGAAAAAGACAAGAATGGATCAGAGAAAATCTTCAGAAACAACCACAAAACAAGTAACAAGATGGCAATAAATATATATCTATTAGTAATTACTTTGAATATAAATGGACTAAAAACACTTCGGTCAAAAGACATAAGGTGACTGACTGAATAGATAAAAAACAAGACCCATGTATATGCTGCCTGGAAAAGACTCACTGCAGACCTAAAGACACCTACAGACTGAAAGGGAGGGGATGGAAAAACATTTATCATGTAAATGGATATCAAAAGAAAGCCAGGGTAGCAATAGTTATATTGTACAAAATAAGCCTATAACAAAGACTGTAACAAGAGACAAAAAAGGACACTATATAATAATAAAAGAGACAATCCAACAAGAAAATAGAACAAATATGTATGCACCCAACATAGGAGTCCCTAATACATAAAACAGTTAACAACAAGCATAAAGGAAATAATGCATAGTAATACAATAATAGTAAGGGACTTTAACACCCCACTTACACTGATGGACAGATCATCCAAACTGAAAAACAGCAAAAAAACAGTGACTTGAATGACACACTGGACCAGATGGATTTAACAGCTATATTCAGAACATTCCACCCTAAAACAGCAGAATACACATTTCTTTTAAGTGCACATGGAACATTTTCCAGAATAGATCATATATGAGGCCACAAAACCAGTCTCAACATATTAAAAAAAGAAAAAATCAAAGTCATACTATGCTTTTTTTCCTGACCACAATGTTATGAAACTAGAAACCAACCATAAGAAAAAAATCTAGAAATAGCACAAATACAGGGAGGTTAAATAACATGCTATTAAACAATGAATGGGTCTACCAAGAAATGAGAGAAGAAATCAAAAATTACATGAAAATGAAAATGAAATGGTCCAAAATCTTTGGGATGCAGAAAAAGTGGTTCTAAGAAGGAACTTTACAGCAACACAGGCTTACCTCAAGAAGCAAGAAAAATCTCAAAGAACCTAACTTTACACCTAGAGGAGCTAGAAAAAGAAGAATAAACAAAATCCAAACCCAACAAAAGGATGGAAATAATAAAGATTAGAGTAGAAATAAATGATATAGAAACTAAAAAACCAAAATAACAGGTCAATGAAAACCAGAGACTGGTTCTTTGAGAAAAAAAAAAAAAAAAATCAATAAAACTGATAAACCTCTAGCCAGAATTATCAAGGGAAAAAAAGAGAAAGGACTAAAAAAAAAAAAAAAAAATCACAAATGAGGAGAAATAACAACAAATGCCACAGAAATACAAACAATTATAAAAGAACATTATGAAAAACTATATGTCAACAAATTAAACAACCTAGAAGAAACGAACAAATTCCTAGAAACATAAATACAAAACTGAAACAGAAAGAAATAGAGAATTTGAGCAGACCCATAACCAGTAAAGAAATTGAGTCAGTATTCAAAAACTCCAAACAAACGAAAAGTCCAAACCAGATGGCCTCAGAGGGGAATTCTACCAAATTTTTAAGAAAGAGTTAATACCTATTCTTCTCAAACTATTCCAATAGGAAAACTTCCAAATTCATTCTATGAAGCCAGCATTACCCTGATACCAAAATCACCACAAAAAAAAAAGAGAACTACAGGTCAATATCTCTAATGAACATAGATGTAAAAATCCTTAAAATACTAGCAAACTGACTCCAACAATATATTTTTTTTTAAAAAATCATTCACCACAATCAAGTGGGATTTATTCCTGAGTTGCAAGGGTAGTTCAGTATTCACAAACCATTCAATGTAATACATCATACCAATAATAGAAAGGAAAAGAACCATATGATCATTTCAATAAATGCAGAAAAAAGCATTTGACAAAGTACAATATCCATTCATAATAGAAGTCCTTAACACAGTGGGTTGAGAGGGAACATATCTCAGTCTAATAAAGGCCACATATGAAAAATTCACAGCTAACATCATCCATAATCATGACAAATTCAGATCTCTCCCCCTAAGGTCAGGAACAAAACAAGAATGTGCACTCTTACCACTTTTATTCAATATATACTGTAATCTTAGCCACAGCAATCAGACAATACAAAGAAATAAAAGGCATCCAAATTGGTAAGGAAGATGTAAAACTTCCACTATTTGCAAATGACATGATACAATACACAGAAAATCCTGAAGACTCCACCAAAAAACTGGTAAAACTGATAAATGATATTCAGTCAAGCTGTAGGATACAAAATCAATCTATAGAAATCTATTGCATTTCTATACACCACTAATGTAGCAACAGAAAGAGAAATCAAGAAAACAATCCCATTTGCAACTGCACCAAAAATAAGATACCTAGGAATAAACTTAACAATAGCAGTGGAAGTTCAAAAACTATAAAACATTGATAAAAAAAATTGAAAATGACACAAAGAAATGGAAAGACATTCCATGCTCATGGTTGGGAGAACAAATATTGTTAAAAAGTCTATGCTACCTAGAGCAATCTATACATTCAATGCAATCCCTATCAAAATACCATCAACTTTTTTCAAAGAGCTAGAACAAATCATCTTAAAATTTGTATGGAAGTGGAAAGATCCTGAAAAGCCAAAGGAAAGTTGAAAAATTAAACCAAAGCTAGTGGTATCAAAATCTGACTTCAAGTTCTATTACAAAGCTGAAGTCATCAAGACAGTATGGTATTGGCACAAAAACAGACATATGGATCAATGGAACAGAATAGAGAACCCAGAAATGGACCCTCAACTCTATGGTCAACTAATCTTTGACAAAGCAGTCCAATGGAAAAAAGACAGTCTCTTCAACAAATGGTGTTGGGAAAACTGGACAGCCACATGCAGAAGAATGAAACTGGACCATTTCCTTACACAACACACAAAAATAGACTCAAAACGGATGAAAGACCTCAATGTGAGAGAGGAACCCCTCCAAATCCTTGAGGAGAACACATGCAGCAACGTCTTTGACCTTGGCCGCAGCAACTTTTTGCTAGGCATGTCTCCAAAAGTAAGGGAAACAAAAGCAAAAATGGATTATTGGGACTTCATCAAGATAAAAAGCTTTTGTACAGCAAAGGAAACATTCAACAAAACCAAAAGACAACCAACAAAATGGGAAAAAAAATATTTGAAAATGACATATCATATAAAGGGCTAATATCCAAAATCTATAAAGAACTGATCAAACTCAACATCCAAAAAAAAAAAAAATCCAATCAAGAAATGGGCAGAAGACATGAACAGACATTTTGGCAAAGAAGACATCCAAATGGCCAACAGACATGAAAAAATGTTCAACATCACTAGGCATCAGGGAAATGCAAATCAAAACCAGTGAGATACCACCTCACACCAGTCATAATGGCGAAAATTAACAACTCAGGAAATGACAGATGTTGGTTGGCAATGATGCAGAGAAAGGAGAACACTCCTACACTGTTGGTGGGAATGCATGCTGGAGCAACCACACTGGAAAACAGTATGGAGGTTCCTCAAAACATTGAAAACATAGCTACCCTATGACCCGCAATTGCACTACTGGGTATTTATCCAAAGATATAAATGTAGTGATCCAAAGGAGCATGTGCACCCCAATGTTTACAGCAGCAATGTCCACAATAGTCAAACTGTGGAAAGAGCCCAGGTGTTCATCTACAGATAAATGGATAAAGAATATGTGGTATCTATATAAAATGGAATACTGCCCAGCCATCAAAAAAAAAGAAAGAAAAAGAAAAAAAGAACTCTTGCCATTTGCAATAACACAGTTGGAACTAGAGGGTATTATGCTAGGGGAAAGAAGTCAATTGGGGAAAGACAGTGATCATATGATCTCACTGATATTTGGAAATTAAAAAACAACACAGAGGATTATAGGGAAGAGAGATAAAAATAAAAGAAGATGAAATCAGAGAGAGAAAGACAAATCATGAGACTCTTAAGCACAGGAAACAAAGAGGGATGCTGGAGGGGAGGAAGATGGAGAGGATGGGATAACTGGGCGATGGACATTAAGGAGGGCACATGATGTAATGAGCACTGGGTATTATATAAGACTGATGAATCACTGACCTCTACCTCTGAAACCAATAATACATTAAATATTGATTGAATTTAAATAAAAATTATTTTTAAAAGAACACTAAAATATCTTTATAAATATTCTCCATGTGTTCAACAAAGTAGAAGAAAGATGAACATGATGAAGAAATAAAGGGAAGATATAAAAATACTGAAATCAAACTTCTGTAATGAAAAGTACACTGATATGGGGCACCTGGTTGGCTCAGTCAGAAGGGTGTGCAACTCCTGATCCAGGGTCATGAGTTCAAGCCCCACATTGGGCATAGAGATTACTTAAATAAAAACCTTAAGAAAAAAGAAGTACACTGATAGGGTTAATGACAAATTTATGTGAGTTAATAACAGATTTTTTTCTCAATTCTTAATCTCTTTAAAAATAACTAAAGCAAAAATAATTTCAAATTATTGTGACATTATAACATATATAGAAGTAGAATATATGACCACAACAGTACAAAAGATGAGATGGGAGAAATGGAAGAACACTCTTGTAAGGTTCATATACTAATGTGAAGTGGTACACTGTGATAGGTTAGAGATGTATATTGTAAACCTCAGAGCAACCACTAAAAAATAAAGCAATATAGCTAGTAAAGCAATAGTCAAGGTAAAAACAAAATCATTAAAAAAATAAAAAAACAACTAAACTCATTCAACAAGGTAGGGATAAAAAAAGAAACAAAGAAGAGATAAGATAAAAACAAATATCAAGAGAGTAAATTAAAACAAAACAATATTGATAATTAAATTAAATAGAAAAGTTCTAAGTACCCCAATATAAACAGCAGAGATTGTCAACTGGATAATAAAGTAAGACCTAACTTTACGTTGTCTACAGAAAACCCTCATAACACATAAAGACATGAAGTTAAAAATAAAAGGATGGAAAAGATTCACCATGCATCCATGAATCAAAGGAAGCTGGAGTGACTATATTAAAATCAGACAAAGCAGATTTTAGAACAGGGAATAATAGAGATAAGAGACGTTGCATTATGATAAAGGGACCATTTCATCAACAGGATTTAGTAATTCATAAAGATCAGCAAGGAAATGATTGCCATAAAAATCAGAACAGGGCTCACCTGTAGGGGAGCGAAAGAAGGTATAATTAAAAGGGAAATTGGGCAATGTTATGTTTCTTGAGTATTTACTTTTGATGTTATAATTTTTATGAAATTTTCTACTTAAGTGTTTAATCTTACAAGTAAAAGGTTTTGGGTTTTTTTTTTAATTTAGGTTCATACAACATGAGGTTATGTGAGATAAATATGAAAACTAAGAAAGCTAAGTTCAGATTAGCTCTTAGGCAGCTGTCCTAATACCATGGCAGAGAATCTAAATGGATCTACCTAAACAAGTGTGAAATTAATTGCAAAATACTGAAATTCATAGAAAAATAGAAAAGAAAAAACAAACATTCAATAGCCCCATGTATTCAAGAAAGCCAGTACTCAAAAAATCTTCAGTGAAGCTGTCCAAAATTAATTATATAGAATCTTTCATCAATAGGCTAAAAGCGTACATGAAATACTGACCTCAAGTAAAACCACAAGAAAAACAAAGTGTTTATACTGATTAGCTCCATGAAAGAAGGGACTTGTCTGTTTTATTCACAATTGTATACATAATGTTTATATTTAGAGTGGCAAACTGTTCTAGCATGCTCAGGACATAGAACTTTCAGTGCTAAAACCACGTTCCCATATAAATCAAGATGTTTGGCCACCCTATGGTAATGCTCTGCATACTAATCAATAAATATAGAATTCATAGGTGATATTCTAAACTACACCTTTAGTCATTCATTCAACAATAGTGAATGCTTTATTGTGTGTGGAGAGATGCAGTGAGGGTATAATAATGAATAAGCTAAAACTCTGGCTTCCAATAATGGGAAAACCAGAATAATAAATAATTATACTACAAACAATGCTGCCAATAATTAAGGTATAAAGTATAGGAGAAGATGGTTCTGGGGACTTAGGGTTAGTGGAGTGTGAGATAAAAGGTTTGATTTGGGACATATGGATATACTGGCATGTGAAGAGCCAACTGCAAATGATAAATCAAACTGTCAGGCAGAAAGAAGAAATTAAGAATACAGGAGAAGGAAAGATTTGAAAAGAAAGAAATAAGTTCAGTCTGGGAAATATTGAGTTTGAGGCACCAACAGCAGAAGATAAATCAAACTGGCATGAAGCAATAAAAGTTAGTCCATTCTGAGAAAGAAGGTGGGCAGCATGTGATTAAAGGGCAAGTTCCATAGCCACAGCTACTGCCTCAAAACAAAAGGGTCATTCTTCATATAAAAGTAATAACTAGACCTCTGAAACATACTCATCTTCAGGGATATCAACATATACAGCAATCACATATATATTGTTTATTTAAAGACAGATTGCATTCCCTGAGGTGGTCTCCCTAAATTCTGACTGGCTAATAAGATAAATCATTATTAGTGGCATAAGCTCATGGGCATGAGTGCAGACCATGGACAGCTCATGCCTCTGTAGCAGGTAAAGCTAACCACTCCTCCATCAAAGAAGAAATCTGGGAAAGAATATATTTAGGAGCTAGTGTTACCCAGCTTAGATGACTGATATAGAACCAACATAGATAATTAATATACAGCTAATGTGGGTGCCATTTATTATGTAAATCAAGTTCAAAAAGCAATTAAATTCTCCTTACCACAATATGCCAGGAGAAGTCAGATTACTAAAAGGACTATATTTTTATCATATTTTACTAGGCTGGTTGCCTCTGGAGAAAATTTGCTTTGATAAAAAAAATATCCTTCCTTCTTAGATAAATGTGAGAAAATCAGGAATAGCTCTCAATAATCTGGAATTGGAACATCCAGTCTCTCTCCTACTTATGAAATCGGAGCAGCTCAGTGTGTTCTTTTTAGGCTGCAAATCCTGGGTTGAAAAGAGTCTCTCTGATTAAATGGCTGAAGGCTGAGGCAATGAAGTTTACAGACTGGGGTGAAAAGAATTTCCTGAGGAAAATGTGAAGATAATACACTGGAGGATTGACCGAGCAGGCTACAGTAATATGAGAGTGGTAATTAGGAAGGAGAAAAGTTAGAAATAACAAGTATTTGCATCTTCCTTATGAAGATCTAAGATTATAAGTTCCTCTGCTCTACTGTGGTTCAAGGTAACAAGTTATATAAAGTCCTAACATCTATTCTTCCTACATCATACTCTATAAAAATCTACCTGACCCTTAATTGAATTAACTGTGTATATTTCTCCATAGACCAGTGTGTCGCTGATCTTAAAGAAGGGTAAAACAGAATGAACCTAGGAAAGAGATAATAGCTGCTTTTAAATTATCCAGTAGAGAGATAACACCTGTACCTTCTATTAATTATCACCATGTTGTCACTAAGTATTGCTAAAACAGGGCTCAATAGGATGCAGCTGCTTTTCTTTGCTAAGCACCAGAATTTCCTAGTTTCTTTCACAAGTCAGCAAGGCAAAATTCTATAAAATAGTAAAAGCAGGGCCTTGCAACACTCCACTTACTGCTTTCTAAGCAGAGTTCACATAAGTCATATAGTGAGTTTTTAATTCTGTTACGTGTAGCCCATTAGACTTTTTTTTAATTTTATTCCAAGAATTACTGTTTGTTATTTTTTAAAAATTTAAAAGCTGATGGGGCGCCTAGGTGGCTCAGTGGGTTAGGCCTCTGCCTTCAGCTCGGGTCCTGGTCTCAGGGTCCTGCGATCGAGCCCCACACCGGGGCTCAGCGGGAAACCTGTTTCTCCCTCTCTCTGCCTGCCTCTCTCTGTCAAATAAATAAATAAAATCTTTAAAAAAAAATTTTAAAGCTGAGAGTAACAATAAAGATCATGGCTATTGCCTCCAAGAGAATCACATTTAGTGTGACAGCCAGATAAGTTAACAGATAATTAAGATATAATATCAAAGACCTATGAAAGAGTCATTAAGGAGTCATTAAGGAGTCAAAGAAAGACTTGAGAAATAGTAGAGTCAAAGAACAATTTCACTTTACCTGAGTCTAAAAGAATAAGTAGGACTCAGTGAAGTGAGGAAGGAAGGAACAGCATACTGGGCAAAGTATCAGCGGCTACAAAAGCAAGGAGGTGAGTGAGCATGAATTTCTAGAAAATGCAAAGTTGAAACTCCTGAAATGTATGTGGGGTGAATGATGAGTATAGGTAAGAGAGAATGTGAGAGGCTTACTACCATCCAAATTATAGTTTTTCCCTTGTTAATCTGTATTTCCTCTATTGTTACACTATATTTTTAAACAAATGCCATTACTGTGTTTACATGACTGATGACATTAGGGTAGTAGGTTGATTTAGGTTTCTTTGGAGTGCAGATTTGTCATTGTTTTAATTTTTGAATTTTGCTGCTTTTCAGCATCTGATGTCATTATCAATGTTCTTTGAGCCTATGTCTATATTTAATACAATTGAGTTGTTATAAACATTAACCTCCCTAACAATGTATTAACCACCAACCATAACCCAAAATACGTATACCTGTGATGCTTTTAATCCTTATTTTATTTTGACACAGCTGAACGCTGTCTTTAATTTGTTACACTTATTAAGGTACCATTGCATTTAACAAGTACACAGAAGCGAGCCTGGCTGAAAGTGGGTGTTTGTCACAGAAGGCCTGCCTTTTTCTACCTCTTCCTTGTTGCCTGCTGCTTCAAGAAAGGTCCCTGGTAGGATCCAGGACCCACATGCTCCATAAAATAAACAAGTTAGAAAAGGCAGAAAACAAATTATAAGTATTTGTTAACTGTCTCCCCTAAGGCACTAACTGCAATCAAATGAGAGAAAATAATTATTGCAAGTAATTATTTAAATTATCCATTCCCACTCCATCCCTTCAAGTACAGCTTCCCTACCCACCCACCCCCCAAATGTGGGATCTCGTTAGTATGTACAAAAAGAAGATGGATATGGTCAGTTAAGAAGCATCCATCAAAACATACACGGGACTATCTTTAAATCATACTGCAAAATAGAAATATAAAGGTTACACCTTAGTAAATGAAGTGCCTCTGGTTAATGGTAGCAAAGGTGTGTGAAGCAGACAGGATTACAAAGAAAAACAGCAGACGGTAAGAAATAATACAGGATTTGGAGACTTGTATAGTCATCAGAGCCAGGAAATCAAAATTCTACATCTAACCTGTACAACTGAAAGTAGGATGGATAATCATTGTAGCATCAAAAGTCCTAGCCATTCGCTTACTGACCTTGTGAAATGCGACAAATGATTTTACCAGTGAAATTTTACAGATTTTATCTGTGAAATTAGGAGGGTATTTTCCCTGCCTAGTTCATGTTTTGTTACACTTACTAAGGTACCATTATGGTTAGCAAGCACACAGAAGCGAGCCTGGCTGAAAGTGAGGTGTCCGTCACGGGAGGCTTGCCTTTCCCTACCTCTTACCTGTTGCCTGCTGCTTCAGGAAAGGTACCTGGTAGGATCCAGGACCCACATGCTCCTCAGTGCTGCCACCTTCAGCCAATCTGAACAAGCGGGGAGCTCGATCATACATAATTCTGGGAGGGAGGGGCGGAGCGGGAGAAGCCGCAGCTGCAAAGGGGTAAAAACAAGGCGACTAGAGGTGTGGAGCAAAGGAGGCTGACGACGGTCTGAAGAGGGTCGAACAGAACTTGAATAAATGGACGAGCTCACCTCAGAGGCTATCTCCCTACCTGCTCACTGGGGTCAGATTTTTCTCTAGGTCAATTTATAGCCCGGTGGTAAAGTGAAAGGGAGGGCGACCAGGAATAAGATACCCCTCACAACCATCTAACTGTTCACCTGGCGCAAACTTAAGTACTCCGCTAAGAAAGGAGATTAAAAAGTAGGCGCCAGTCCCTGTACTTCCGGTCTTCCCTCCGCCCATTTCTCTCCGCCCCGGAAGTCTCTAGGAGCGAGGGGTCCTAGTACTCCTCCCCCGCCAAGCTCTCGGAGCACGCGCACTGAGCTGCGGACGTCCCGCCTTGTTCCGCCCTTCGCTCACCGGGTGCTCGAAAGTAGAGCCCGGGTAATGGGGCAGGTCCTCTTGTGGCGCCAACGGCTTTCAGGTTTGTGCTTGTCGGAAGAGCTCTAGAAAATACGTTAGAAGGGGTTAGAGCTCGCTTGACCATGATCTCTTTCTTCTAGGAACCAGTTAGAGCGGCAGGAAAGACAGTAGCAAAAACTGTGAAAGAAAAAACCATTCTCTCCGAGCAGAGCCTGGGTTCCGCAAACTCAGCCCCCCCCCCCCCCCAGCTACTACAACTACATTCGCACCCACAGAGGGAAAACACCTCAGACTCTATCGTACAGATAATCCCAAACCACGAAGAGAATCTCAGGAAGTGGTGGTGACAAGAAACAGAGAACCGGAGGAAGGAGAGGAAAAGCTCACCAACCGAAGCAATGCAAAGGCCCGGTAACAGAAAGCTCTGTTTGTTGTCACAGGCCAGGCAACCGCAACATTGACAACTCACTCTGTTTATAACCAAGGGCTTGAAGGCCCAGTCCACCCACCCCCACCCCGAACCAATGAGACTCTTAACCTCAGGTAAAAGGAACCTGGCTTATGCAATGGTCTTGAGTCTATGTCAGAATCCACCTTAAAGTGCTCTCTGGCTGTTTTGTTTTGGTTTTGTTTGGTTTGGTTTCCCCAGCAAGAAGCCCTTCCACATTCTAATCATCTTTAAAGGCTTAAATAGATACTGTCTTGACCACGCCTCACCCCCAAATGAGCTACAGTACTTCAACTTGTATCTACTACAAAGTTTTATAGTATTTGTACTCTGCAGAACACGATTTGATACCCAGATCTGTGGGTCATTTGTTAATGACAGTTGTTCCATAAAAGTGAGATGTTTTCCATACGAAGCTGTATGCTTCTAAAGGATATATCTGTAATACGTTTTTCTTTTTCCTACTCAGTATCTAGCTGAATAATCATTGTACTTAAAAAACACATTGGCAGGGGTGCCTGGGTGCCTCAGTGGGTTAAGCCTCTGCCTTAGGCTCAGGTCATGGTCTCAGGGTCCTGGGATCAAGCCCCGCATCTGGCTCTCTGCTCGGCAGGGAGCCTGCTTCCCCCTCTCTCTCTGCCTGCTTCTGATCTCTCTCTCTGTGTCAAATAAATAAAATCTTTAAAAACACACACATACACATTGACAAATGTATAGAGATAGATAGAGATATAGATATATAGGCATATACTATAGACTGCTGCTAGGCTATGGGGATACAAAAATAGGACAAGTTCAGCCTCAGGCACTCTGTAAGGAATGAAGAAAGAGATGTGTATCAGCGGTAATATGAGGTGACAAGAGAGATGTATAAAATAAAAAAATATATATTGCAGGACTTTGGAAACTGCCTCTTCCTACTAAGAAACTAGATGCTGATCCATAATCCTTTCTCGTGGACTTATTTCTCCTTGCATGCTTGCAGAAAGCCTCATAATTTCCTCAAAGTTATTTAAACCTTATTTTCCCAATCTTCCACAGATACCTATTGAGATCTAGAACCCATTTACTACTGCATTTTACAATATAGTATGAAAAGAGAAAAATCTGTATGCTTTGGAGGATGATCCAGTGGTGCTGTAAATTAGCTTTCTAGTGGTGGACATTCCTTAGGGACTTCATTTTCCCTTAACCCAAACAAGAATAGAAACCCAAACTGCAATTTCAGTCTAGGCCATCTTTGTAGTAAACACTGGTGCGGACTGACAACCTCCTTCTGGCTGTTCAAGTCTGCTGTGGCCTTAATTACTCTTTCCCTGAATATATTTGGGTTTGAGATTGGGAGTGGAAGTGATAAAGAAGGGTTTATCTGCTTTTTGTTTGATCTGATTTTTGGCCAGTGAGCCTAACCTAATTTAGACAGAAGGAGTTCTTCATAGGGTTTATCCTAGCTCATTTGCTTATTATCCTAGCTCATCTCTAAACAGGACTTTGTGACCTTAAAACCTTTGTACCAGGTACAAATACAGTGTTTTTCTATCTTGCCTGTTTCCTCAGTGCATGTTCTTTTCTCAAGGACCTCATAGAAGGGTAAGTGATGAATGGTACTATAATGTTACTGGGTCTTGTGGCCAGATCTATCTAAATAACACAGCTCTGGGGCTCCTGGGTGCCTCAGTCGTTAAGCATCTGCCTTCTGCTTAGGTCAAGATCCTGGGGTCCTGAGATTGAGCCCCGCCTTGGGCTCCCCATTCAGTGGGAAGCCTGCTTCTCCCTCGTCCACTCCCCCTGCTTGTGTTCCCTCTCTCTCTCTTTTTATCAAATAAACAAATAAAATCTTTTAATTAATAAATAAAATATTTTAATAAATAAATAAATAAATAACACACCTCTGTATCTAAATAAAGGTACACCCTCAACACTCTTTATAATTTTGTAATACTTGGTGTCTCTCAGAATCTCCATTCTTAACACAGAGTCTTTCTTTAAAAGTTTTTAGTGTGAAAATCCTTCCTCTATTTCCTTAATCACTGTAGCTATTCTACCTTTCCCAGCTATTATTTCTTTCTTACGATTCAGTAACAAGAATGGTTCACCATATTTTGGGATTGGAAAATCTTTTTAAAGGAGAACAGTAAATCTTTTTCATTATCTCTCATTGTAGTAAATATTTCTTGAATAGTTTTAAATGAATGTGCTGCAGAAAAAAATAAATACATTAACATAGAATTATAATAATTACATATAAAGACAAAATAAAGACTTTGACTCAGCACTTCTCAGTTCCTGCAAAATAGTCTTAATGCTAATTAACCACCCTATGCAATTATTTCCATGGTATTAGTAAGAAATGGAACCCATATTTGAACTAAGATTTATTTGACTACAAAATTTGGATTCTTTCCATTCCTCCATGTTGGCTACCACTAGAATAAATAAATCAGATTGATTCTCTATCAAGTATGTTACCTGCAACGAAGAACTCCATAGTCACCAATTTTTCCATACAACATTCTGAGGATTAAGTAGATAGCAGGTGATATCTGGAGTATTGCATGAGATGTGGGAATTCTTCCTTCAATAGCTTTAAGTACCTTATAAATATTATAAAACTGAATTGGTTTTGAAAACTAATTTCTTCAGCCCATTATGATTTGGTTTCCATTGTTTTGCTTTTTTTCTTCAATAAAAATCAAATAATGGTAATACATCACTTGGCATGTATTATACAACAGAATATACTTTGTCAATGTTATTAGTGGTCACATTGTAAAGTGATATGTATTCAAGTTAAAATGGTGAAAATACTTATGTAGTCATTTGAAGCTCACAAAGTATATTTTATGTTCAGTATTTTGTTTAATATAAATTTGTTTCTCTAAACTGCAGACATATTATGATTCTGAAATATGAAAATTTCATGAAATGTATTTTAAAAATTATACAATGTTATCAGTGACCACCTGATTTTTTTCCACTTACAATCACTGAACACCTATTATATGCTAGCACTGTGTGAAGCACCTTATACCAATAATCTAAATCTTTTCTCATATAACTCATGAAGTAGGTTCTATTACTATCTTTATTAGTATGCTGAAAGCCACTAAATTTCTCACCCAATATCACATAGTTAATGAATACTGGAGCTGGATTTCAAACTAGTTAATTTGACTCTAGACCTATTTTCTTCTTTTTTTTTTTTTAAAGTATGTTCCAGTGTGGGGCTTAAACTCATAACCCTGAGCTCAAGACCTGAGCTGATATCAAGACTTGGGCACTTAACCTACTGAGTCACCCAGGCCCCCCTCTAGACCTGTTTTCATAGCCATTATAAGGGACATGTCCCCAGCTATGCTCTACTTTCACACCCAGTAATTTTTTCCTCAGTTCTTATTTGAGATTGGCTGTATGTTCGTTAATTCATCTAAAAAGGAAAGTCTGGAGGTGGTCTTTCAGGGGTGATATGGTGGCTCCTTGGTGGCAGGGAACCAGGATGCTCTATTATGCTGCTCCACATCTTGATGTATGCCTCCCAGTCTAAGCTGAGCTCATGGTCTAAAAATTATCTGCTAGAGTTCCCAGCATAAGCAGCAGGAAGAGAAAACAAAAGTATAGCCCCCCTCCTCTTCAAGGAGACTTCTGAGAAGTAACACATAGAAAATACATGCTTACATTTCATTGGCCCAAACTATGTCAGCAGGCACGCATAGCTATAAAAGAGGCTGGAAAACATAGCCCATCTCTGGGTATCAGGTTCTATTATTAAGGAGCAGGGAGTCTGTGTAAAAGAGAAACACCACTCAGTTTTTTCTTCAATTGTCTATTTGGGAAAGCTTCCTTTCCCTTTGTGTCCAAGGTACCATACGTTCCAGGTTCTCATTATACTGTCCCTTAACGGCATCTACTGTCTCCTCTAATTTTTGTTTTTCTCTCATTTTTATTTCTCTCCCATCCTCTCTCTTTGCCCATGGGCAATCGTTCATTGTCAAACCATGTATCGCCTTTGAGATTCAGGTATTTCCAAGTATCTGCTCAATATTTAAATGTAAGTGATCCACCATCACTTCAAGTTAAATATTCTCAAACCTTAATTCATTTTTTTCTCTGAAGACCTCATCATACTCCTAATCTCCTATTTCTGTTCAGAAGAGCAATATCTTCCCATACATCAGGCTTAAAACCTCTTAGACTACTACTTTTTTTCTTTTCTCCCACATCTAAACAGTTGCCAGTTCCGTTGTTTCCACCTGTGATCTTTCTGAAATCTACCCCTCACCGCATTCTTGCTGTCATTTTGATGATGTTCTCAACCCTACTGATTTGGTGTATTCTAACATCTCAACCGGAATCCCTTTGGTAACTTGTCTCTTACAAGTTATCCCAGACACTGTAGTTAGGTTAATCTTCCTAAGTACCGTTTTGAAAATGTCACTCCCATGCTCAGAAATTTATTGCTACTGTGTAAGTTTGGCACTGGGTGTTTCAAACAAGCCAATCCACTTTTCCATTTCTGTATCTTCCTGCATGCCCCATTCACACAAGTTACATAACATTCACACAAACCTTGCCCTTTTCATTTCTGTACTTTTGTTCAAGACTTTATCTCTGCCTAGAAATGCCTTCCTTCACTTCTTATCTATGAATGTTAAACTTTAGGGAACTTCATTTTTTAATTACAGCATTTAGGCAGCACATTTTAAAGAGTACATTTTTAATGTTTGTTGAATATTTTTTAAAAGATAGTGAAATATAAAATGAAACACCAACAAAGTAATATTACTTTTGATACCAGGTTAGTACTTTAAATTTAATGAGAAAACCAAAATTTGTAAATGTTCTGAAACAACAAAGGAGTACTGGCTTCTCCTTGAGAAAAAAAAATGAACCATGCTTATATTAATTATTTGTCTCCTAAATGTGGTCACAGAAATCCACATTTGCTGATAGTTTTTGTTGCTTTTTTAAGAAGTATTGTTCTGGGGTGCCTGGCTGGCTGTCAGTGGAGCATGTAACTCTTGATCTCGTGGTTGTGGGTTCGAGCCTTACGTTGCATGTAGAGATTACTTAAAAAATAAAGTCTTTTTTAAAAAGTATTGTTCTGAATAGCTCAGCAGTTAAGTGTCTGCCATCTGCTCAGCTCTTGATCCCAGGGTTTTAGGATCAAGTTCCACATTGGGCTTCTTTCTCAAAGAGCCTGCTTCTCCCTCTGCCTGCCACTCCCCCTGCTTGTGCACTTTCTCTCTCTCTCTCTGACAAAAATAAATAATTAAAAAAAATGTTTTTTGAAGTATTGCTCTGAGGGTCACCTGGGTGGCTCAGTCAGTTAAGAATCTGCCTTCAGCTCAGGTCATGATCCCAGCATCATGGGATCAAGCCCCACATCTGGCTCCCTGCTTCTCTCTCTTCCTCTGCTGCTTCCCCTGCCTTTGCTCTCTTGCTGTCAAGTAAATAAATAAAAATGTTACCAAAAAAAAAAAAAAAAGAAGTATTGTTCTATCAGATAGAAGGAGACCAAGAGGAAAAGTTTGGGAATTAAAGGAGCCAGCTTTTCAGATGTGGTACCAAGAATCAGAGTTTTCCACTTGTTAGAGTATATTAAGCATATATCCATACTAGTAAGCACATCTATACTAAAGTACCAATTATTAATATGAAGACGTATAAGATCATATGTCTAAGTGAAAACATACTGGGTCAAGAGAAGTAGAAGATAAGCCACAGACTGGGAGAAAATATTTGTGAAAGACACATCTGATAAAGCACTATTACTCAAAATATGCAAAGACTCTTAAAACTCAACAGTAAAAAAACAAGCAACCCAATTTAAAAAAAGGACAAGAGACCTAAATACCTCATCAAAGAAGATCTATAGATGGCTAGTAAGCACATGGCAAGATGCTCAACATCATATATCATCAGGGAAATGCGAAATAAAACAAAAAGATACTACTTATGTTGGTTTCTCCAGAGAAACAAAACCAATGAGATATATATATATAGAGAGAGAGAGAGAGAGAAAGAAAATTATTGCAGGAATTGGCCCATACAGTTATGGAGGCTGAGAAGTCCCAAGTCTCCAATCTGCAAGTTAGAGAACCAAGAAATCTGATGATATAATTCAGTACATGTCCAAAGGCCTGAGAACCAAGGAAGTCAATGGTATAACTCCCAGTTCAAGGGTAGAGGCCTGAAAACTGGGGGCCACTGGTGTAAGTCCCAGAGTCTGAAGGTCCATGAATAAGGGGTTCAGATGTCCAAGGGCAGGAGAAGATGGCTGTCTCAGCTCAAGAGAGAAAATGTACCCTTCCCTTTATTTTTGTTCCATTCATTCCTCCTATTCATTCCCCCTATGGATTGAGTGATGCCTGCCCACATTGATGAGGGCAGTCTACTGAATCAAATGCTAATGTCTTCTAGAAACACACCACAGACAAACCCAGAAACAATGTTTTACCAGCTTTCTAAACATTCTATGGGCCTGTCAATTTGGCACATAAAATTAACCATCATATCACTACACACCTATTAGAATGGCCAAAATCCAGGGTACTGACAATACCAAATACTGACAAGGATGTAGAGTAATAGGACCATTGCTAGTGAGAATCCAAAATGATACAGCACCTTGAAAGACAGTTTGGGAGTTTTCTTACAAAATTAAACATACTCACCATACAGTCCAGCAATCATGCTCCTTGGTATTTCCCCAAAGGAGTTGAAAATTAATGTCCACATAAAAACCTACACACTGATTTTATAGCAGCTTTATTTTTCGGTGGGGGAAGGGGTAGCAGGGGGTCCTTTTTAACTGTTCAATGTGATGTGAAAGATACGGTGTGCTGATGCTCCATCATCTCAATAGAGAGTTCCCAGGAAGGGAAAAGGCTAACGTTTCTAAAAAATTTAAAAAAAAAAAAAACTGTAAAGAATTCAACAGGAAGTTCTTTAAATTGAGGAAATGTTATTATCCTGTTTCATGACATGTTAGAAGCCTAAACCTTAGAGCTTTCTTGCGTCCACCGCATACAGGTCTGATCATTTCTGGCTAAAAATGGGGACTTAATGGCATATTTCAGCCAGCTTTTTCAGGTCTGTCCCAGTGGGCTGGTCCAGAAGTCAAATTAAAAGCTCCAGGATAGACTAACAGCTGCCAGTCCCTCTATGTAGATTTACACAAGCTCTACAAAGCAGTGTCATAGCAGATGCCCAGGCCTACTCTGCAGCAAGGAGCATCAGTTTTGGAAAAACTATCACCAGGACTCAATGTTTTAGATTCTTGTAATGTAATTTTCCCAGAAACATCGATGTCAAACAGATGGAGCTTTCTGTGCTCTACCTGTAAAGTTCCATCAGGCCTAAACACAGCACAGGTGTTAAATAATCTCCCAGCATCCTCTTCAAGAATGGAACCTCCAGGGGCGCCTGGGTGGCTCAGTGGGTTGAGCCTCTGCCTTCGGCTCAGGTCATGATCTCAGGGTCATGGGATCGAGCCCTGCATCGGGCTCTCTGCTCAGCAGGGGGCCTGCTTCCCTTCCTCTCTCTCTGCCTGCCTCTCTGCCTACTTGTGACCTCTGTCAAATAAATAAAATCTTTAAAAAAAAAAAAAAGAATGGAACCTCCAATGAGATATATGCTGCACTCTTTTGCTACTTCAGAAAGCTTCTGTGTGGATTCACCAGGTATTTTCTCCGCATATTCAGGAAAATATTTCATACCAAATTTAAGAATTAAAGCATTCTGGAAGAGCAACTATTTTGGCTCCTTCTCTTGCTGCCTCCCAGACAAGGCCACAGGCTTGAGTGAGGTTATCTGATTTGATGAAAGAAACCTAAAGTTGGATGAGGACCAAATGAAAAGAGGCCATGGCTCTCCAAGGTAGCACCATGGGTGGTGCAACAGAGCAGAAGTCTCTGGGTGAAGAGCCTAGAGCAGCTTTATTCTTAATTGTCAAATCTTGGAAGCAAGCAAGACATCTTTCAGTAGGTGAGTGGATATTTTGCAGTACATGCAAGCATGTTGGAATGTTATCCAGCACTAAAAAAACATGAGCTATCAAGCCACGAGAAACATAAAAGAAACTTAAATGCATATGGCCGTTCTGAATGGCCATTCTGAAAAAGCCCACATACTGTATGATTCTGGAAAAGGCAAACTATGGAGACAAACGATCAGCTACTACCAGTTGTGGAGTAGGAAGAAGAGATGAACAGGTGGAGCACAGGATTTTTAGCACAATAAAAATACTCTGTATAAAATTATAATGATGGCTGTATTTCATTTTACCTTTGCCCAAATCCATAGTATATGCACCAAGAATGAATCCTAATGTAAACTATGGACTTTGGGCAATTATAATGTGTCAATGTAGATTCATCCTCAGTTAAAAAAAAAAAGTAATATTCTGGTGAATGATGTTAATAATTGGAGAGGTTAACATGTATGGGGGAAGGGTGCATATGGAAAATCTCTATACCTTCATTGCAGATTTGTTGTAAAACTAAAAACACTCTTAAAAAATAAATCTTTTTTTAAAAAGGGATAGGAGGTTGGGAGGCCTGGGTGGCTCAGTTGGTTAAGCGGCTGCCTTCAGCTCAGGTCATGATCCCAGCGTCCTGGGATCGAGTCCCACATCGGGGTCCTTGCTCCGCGGGGAGCCTGCTTCTCCCTCTGCCACTCTGTCTGCCTGTGCTCACTCTCTCTCTCTCTCTCTCTCTCTCTCTGACAAATAAATAAATAAAATCTTTAAAAAAAAAAGACTTAAAAAGGGATAGGAGGAAGAAAATGGATAATCAGCTGATAATATCCTTTTACCCCACTGTACTCTCATTATGATTCTTACATATGTAAAAAGATGCTCAATAAATGTTTATTAAATTAAATTGAATTTCCAGGAATTTCAGTGAAATAGGATGGTCTTTAAGAAGTTAATTGAAAGAATGAGTCTTACACAGGAATCTAGGATTATAGGAACTTAAAGGTGACCTCTTTCCCCTCAACTACCAACTTTAATACATCTTACTTTCCTGAGTGAAACCATTTCTGAGGTCTCTGGGCAGCCAGGTACAGGTAAAGGCTTGGGTTCTATGAATGTTCCAGTAGGGAAAATAGGATGAGGGCTTCCTTCCACATGAGATAGTCATCATCTTCCATGACTTCCAAGATTTCTATCACTGAAGGCACCAGTGGGGTGCCACCTAACCCCAGTAAGCTAACAAATAAAGATATAATACATCTATATAATAGATTTAATACATGTAGGTAATCATCTAAGATGACATTCAGAGAGAGGAAGGTCTTTCAAAATAAATAGAATTCAGACCACTTTCTATAGGTGCTAGCAGAGACAGATGACAGCTAGTAAAATAAGAGCACTTGAGATGGTTAAGTATAGCACAGGAAAGAGATTCTGAAGCTAAACATATGACTTCCCAGCTGAACAATTACATAGATTAATTGAAAGAAAGGTTAGTAATTGTTGCGACCCAAATGAGCTTGAGACCAATGGAAGAAATATGTAAAAACAGAGAACAAAAAAAAAAAAAAAAAACATAAAAACACAGAAATGTAGAGGAACAGATAAGAGACCTAGAGATAGATCCAGAAGAATGAATATACAAATAATAGGCATTCTTTCTTTTTTTAATAATAGACATTCTAAAAGCAGAAAAGATAATTGGGGCATTGGAGGAAGTTAAGAAAGAAAAGGAAAGGAATCCTCAGAATAAGACCTGAGTCTTCAGATTAGAAGGACAAAGATTGAGTCGGTATTAATGAGAAATGGCATATATCTGGACATAACCAAAAAATTCTTATGGAAGAGACAGAATAAGTTGCTTATAAAGGGAAGGGATCAGAATGAAATTAGAATTCTCATTTTCAACACTGCAACATCATAGACAAAGGAAAACATACACAGACTACTAAGGGGAAAAAAGTGGATGGAAACCAAAGGAGTCTATGCCCAATAATAATTTTATGCATGTGTCAGCACATAAGTAGGATGTGTAGATATGTGAGAATTTAGAAAGTACTGTTTACTATTCATGTATAGCAAATGAAGAGACTCATGATATGGCTCTAACCAAAAAAGAAATTGTCTATATAAAACTATATGAAAAGCCTCAAGGTAATGTGTTGTCTTACACAATAAAGAAGAGAGAAAATAGTGTTGGTCAATAAACTTTCTGTAAATATATCATATTATATTTAAATATTAATACACAATAACTGACCAAATATAACTGTTTATATATGTTCTAAGTAAGGACTCTAGAAACTAAGATGACATAGCTGATGAAAAATTAATTTGCAGTCTGACAAATTATATAGAAAAAAACTAAGAACTGGGAGATCTAGAGGAAGAGGTAACACAAAGTGTTGTGGAGATCATGGCTGATGAGAAAGAGAAGAAAAGAATAAAGAAAATGAAAATATTCTAGAGGCTTCATCTTACCATGGAGAGTGACCAAGAGAAAAATAGAATGTTTTAGTAAAAATAGATTACTATTTTATTTTCAAGTAATAGTGAGGAAATGTGTCTGATTTGGAGCACAGCAAAGGAGAGGTAACCAATAATAGAATGAAAATCTTGTAATAGAGCATCCACATTTAAAAAAAATGGAATGAGTAATCACGAAATCAAGCCAGTATAAATGCATAAAAAAGTAACATAAATAATAAAAATTAAATGAAAGAAATAAAATCAAGCATATTATCATTGCACTAAGTGTAAAGCATTAAATTCTCCCACTAAAGATAGAGATAATCAGATTGACTTCTTTAAAAATCTCAGATAGAAATTACTATTTATAAGAATCACTAAAATACATTGACAATAAAGGAATGGGAAAATGATACCGGGGAAATTCAGACCAAATTAAAATGAGATAACCAACTATGGGAGATTTAAGGTTAAAAGTACCAAACTAGATTAAGAGAGATATCAACTACTGATAAAAACCAAGTTGATGTATACTGTACACTTGAAACTTATACAGTGCTGCATGTCAATTGTATCTCAATAAAACGGGGGGGGGGACAAGTTTATGAAGATGATACAACAGTAGCAAAACCATATGCATCAAATATTACAGCTGTTACATAAAGCAAAAGCTCTTAGAAATGCAAAGAGAACTTGATCAAAATATAGTAGTAGTGGACATATCAATGCACCTCTTTCAGAATTGGATAGATGAAAAATAAAATTGGACTTGATACACAAAATCTTCTGTTGACTGCAAAGAAACCTTAATAAATTTTGAAATACAAAGTTATCATGAAATACCAAGTGTTTTATGTAGATACTCCCTCCCTAAAGGAGAAGAAATATTTCTCAAATGTTGAAGTTAATACACCAACTTCTCTCAAAGAAGAATGAAGAAAAAAAGAAACAAGGAAAGTCTTGAAACAAACAAACAAAAAAGAACAACTATTGTGGAAAAACCCAGCAAATGCTACCACAACCAGGTGATCAAAATTAACATCAACATTCATAAGTTGTGTTGACAGTATGTAACTTTGATGTGATGAAAATAGCACTGTACTCTTATGATCTTCCCCTGAAACTTATTACCACAGTCCAATTATGAGGAAAACAGACAAATGCCAATTGAGGGAAATTCCTCAAAATTCCTAACCAGTACTCCTCAAAACTGTCATTGTCATCAAAAACAAGGAAAGTCTGAGAAACTGTCAGAGCCAAAAAGAGCCTAAGGAGACAAAACAACTAAGTGCAATGTAGTATCCTAAATGAGATTCTGGAATAGATAAAGAATACTAGGTAAAAATTAAGGAAATCCAAATGAAGTATGGATTGGTACATACCAAGATATCAATATTGGCTCATTATTATAGCAAATAAATCACGAAAATGAAAGATGTCAATAAAGGACATTGGGTATGGGTTATAAAGAGAGTATCTCTGTACTTCACACCTTTTCTGGAAATCTAAAACTGTTCAAAAATAAAAAGTTTATTTAAAAACAGGCATGAGGAATGCCTGGGTGGCTCAGTCAGTTGAGCGCCCTGCTCTTGATTTTCGCTCAGGTCATGATCCATGGTTGTGGGATCCAACCCCACATAGGGCACCTTGCTCACCGGAGAGTCAGCTTGAAATTCTCTCTCTCCTTTCCGTCTCCCTCTGCCCCTCCCCCCACTCATGTGTGTGAGCATATGCTCTTTCTTTCTCTGAAATAAATAAATCCTTAAAGAAAAAAGCATGAAAACCAGGTGAAAATCATAGCCAAGTCTTATTTAACCTTAAAAAAAAGATAATTCCAATATTATTTCACATACTCCATATTATAAAGCTAGAATCTCCTCATTTTCATTCATGAAACTAGTATAATTTTAATACCAAAAGATGCTCCAAGATTCTACCAAATTCCACCAAATAGTTAATCTCTATAATAAATATATATGCAAAAATTTTAAAGAAATGATAAGCAAATAGAATCTAGCAATGTTTTTAAAAGATAATTCAATAAGACCAAATAGGTAAAATCTATGATTGCATGAATAATTCAACTTCAGAAACATAATTCTTCACATTAACAAATTATCAGCAAAATTAATATATGTTCATATCAATAGACGCAGGAAAGGCATTTGACGAAATCAAAGAGTAGTTCCTAAAAAATGAGGAGAAAATGCGGGGGAAGGAGAAGAGTGAGGAAGGAATAGATAAACATCACATTTATTCATTGTTTACAAAATGAGGGAAATGCTTCAGGATTATTTAATAAAATTTAATGTATGAAACTTTGGTTGAAAGAGACAAAACAGGGAAAGAAAACAGGCAGAGCTGTAAAATGTTTTAATGCCATGAGTGAAGTAAAGCAGGGCATGGTGAGACGTAAATCAGGAAGTGTTTGCAATAAAGGTTGCAGCACACCTGCATACATCATTTGGGCTCCTTTGGGAAATATGTATCATCCCACCTGATTCAAATGACAGTGATGAGAAAAATCCAATGCCAAATGAGGTAAACAGTGATTGGATGCAGAGCCATATGTGGTTTAGTGAGGTCCATCATGGGAGATGTGGAGAGGCAGTTGGAGAGGTTGTACTGCAAAAATGTAGAGTCATGAAGGAAAATAGGTTATATAAAAATGGGTCAAATGAAGTTTGCACACTGAGAAGTTTCTCAGGAATGGACAGATAACATGTTTCTCTTACTAACTTTGACCAAAATCAATCTGCATAATAAATCACCTGCCAGAAAGCAGTGGCAACTATTCATTCTTCTGATACTCTGAAACCTGGGTTTGAGATCAAGGCAGATGCTGTCAGCTGATCCTTAGGTTGCTCTTCCTGTCCTTATGGTGGATTACTCTGGGTTGAGTCCTCCTAGAATGGATAGTTCCAGTTAACAGCTGACTGATAATACCTTTTAATGGTGTGAAAATAAGGCAAATGATACCAAGTGCAGTACTTTTGATTTAAAAAGTATGAGTGAGGGACGCCTGGGTGGCTCAGTTAGTTAAGCCGCTGCCTTCGGCTCAGGTCATGATCCCAGGGTCCTGGGATAGAGTCCCGCATCGGGCACCTTGCTCGTCGGGGAGCCTGCTTCTCTCGCTGCCTCTGCCTGCCTCTCGGCCTGCTTGTGTATACTCTCTCTCTCTCTCTGGCAAATAAATAAAATCTTTAAAAAAAAAAAAAAAAGTAAGAGTGAAATGGTAAGGTATTTAACTTTTTCTTCTAAGAACGTTAAAAAAAGACTAAATCAAGACTTTTAAAATACGATGTATGCTTTTTAAAGATTGAAAATCAGTAAATTTTGATACATCATTTAAAATCAGTACATTAAGGGGCGCCTGGGTAGCTCAGTGGGTTAAAGCCTCTGCCTTCGGCTTGGGTCATGATCCCAGCCTCCTGGGATCGAGTCCCGCATCAGGCTCTCTGCTCCGTGGAGCGCCTGCTTCCTCCTCTCTCTTTGCCTGACTCTCTGCCTACTTGTGATCTCTGTCTGTTAAATAAATAAATAAAATCTTAAATAAAATAAAATCAGTACATTAAAAATGGAAATTACATGATAACTGAAGTAGAAATCTCACATGGCTCTACTTATAAATTCATAAAAAATTTAAGAATATTGTTTACATGGCACTTTTAAAAACCTGCTGTCTTGCTTGATGGTCCCAAAGGAGCATATTATAGTTTTAGAAGATTCTCCATTGTTAGAATTCTATCTTAGCACTGTACAGTGTTTTACTAAATATATGTAGCTATATTCTTCTATTATGTAGGCAGGCCATGTTAAAATGATTTGTAGTTCTCATTAAAATCTCAGTACTTCAAAAATAATTACCTTTTAAGGCTGAATATTACTCAGCCTTAAAAAGGAAGGAAGTCCTGCCACATGCTATAGTATGGATGATACTGAAGGACATTATGCTGCATGAAGTAAGCCAGTCACAAAAAGACAAACACTACATGATACCATTTTTATGAGGTATCTGAAGTAGTCAAATTTATAGAAACAGAAAGAAGAGTGGTGGCTGCCAGGGGCTGGTGGAGAAGGAGATAGAGAGTTGTTTATGGATATAGAGATCTGTTTGGAAACATGAAAAGGTTTTGGAGATCCTTTGCACAACAACATGAATATATATAACACTGCTGAGCTATACACTTAAAAAAAATGGTTAGGATGGTAAATTTTATGTGTTTTTTTCACCACATAAAATATAAAATATATTTTATGTGGTGAAAAAATATAAAAAGTAAGGTAATGATCTTAAATGGGTGCTTATGAAATCTCAAATATGTCTGGTGAAATATACTTTCTTCTTGTGGTTGTAATATAAAGGATTTGTTGACAACATATCTTTACCTGGGTGAAGGAAAATTCTACTCATGCCCAGCAAATAAGGCAACAAGTATTAATTAATTTTCTATTATGAATAAGATATTGAGAGGTATACAACACATTTTTGTAGATACAGATACAGCTGTTGATGCAAGTCCTAAAAACATTAATATTAAAGTGGCAATTCAAGATATAAAAAATGTCAAGAAAATAATAGAAGTCACAAGATGGTGCATGATCAGTAGTTACATGAAGGTTACTAGATAAAAGAAATCTTTAGACTAATTGAATAGGCATAATAACTAACACAAGTGATCTGCATATCTCCCACATGTACAGATGGGTAGTTCAAGAAATTTTTCCTAACATATTTGTGGTTGAAAGAAATTGATATTCATTATGTCATTATGTTTCTATACAGCTATTTTATAAGGTTCCTGAATTTACCTTCCTTTGCTTTTACCCCTACCTTTCTTCAGCATGTGAAAATTAAGTCTCTAAAAGTCATCAGGTAATTCCAAACTCACACAAACCCAAACCCAGATAGACGTGACTCCTCCAAAGCCTTCCATCAATTAATTTCAGCTACACACTAAAGTATAATCTTTCATTTTTTTCTACCTTCTCCCCTCAGCTCTCCCCTTTTATTCTAATGACAACTCTTTTCCCCTTTCATTAAAAGACGCACCATCGCACAACTCTGTCTTCCCCCTGTTCTCAGGATAGGGCCTGAGGTGGCAATATATCAGACAGGGAGAAGAATCTTTCAGCCTCAATCTTTAAGATTGTCCCTTTTACCACCAACAAGTAAGAATCTCCTTCTTTGTGCTGTCTCTTCTTAGTCCTACTCTCCACTAATACACACACTCCACAGAGAATGTTATACTAGGTGCAGTAAACAAATCTGAGGAAATACTTGGAATGACCACACCACTTCCTAGGGATTCACTAGAATTCTTTCCTGTGCCTGGAATACACTCTCCCAGTAACAAGTGTCCTAACTTTATTTTCATTTTTGTACTCATATTTTTAGCTCTAGTATTTAGGGGTTGGAAAAATAGATTTCTAGACTCATTTTTAATTAGTATATTTAAGATTCAGTTTCCAGAATCTATCTATATTTAAAATTCTGGAAAAGTTTTTTCAATAAAGGCACTAGATGGCACAATTTCACCAATTTATGCTAATAGTCATTTATCCTCTCATTAATTCACAAATAAAATAATTCAACTTTATAAATAGTTACATCTAAATAATTTAACAGGAAACCTATATAACAATAAAAAGTTTCTGACAATATAATGTTTCCAATATACCATGTTTTATGGCCTTATTCATGAACACAGTAGCCAGAATTCCAGCACTGGATAATAATTTAGGTAACCCAGAGAAAATAGTCATCTCTCTATAGTGAAATACATCAAAAATCTATGGATGTTAAATATTAACGTCTATCAAATGTACATTTTTATACTAATATATAACAAAACACTATAATAAAGTGGACTAATGATTCCACTGACATTGAATACTTCAAATCAGGTGTTAGTGAATTTTTCTTACTTCACTTCTTGCCTTAAGCTAATTATATCCAGTTAGGACCCTTGCTTCCTCATACTTAAAAATGAATAAATTCATCCAGAAACAGTAGAAAATGACTAAGGCCTACCTAATTTAGCAGCCAGTTGACCTTTTGTTGGCTAAAAGTACTGTATTTACAGCAAAAGTCCCAGGTCTAACTATGTTTTCACTACCACTTCATTTCCTGAAATTATTTATATTTCACAAAGTTTATCAGTTCTTGAGCTATATCTTGACATGCAAGACACATATCAGTCAAATAAGCAGAATGTATCCCTCACCTAGACCATCTCCCAACCCTGGTTCAAGCTCTTGAGAAATCTTCCCTAATTACATAGTGAATACCTCTGCCAGGTGGTACAATCAACGGTGGTAAATCCTCATGAAAGGAACTCTAATAGGGAAATGTCTCTACTTACTCTTGCATAATGAGAAGGTTTCCTCTTTGGAGGAAAGTCATCATCATGGGCAAAGGAAACAGCCTCTGGAGGAGCATGTATGAAAAGGGAGGTAAGGAAAATGACATCTACATTGTTAGCTAGATTCCCCTAGGCTACAGTAAGCATTAACAGTGTAAATATAGCCAGATTGCCCTTACATTTCAACAAACTAGGCAGAGCAGTGTGGTGCATAGGCTGAGGGAGTGAGAAAACAAGAAGTTAGATAATTACTAGAGAGGAGCTCTCCAAGCAATCCTGGAGATCCTTGAAAGTTAATGATTCCATAAATAGCTCATCAACAGTAATGCTAAGTGGACAGTGATTTCTTACAGAAAGTTTTTCCCAGACATCAATGTTTACTAACCTATAACAGCTGAACAAATACGAGCACCATATCTGCCAAATTCTACTACATGTTTTACATAAAAACACGAAAGAAATTCCAAATCTGCACCCATAACATTGTTGCCATCCATCCACCAAACAGGTTAATAAGCTTTCTTTTCTAAAAACACTATGATAGGGCAGGAAAGACAGACTTTGTTCTTTTTTTCCTAAATGCTAGGCTTCGCTTCAAAAACTTTTTTCTCCTCCCCTAAAATAATGCGTAACTGATATCTTAACCAATGTGTACTATGCATTATGATAAATAAGGAGGAAAATAGAGTATTAACAGGATACATTGTTCTTTGTAAGAAAAATATGTACATTGTAGAGAGAATATATGAGCCCATTTGTCACTTCTCAAGAGAAGCATTATAATATGAGTACTTAGTGGAGAACTTTGTGGTTTTTTCCCTAATATATCCATTCCACCCCAGAAAACAATCTGAGCAAATTATGGTAATTCATTCCCCTTGGCAATGATTAGTTCAGAAAAGGGCATGTGACCCAACTGTGGCTACTATAGGCATAATTCTAAAATTGGCCCTTAAAGATGCCTTACCCTAATCCCTGAAGTCTGTGAATGCAGAGAGATGTCACTCTCATGTTTATGTTCTATTATTTGGCATAGTTGTCTCAAGATAGGGAAATTATTCCGGGTAGGCCTAAAATCTAATCATACAAGCCCTAAAAAGCAGAGAGATTTCTTCAGCTGATGCCAAAAAAGGAAGAGAGATTCCAAGTACAAGAAGGGTTGAAGGGAACCACTTGATGAGGAATGCAGACAGCCCCAAATTGCTCAGATCCACCCCTCGCTAATAGTTAGCAAGGAAATGAGGACATCCGTCTTCTAACCACAGGGAACTGGATCTTGTGAACAATTTGAATGAACCTGAAAGTGAATTTTTTCCTCAAATCCTTCAGAAAGAAGCCCAGCCCAGCCTACAACTGGACATTAGCCTTGTGAGGTTCTAAACAGAGTGCCCAATAGAGTCTACCCAGACTTCGGTCTTACAGAACTATGAGATAATAAATGAGTGTCACTATAGGCTACTAAGTTTGTGGTAATTTGTTATGACAGCAATAGAAGAAAATCCAGTGTCCAAAGAGTTGTAAAATATAGTCTGCTAGTGATTCTGAGGAAGTTGTATTTCTATGAAAGAGCCATAGGACAAAATGATGGTCTCTTCTTTTTTCAAATGTTAGTGTGTCTGGACCTAACGGCTGGAACTGACTTGTAGATGTAAAGAATTATTTTGTTGAAATTCCTAAAGCTAAATCACCCTTACTGTCACAGGATAAACTTACTTGGTAGTAATGCGTAGGACATAAGCATATTAGAAAGTGGAGTAAACCTAGGTCCTCAAGTGACTGAAGAGACTAAACTTGGAACCCACTCTACCTCTAAAATAACTGATATGTGAGATTATTTCTTTGTTGTTGAAGCCACTTTGAGGGAGGGTGTCTGTTACAGACAAAATATTCTGATCGACCTATTAATATAAAACTAGTACAGTTACTTTAGAGACCCAGTGTTAGGTAAAACAAACCTGAAATGTGAAATGAGAAACTTAAGATAACATATATCCAACTGTAGTTGTGTACTTATTTAATTTCTCAAAAAGTTAATAAAGTATTTAACTTTCTCCCCTTTTTAATCCATCTATCTAATGAAATAGAAAACATCCAAAAGAAGATTATATGGAAGATATCTCTGTAATGACCTGAAAAATTTATACCTAATATCTATACATATTGTTGAGTGACTTAAAGGTTGGTCAACAAAAGTGATGCTTTATTATCATGTTGTGAAATACCAAAACATTGCCAATACTTGGGAATTTTTAACTAGTTAGTTATCTAAGTATGAAAGGAAAGATCAGGATTGAGACAGAGATTTGAAAGTCAGCATATGAGAGACAATTAAAACCTTGTTAATGGCCACCCAGCATAAGACAAAAAGAGGGGCACCTGGGTGGCTCAGTGGGTTAAAGCCTCTGCCTTCAGCTCAGATCATGATCTCAGGGTCCTGGAATCGAGGCCTGCATCGGGCTCTCTGCTCGGCGGGGAGCCTGCTTCCCTTCCTCTCTCTCTCTGCCTGCCTCTCTGCCTACTTGTGATCTCTGTCAAATAAATAAAATCTTTAAAAAAAAAAAAGACAAAAAGAGATAAACAATGCCTGAAGAAAGGAAGAACCCTCAGAAGAACCCTCAGAAACAACCAAGAGTAAAGGTCTGTAGGCAAAGAGGATCCTGTGAAGGAAAAGATAAAAATTGGTTAGGCATATATGATTAAAATCAGAATAATGTCAGGAAAGCCAAGAACATAGAGGATTGAGTTTTGAGAACTGTTTGTCCAACAATCACAAGTAAGAGAGATTCAGTAAGATAAAGACTGAAGTGGATCCACTGAATTTGGCATTTTTAATGCATTATTTATATCAGTAAAGATAATCTCAGTCATGGGTGAAGAAGGTAGAGGATAAGCAGAAGCCAGATTGCTGTGAGTTGAGCAGTGGGGGGGGACACTTCATCTCCTGAGACAGGAAGGAAGGAAATAAGGATGAATGCAGATGTTTATCACAATGGAAATATGCAAATGCAGGCACATGGAAATAAGACAACAGCAGGGTACCTAAACTCAAGTGAAATAATTACAAGGAGGAACAATGCTCAAGAGATTTCCTAAACACAATCTTACACAATCAGAATATTGATGTCCAGAACATGATGCCAACCTCAATGCAGGTATAAGTAAAACATTAATTTACTTTCTGCAAATGTCAGTACAGAGTGTCACTGGTCTCTAAAGAATATGGATATTGGGTAAATAAGATGGTCCTCAAAGAATGAAACTATGTACTTACATACAATTCATTTACAGGCAAAGTCACCTGGAAGACAGAACTCTTGTCAAGTTTACAAGATTTGATGTAACTTATTGAATATATTAGCATGGCAAATGAAAGAATATATCCCTAAAAAAGGGAAGGAAGTATTGATTGGGTATGGAAGTAAAGAAAAAGGGAATCACCCAGGCAAAGCCACCCGAATACAGGGATGAATATGTTTGTCCTGCTGGCAGGGCTATTCCTGGTGGGAAAGCCAAAAGAGGAAATATATGCACAATCATAATCCAGCCTGTTGATGGATGAATTAAGAGGAAAGGAGATTACTTCTAATTGATCAATGACATCTGAGCATTGAGGCAGGGAGGAATGAAATAAATGTTGTCAGGTATATGGAAGAACTTGCTTCTGTTCCATAATTTTTTCATTTCTGAGTGTTTTGTTTTCTCAACCAAGTTACCAAGGTCTTTCTGGTCGGAGACTCAGAGTAAGATTGTAATTAAAACAAACAAAAAAACTTCTCAACATCACTTGCTCTGGAGCAGGATTATAATTAAACTCTAACAGGTTTACCAGCAAAGAGGTAAAATATACTCTTTCCCATGACCCCCATGGGAATTTTTGTCAACTTGGCCTTCATATGAAATAGTATCAAAGCTCTTTCTTCTGGGGTTACCTGGTTGGCTCCGTGGGTAGAGCATGCAACTCTTGATCTCAGGCTCATGAGCTTGAGTCCCACCTTGAATGTAGAGATTACTTTAAAAAACAATAGCAAAAAAAAGCTCTTACTTCTGATTTCCACAGCAGACTTACAAAGTAGGCACAGCTTGTGTCATTACTGTTAAAGTTGAGATCTTGTAGCTATGGAAAGAAGTAGCAAATGATTAGGTCAAATTTATATGACCTGTGAAATCAAAGACCCAGCACAAAGGTAGGACAGGACAATCTTCATTTACAAGTCAAATATTTGTTGAGGACCTCCTAAATGGTAGGTCTTGTTTTGGGCACTAGAGAAGCAGAGACATAAGAACACACCATCCTTAATGTCAAGGACATGCCAGCCTAGTGCAGAGATAGATGAACTACAGCCCACGGGCCATACTCAGTCCACTGCCTGTTTTTATAAGTAAAATTTTATTGTAACAGCCACACTCATTCATTTTCATATTATTGATGAATGCTTTCCAGCTAGAACAGCAGAGTTGGATAGCTGCAAAAGAAACCAAATAGTCTTCAAAGGAATATATATATATTACAATTTTTCTGAACTATTGGAAAAAAGTTGTAGACATTATGTCCTTTTACCCTTAAATGCTTTCCTAACAAGGTAATTTGCTCATATAACCACAATAAAATGATCAAAATCAGGAAATTTAGGGGCATTGGGTGGTGCAATCAATTAAGGGTCCAACTCTTGGTTTTGGCTCAGGTCATGATCTAAAGGTCATGAGATTGAGCCCTGTTGTTGGGTTCCATGCTCAGGGCAGAGAGTTTGCTTAAGTTTCTCTCTCCTTCTCTCTCTGCCCCGCCCCTCCATGGTCTCTCTCTCTCTCTCTCTCTCTCTGTCTCTCTCTCAAATAAATAAATAAATATTTATTTTAAAAAATCAGGAAACTTAACATTAAACAATATTATTTAAATTTAAATTTTGCCAGTTGTTCTTATTTCATTTACTGCCAAAAAAAAAAAAAAAATCTGGAGCAGGATCCAGTCTGGGTCACACTTTACATTTAGTGTTTGTGTCCCTTTTATCTCCATTAGTCTAAAATGATTCATTCGTCTTTGTGATATTGGTATTTTTGAAGAGTACAGGCCAGTTATATGTCCCCACTTTAGATTCATCTGATGATTAGATTTAGGGTATGCATTTTTTACTGGAATACTATAAATGTGAAATTGTGTTTTTATCATTATTTCACATCACAAGGCATATGGTGTTGACTTTTCCCACTATTGGTGATGTTAACTTTGATTGCTCACTTAAGGTGATGTTTGACAAGTTTTTCCATTATAAAATCATTAGTTTTCCTTTTGTAATTAATTAGTAATTTGTGATTAGATACTTTGAGACCATGTAGATACTCAATTCTTGATCAGTGGGATAGTTTTAGTACCCATTGGTGATACATACCTGAATCAATTGTCACCTAATAATAGACTTTTGACTTTCCATTGGCTACGACTAAGTCAAAAAGGCAATGGGCAGAGACTCCTTAAACTTAAAGTATTATCTGCCTCTGAAAGACAGTTGAGCTAAGAACTTCAGGTACCTTTCAGACCAAAAATGAAAATTAACAAATGTTAGAACATGCTGCTATTATAGCTATATGGCCATTTATGAGAAAAGGCCCACTAGTTTAGAATAATCATTAAATAGTTCATCTCTACCTAAAAGATAAACTTACATATACATCCCTGACTAGTGGGTATTTCTCAGGCCGATCAAAGAAAATAGACAGGAATGTTTGGTTCTACATTCAACTTAAGGTGTTCTTAGCCTTAAGCTTTATCAAAGAGAAAAAAATAAAGTGACACAGGTACAGGGCCAACATGAATTCAACCCAGATTGAAAAGAGACTCAACCATGGTTGGTGCACAGAAAGAAGAAGAGGATGTTGTAGGTAAGGGAAAATCTTTTCTTCTACCCATCTTAGTTTCTCCAGCTGGGGTCCTATAAATTAGACTGGCCAAAGACAAATTAACAAGAGAAAAACTGACAGGAGGTTATTAACACGTGCACTGTGCATACATACATGGGAGTACTCAGTGATGAATAACCCAAATAATTGGTTGGAATTTGAGTTTAAATATCAACAAAGAAAAAGGGGTTGGAGTTTTTAAGAAGGGGAGGCAATTATGTGGAATTGACTAAGAAAAGTATGGTAAACAGGGATTGTTTGGTGAAATTTGTTACGCAGATTTAAGTTAGTGCCCTCTGGATTGATCAGTTGTTAAGGGTCCTCCTCTAAGTGGTAGGAGAGACTTGAGGACATCTCTAGAAATGAAAATTTCCTTTATATAACAATGATGTTAGCCAACTGGAATTAAAATAAAAACTTAATAAAGGGGCACCTGGAGGGCTCAACAGGTTTAGCGTCTGCCTTCAGCTCAGGTCTTGATCCCAGAGACCCAGAGACCTCCTTGCTCAGCAGGGAGCCTTCTTCTCCCTCTCCTTCTCCCTCTGCCTGCTGCTCTCCCTGCTTGTGCTCTCTCTCTCTCTCTGTAGAATAAATAAATAAAAACTTAAAAAGAAAACAAAAAATAAAAACTTAAAAAGAAAACAAAAAACAAAAAAGAAAAAAAACAAAAAAAGAAAATTTCCTTTATAAATGTAATTTCCTTTAAAATAAGGAAACGTGTGTCCTATTTTTAGGGCTTTTTCTGCATCTGCTAGTTTTCAATGTCCTCTACTTCAAAATAATCCATATGCCAAAGAGGTATATTTTATGGTGGCATATTTGGGTACCCCTCAATACCTATAAGGAACCAGGAATTCTGTTGGTTCTTACAGTAGTGGAAACCAGAATCCATTTTAAGCTGCCAGAACCTAGTTTTGCAAACAAGGTTGGATGTTCTTTACTCTTTCCCTCCATGAGATGGGGGGCAAAGAACACACCTACAAGGTTCTTCAGGTCATACCCAGTATATTAGGTAAAGCATGGTACTGAAAACTGTAAAGGATTGACAGAAATGAAAAGAGATGGAGAAAATTTGGAGATAATTATTACTCAAACTTTTTTCAATTTGTTTTTATTTGGTAAAATACATATGTCATAAAATGTACCATATTAATCAATTTGAAGTGTACAGTTCAGTGCTATTAGGTACATTTATAATGTTGCACAACCATCACCACTATCTATCTCTAGAGCTCTTTTCATCTTGTCAACCTAAAACTTTATACCCATTGAAAAATAAATCTCCATTTGCTCTTTACATTAGCTCCTGGAAATCACCATTTTACTTTCTATTTCTATGGTTTTGGCTACTCTAAACGTCATGTAAGTAAAACCAAATATTACTGTCTTTTTGTGACTGGCTTATTTTATTTAGCTTAATGTCCTCAAGGTCAACCCATCTTGTAGCATGTGTCAGAATTTCCTTCCTTTTTAAGGTTGAATAGTATTTAATTGTATAGTATATGACATTTTGCTTATCCCTTCATCAGCTGATGGACATGTGGGTTGCTTCCACATTGTGAATTATGCTGCTGTGAACATGGGAATACAACTACCTCTTCAAGATTCTGCTTCCAATCCTTTTGGGTATATTCCTAGAAGTAAAACTGCTAGATCATATAGTAATTCTATTGTTAACTCTTTGAGGACCATCATACTGTTTCCACAGCAGTTGTCCCATTTTGCACATCTACCAATAATGTAACAGGGTTCCAGTTTCTTCAAATCTTTTTGTTTGTTTGTTTAAAGTAGGCTCCATGCCCAGTGTGGAGTCCAATGCAAGGCTTGAACTCACAACTCTGAGACCAAGAACTGAGCTGAGATTAAGAGCCAGAAGTTTAACCAACCGAGCCAACCAGGCACCAACCAGTTTCTTCAAATCTTAATAGCCATCATAGTGGGTTTGAGAAGAAGTCTCATTGTAGTTTTGATTTGCATTTCCCTAATGATTGGAGATGTTGAGCATCTTTTCACGTGCTTATTGTCCATTTGTAATCTTTCTTGGAGAGATGTCTATTCAATTCTTTGCTCATTTTTTAATTGGGTTCTTTGCTTTTTTATTACTGTGTTCTAGGAGTTCTCTATGTGGTCTGGATATTAATCCCTTATTATAATTAATATATTTATTATTATATCCCTTATTATAATTAATATATTATAATATATTATATATATTATATATATTATATATATATTATATATAATATATATAATATATATATTATATATATATAATATATTATAATATAATATATTATAATCCCAATTTCTTAATATTTTCTTCCATTCTGTGGGTTTCCTTTTTATTCTACTAATATTGCCTCTTGATGCACAATTTTAAAAAAATTTTACGAAGTTCAATTTGTCTATTTTTTCATTTGTTTCCTGTGATTTTGGTGACATGTCCAAAATAATCATTGCCAAATCCAATCCTGTGAAGCTTTTGCCCTATGTTTTCTTCTAAGAGTGTTTTAGTTTTCAATTTTACATTCAGATCTTCGATCCATTTTAAGTTAAATGTTGTGTATGATGTTGGGTAAGGATCCAACTTCATTCTTTTGCATGTGAATATCCAGTTTTACCAGCACCATTTGTTGAAAAGACTGTCCTTTCATTAAATGGTCTTGGCACCCTTGTCAAGAATCACTGAACCATATATAAGAAGTTTTATTTCTGGACTCTCTATTCTATTTCATTGATAATTATGTCTGTCTTTATGCCAGTACCACACTGCTTAGATTATTGTTGTTTTATAATAAGTTTTGAAATCAAGAAATGTGACTCCTCCAGCTTAATTCTACTTTTTCTTTTTTCTTCTTTTTTTTTTTAATATTTATTTATTTGAGAGAGAGAGAGAGAGAGAGAGAGCATGAGCAGGAGGGGCAGAGGAAGCCTGACATGGGGCTTGGTCTCACAACCCTGAAATCACAACCTGAGCTGATACCAAGAGTCAGATGCTTACCAACTGCACCAACCAGGTGCCCCTTTGTTCTCCTTTTACAAGATTGTTTTAGCTACTTGGGGTCCCCTGATTCCATATGAATTTTGGGATTGGTTTTTCTATTTCTGCAAAAAAAAAACATTGCTGGGGTTTTGGTAGGGATTGCATTGAATCTGTAGATTTCTTTGGGTGGTATTGACATCTTAATAATATAAGTCTTCCAATACATGAACGTGGGATGTGTTTCCGTTTATGTCTCTTTAATTTCTTTAGCAATGTTTTATAGTTGTAATTGTGCAAATCTTTCATATCCTTGGTTAGGTTAATTTCTAAGCATTTTATTCTTTTTGATGTTACTATAAATGGAATTGTTTTTCATAATTTCCTTTTCAGATTATTTATTGTCAATGTATAGAAATGCAGCTTATTTTTATTTGTTGATATTATATCTTGATATTTTGATGAACTAATTAGTTCTAACAGTTTTTTGTGGAATCTTTAGTTTTCTACAAGTAAGATTATCTCACCTGCAAATAGAGATAATTTTATTTCTTCTTTTTAAATTTAGATGTCTTTTGAGAGGGTGGTGGGGTTATGGACATTGGGGAGGGTGTATGCTATGGTGAGTGCTGTGAAGTGTGTAAACCTGGCAATTCACAGACCTGTACCCCTGGGGCTAATAATACATTATATGTTTATAAAAAAAATTTTTAAATTTAATAAAAAAAAATTTAGATGTCTTTTATTACTTTTTCTTGCCTAGTATCTCCAGTTAAAACTTTTGATCAATTACTCATAGTTTTAAATAAGTTTTATAATTTCATATAATTACAAATTTCATAAATTCTTCATTCAAAGAATTCCATAAATTCTTCATTGCTTGTTATAAGGCTTAAGTTATTTTGTTTTGTTTCATTTTTCAGACTTTGTAGTTAATCAAGCAATCTTAAGAACTGGAGGCAGTGCAGGGGGTAAAAAAGGTAAAGGTATTTATATATAGCCATCAATCAAAGGACACATGTGCCCAGGAAAGCTCAAATAAGCAGGTTTTCTGCATTGATCTTTTTGACCATATCCATAAAGTCAACTCATAATCCAGAAAAAGGGAGCATTATATTTCAAAATAACTTGTAGGATGAGAATTAACAGTCACAGAGTGTATAATCTATGACCATCTAATCTTTAGAAGAATCATGTAACATTTTTATTTACAGAAGAGGAAACTAAAGTGCAAAAAGATTGATGATAAATGTGTGACTTATAAGTTACAGGGCCAAGATAAAGGTTCTGAATCTAGAATCCTTTTTACAGTGCTACAGTACTTATGTATTACTTTTATACTAGCAAATATTCATTTGAGAACAACAGAAGAAAAGAAATAATTAAAGTCAAAATAATTTACAAAGTGATTTTTAAATGCTTTTTGCACATTTTTCAGATTTGAGTTATGGTTGTCAGAATTTATGATTCATGAAAAGAAATTGTTCCATACACCACTGCAATAGTACTAATAGCTATTAGATACTAATAATAGTTATTTCTAGTTATTGCTACAGAAAACCCAATTGCTTCTCTAGAGTAAAGGTATTTAACAGAGAAGAAATTCACTTGAGGGAATTCTCAAACACCATAGAGACATTGGACTCACAGCAACAACACAGATATAAAACTAAAGAATAAAAAAATCTAAAATAAGACATATGCTATGGTGATGATATTGTGTATGATTTCACTTTCTCTTAACAAAAGTCATTTTTTACTATTATTGTGTTTATTTTACAATAAATAAACATCAGGGAGAAAAATACTTCAATGGCGTTTGCTTATGAATTGTTCTTCTAGCTTCGTCAAAAAAAGTTATTTTCCTAAGCCTTGGAACTGATTGAATACTGAGTGAACTTTCTCCATTTCTTAGAATTAATTTTTGAACTCTTTTTACAATGCAAATCTTTTGGTCTATGTTGAGTCAGTAAATTCTGTCTCCTAGGCAACTTTGTGTAAATCAAAACTGAAGGTCAGACCAAAATTAATGCATTACATTAAAGTAAAATAGGATTTCTTTGCATTTCAACTGGCACTATTTGGTTTTGTATGTTTAAATGTCCCTATTACCGCTGCTATTTAATTCTAGGTAGTTTGATTCCCTTGTATATTTTAGGTCTAAAACCTTCTATGATAGAAAAATTAAATTTTAAAAATTAAACAATAGTTAAACAAAAGAACTAATGCAGTGATAAATTTTCATCTTCATTAGTAATGAAAGTCATTGAAATCTAATCAACAATGAAATAATTTTGCTCACCTATCAAATGAGCAGATTTAGAAAATAATACCCAGTATCAGTAACTTTACAGAGAGATGCTTCCTATTTTGGCTTCACATTTCTACAGCCTCCTAATTCAGGTCTTCTTTATCTCCTATCTGTATGATCTCAATAGCTCCCTTTTAACTTGTCCACCTGATCCTAGTCTTCCATTTCTTAAGTCCAGTCTCCATACAGCAAGCTGAGAAATCTATTTAAAATATAATTCTAGGGGCGCCTGGGTGGCTCAATGGATTAAAGCCTCTGCCTTCCGCTCAAGTCATGATTCCAGGGTCCTGGGATCGAGCCCCACATCAGGCTCTCTGCTCGACAGGGAGCCTGCTTCCTTTCCTCTCTCTCTGCTTGACTCTCTGCCTACTTGTGATCTCTCTCTGTCAAATAAATAAATAAAATCTTAAAAAAAAAAGATATACATCAAACTTAAATAAATAAATAAAATGTAATTCTAACCATATTATTGCCTGTGTTTCTCAGCTTCTCAGTTTCCAAGGTGGAATAGCTAATGATATACACTATCTGTAAAGAAATTATTAAATATTCAGTTGCAGTTCAATTTTGCTATGGATAGTACAATAATAAAAAACTTACTCAGATTTGTTCCTCTGAAAGCCACAGGAAACTAAGTTAGAATTACTATGTTTGCCTCATAAGCATGGAATTAGAATGGGGACCTGAGTTTTACAATTCAAATAGTTAAAGGAAATCAGGTTTAAAAACTTGGAGCTCTTACCTCCCCAGCGATTTTCATCAGTAGGAGCATTCTCTGCCTGGAGAGTGCTTCCTACAGATATTAGTGCCTTTTCGTTTTGGGGTTCCAAATTCTGTACTCCAAAAAGAACTTATCTCTTTATGCAGGGCAGGCAAAACTTTTTCTCTATCCTCTTAGGGTCTCCAACGGGACCTGATATAAATTGAGAGAAGTCAAACTAACAGAAGAAAAGCATACAAATTTAATTTTCATATGTACATGGTAGTTAGCCTTCACTGGAAAATTAAAACCCTAAAAGCTGTTAGGCTTAAGTGCTTACATACTAGGTTAAACAAAGTGTAATAGTGTGGAAAAGTATCTAAAATATATGTGGAAACTAAAGGAAGATGAGGGTTATTTTTTTTTAATATTTTATTTATTTTTTTCGACAGAGAGAGATCACAAGTAGGCAGAGAGGCAGGCAGAGAGAGAGAGGAAGGAAAGCAGGCTCCCCGCCAAGGAGAAAGGCCGATGTGGGGCTCGATCCCAGGACCCTGGGATCATGAGCTGAGCCGAAGGCAGAGGCTTTAACCCTCTGAGCCATCCGGGGCCCCATGATGAGGGTTATTTTTAACAAGATTTGTTTGTACAGATTCTTCTCAGCTTTGAACCCCATCTCTGGTGGTAAGAATTCTTTTCCTCCAGGTGCAGGAAAGGGCATCTTTTGTATGGGATTTTTCTCTCCTGTTTTCAAAGAGAAAAGTGGAGGTCATAATGGCCACTTGCACCTATTGTTTTTCAAGTATCTTTACCTCAAAATAGTTAATATACCAAGTTGGCGTATTTGGGGAAGGCATGTTCTGAGCACCTTCATTTACGTCATCTCTCTAAATAAAGTATAATACGACTGCTTAGGGTTTTACTTATTAAACTTTAATCACATTCCAGACTTGCTTCTCAAGTTTGCACTTAGGTTATTTTTAAAGATTTGTATTATTTGAGAGAGAGAGAAAGAGAAGCACCAGAAAGGGGGTGAGGAGCAGATCAAGAGGGAGAAGCAGACTCCCTGCTGAACAGGGAGCCAGACATGGGGCTCGATCCCAATACCTCAAGATCATGACATGACCTGAAGGCAGACACTTAACCAACTGAGCCACCCAGATGCCCTAAACCTAAGTTTTTTTTTAATTTTTTAAAAATAATTTATTTATTTTAATAAACATATAATGTATTTTTATCCCCAGGGGTACAGGTCTGTGAATCGCCAGGTTTACACCTTTCACAGCACTCATGATAGCACATACCCTCCCCAATGTCCATATCCCCACCACCCTCTCCCGTCCCCCCGCCCCCCAGCAACCCTCAGTCTGTTTTTTGAGATGGAGTCTTTTATGGTTTGTCTCCCTCCCAATCCCATCTTCTTTCATTTTTTCTTTTCCTACACTCCCACCCCCCCAACATTGCATCTCTACTTCCTCATATCAAAGAGATCATATGATAGTTGTCTTTCTCCGATTGACTTATTTCGCTAAGCATGATACCCTCTAGTTCCATCCACGTCGTCGCAAATGGCAAGATTTCATTTCTTTTGATGGCTGCATAGTATTCCATTGTGTATATATACCACTTCTTCTTTATCCCTTCATCTGTTGATGGACATCTAGATTCTTTCCATAGTTTGGCTATTGTAGACATTGCTGCTATAAACATTCGGGTGCACGTGTCCCTTCGGATCACTACGTTTGTATCTTTAGGATATATACCCAGTAGTGCAATTGCTGGGTCATAGGGTAGCTCTATTTTCAGTTTGTTGAGGAACCTCCACACTGTTTTCCAGAGTGGTTGCACCAGCTTGCATTCCCACCAACAGTGTAGGAGGGTTCCCCTCTCTCCGCATCCTCGCCAGCATCTGTCATTTCTTAACTTGTTAATTTTAGCCATTCTGACTGGTGTGAGGTGGCATCTCATTGTGGTTTTGATTTGTATTTCCCTGATGCCGGGTGATGTGGAGCATTTTTTCATGTGTCTGTTGGCCATCTGGATGTCTTCTTTGCAGAAATGTCTGTTCATGTCTTCTGCCCATTTCTTGATTGGATTATTTGTTCCCTGGGTGTTGAGTTTGATAAGCTCTTTATAGATTTTGTATACGAGCCCTTTATCTGATATGTCGTTTGCAAATATCTTCTCCCATTCTGTCAGTTGTCTTTTGGTTTTGTTAACTGTTTCCTTGGCTGTGCAAAAGCTTTTGATCTTGATGAAATCCCAATAGTTCGTTTTTGCCCTTGCTTCCCTTGCCTTTGGTGATGTTCCTAGGAAGAAGTTGCTGCAGTTGAGGTCAAAGAGGTTGCTGCCTGCGTTCTCCTCAAGGATTTTGATGGATTCCTTCCTCACATTGAGGTCCTTCATCCATTTTGAGTCTATTTTCATGTGTGGTGTAAGGAAATGGTCCAGTTTCATTTTTCTGCATGTAGCTGTCCAATTTTCCCAGCACCATTTGTTGAAGAGGCTGTCTTTTTTCCATTGGACATTCCTTCCTGCTTTGTCGAAGATGAGTTGAACATAGAGTTGAGGGTCTATTTCTGGGCTCTCTATTCTGTTCCATTGGCCTATATGTCTGTTTTTGTGACAGTACCATACTGTCTTGATGATGACAGCTTTGTAATAGAGCTTGAAGTCTGGAATTGTGATGCCACCAACTTCGGCTTTCTTTTTCAATATTCCGTTCACTATTCGAGGTCTTTTCTGGTTCCATATAAATTTTAGGATTATTTGTTCTATTTCTTTGAAAAAAATGGATGGGATTTTGATAGGGATTGCATTAAATGTGTAGATTGCTTTAGGTAGAATAGACATTTTCACAATATTTGTTCTTCCAATCCATGAGCATGGAACATTTTCCCATTTCTTTGTGTCTTCCTCAATTTCTTTCATGAGTACTTTATAGTTTTCTGAGTATAGATTCTTTGCCTCTTTGGTTAGATTTATTCCTAGGTATCTTATGGTTTTGGATGCAATTGTAAATGGGACTGACTCCTCAATTTCTCTTTCTTCTGTCTTGTTGTTAGTGTAAAGAAATGCGACTGATTTCTGTGCATTGACTTTATATCCTGACACTTTACTGAATTCCTGTACAAGTTCTAGCAGTTTTGGAGTAGAGCCTTTTGGGTTTTCCACATATAGTATCATATCATCTGCAAAGAGTGATAGTTTGACTTCTTCTTTGCCAATTTGGATGCCTTTAATTTCTTTTTTGTTGTCTGATTGCTGAGGCTAGGACTTCTAGCACTATGTTGAACAGCAGTGGTGATAACGGACATCCTTGCCATGTTCCTGACCTTAGCGGAAAAGCTTTCAGTTTTTCTCCATTGAGAATGATATTTGCAGTGGGTTTTTCATAGATGGCTTTGATAATATTGAGGTATGTGCCTTTTATCCCTACACTTTGAAGAGTTTTGATCAGGAAGGGATGCTGCAATTTCTCAAATGCTTTTTCAGCATCTATTGAGAGTATCATATGGTTCTTGTTCTTTCTTTTATTAATGTATTGTATCACATTGATGGATTTGTGGAAGTTGAACCAACCTTGCAGCCCTGGAATAAATCCCACTTGGTCGTGGTGAATAATCCTTTTAATGTACTGTTGGATCCTATTGGCTAGTATTTTGGTGAGAATTTTCACATCTGTGTTCATCAAAGATATGGGTCTGTAATTCTCTTTTTTGATGGGATCCTTGTCTGGTTTTGGGATCAAGGTGATGCTGGCCTCATAAAATGAGTTTGGAAGTTTTCCTTCCATTTCTATTTTTTGGAACAGTTTCAGGAGAATAGGAATTAATTCTTCTTTAAATGTTTGGTAGAATTCCCCTGGGAACCGTCTGGTCCTGGACTTTTGTTTGTTTGGAGATTTTTGATGACTGTTTCAATCTCCTTACTGGTTTTGGGCCTGTTCAGGTTTTCTATTTCTTCCTGGTTCAGTTGTGGTAGTTTATATGTCTCTAGAAATGTATCCATTTCTTCCAGATTGTCGAATTCGTTGGTGTAGAGTTGCTCATAGTATGTTCTTATAATTGTTTGTATTTCTTTGGTGTTGGTTGTGATCTCTCCTCTTTCATTCATGATTTTATTTATTTGGGTCCTTTCTCTTTTCTTTTTGATAAGTCTGGCCAGGGGTTTATCAATCTTATTAATTCTTTCAAAGAACCAGCTCCTAGTTTCATTGATTTGTTCTATTGTTTTTTTAGTTTCTATTTCATTGATTTCTGCTCTGATCTTTATGATTTCTCTTCTCCTGCTGGGTTTAGGCTTTCTTTGTTGTTCTTTCTCCAGCTCCTTTAGGTGTAGGGTTAGGTTGTGTATTTGAGACCTTTCTTGTTTCTTGAGAAAGGCTTGTATCGCTATATATTTTCCTCTCAGGAATGCCTTTATTGTGTCCCACAGATTTTGAACCGTTGTGTTTTCATTATCATTTGTTTCCGTGAATTTTTTCAATTCTTCTTTAATTTCCTGGTTGACCCATTCATTTTTTAGAAGGATGCTGTTTAGTCTCCTTGTATTTGCGTTCTTTACAAATTTCCTCTTGTGATTGAGTTCTAGCTTCAGAGCATTGTGGTCTGAAAATATGCAGACCACATGATCTATTCTGGAGAATGTTCCATGTGCACTAGAGAAGAATGTGTATTCTGTTGCTTTGGGATGGAATGTTCTGAATATATCTGTGATGTCCATCTGGTCCAGTGTGTCATTTAAGGCCTTTATTTCCTTGTTGATCTTTTGCTTAGATGATCTGTCCATTTCAGTGAGAGGAGTGTTAAAGTCCCCTGCTATTATTGTATTACTGTCAATGTATTTCTTTGATTTTGTTATTAATTGGTTTATATAGTTGGCTGCTCCCATGTTAGGGGCATAGATATTTAAGATTGTTAGATCTTCTTGTTGGACAAACCCTTTGAGTATGATATAGTGTCCTTCCTCCTCTCTTATTAAAGTCTTTGGCTTAAAATCTAATTGATCTGATATAAGGATTGCCACCCCAGCTTTCTTCTGATGTCCATTAGCATGTTACATTGTTTTCCACCCCCTCACTTTAAATCTGGAGATGTCCTCGGGTCTAAAATGAGTTTCTTGTAGGCAGCACATTGATGATTTTTGGTTTTTTATCCATTCTGATACCCTGTGTCTTTTGATTGTGGCATTGAGCCCATTAACATTCAGGGTAACTATTGAGAGATATGAATTTAGTGCCATTGTATTGCCTGTAAGGTGATTGTTACTGTATATGGTCTCTGTTCCTTTCTGATCTACTACTTTTAGGGTCTCTCTTTGCTTAGAGGACCCCTTTCAATATTTCCTGTAGAGCTGGTTTGGTGTTTGCAAATTCTTTCAGTTTTTGTTTGTCCTGGAAGCTTTTTATCTCTCCTCCTATTTTCAATGATAGCCTAGCTGGATATAGTGTTCTTGGCTGCATGTTTTTCTCGTTTAGTGCTCTGAATATATCATGCCAGTTCTTTCTGGCCTGCCAGGTCTCTGTGGATAGGTCTGCTGCCAATCTAATGTTTTTTACCCTTGTATGTTACAGACTTCTTTTCCCGGGCTGCTTTCAGGATTTTCTCTTTGTGGCTAAGACTTGTAAATTTTACTATCAGGTGACAGGGTGTGGACCTATTTTTATTGATTTTGAGGGGTGTTCTTAGCACCTCCTGGATTTTGATGTTTGTTCCCTTTGCCATATTAGGGAAATTCTCTCCAGTAATTGTCTCCAATATACCTTCTGCTCCCCTCTCTCTTTCTTCTTCTCCTGGAATCCCAATTATTCTAATGTTGTGTCGTCTTATAGTGTCGCTTATCTCTTGAATTCTCTCCTCGTGGTCCAGTATTTGTTCGTCTCTCTTTTGCTCAGCTTCTTTATTCTCTGTCATTTGGTCTTCTATGTCACTAATTCTTTCTTCTGCCTCATTTATCCTAGCAGTGAGAGCTTCCATTTTTGATGGCACCTCATTAATAGCTTTTTTTATCTCAACTTGGTTAGATTTTAGTTCTTTTATTTCTCCAGAAAGGGCTTTTATCTCTCTGGAGAGGGTTTCTCTAATATCTTCTATGCCTTTTTTGAGCCCGGCTAGAACCTTGAGAATCGTCATTCTGAACTCTAGATCTTTGATATTACCAATGTCCATATTGATTAGGTCCCAAGCCTTCGGTACTGCCTCTTGTTCTTTTTTTTTTGTGGTGAGTTTTTCTGCCTTGCCATTTTGTCCAGATAGGATTTGCTTTCTCCTCCTCTGGAATTCCGCTGTTCTTGGTGAGTAAAGTTGGTCTTGGCTGGGTTTCTTGTTGATCTTCTGGGGGAGTGGCCTGTTGTAGTGATTCTCAAGTGTCTTTGCCGCAGGCAGAATTGCACCACCCTTGCCAGGGTCCGGGCTAAGTAATCCGCTCGGGTTTGCTTTCGGGAGCCTTTGTTCCCTGAGTGCTTTCCATAGAGTTCCAGAAGACGGGAATGAAGATGGTGGCCTCCCAATCTCCGGCCCGGAGGAGCTGAGAGCTTGGGGTCCCGCTCCTCAGTGCGCCCTCAGAGAAAAGCGCCCAACCGCCCCTGCCTCCCTGGCCTCCGGTTGCACCTGGAGGAAAGGAGTCAATTGCTGGCACTTGGAAAAAAGCACCCCAGTCACTTCCGTCTCCGTGGCCTCCGGCCGCGCTCCAAGCCCACCCAGCCTGCGACCGGCTCAAGGTAACCCCGGGCTGAGAGCTCACTCCTCGGCTTTGTCGCTGTAGCCAGCTTCCTTGCTCTAATACCTGCAAGCTCTGTGGCACTCAGACACCCCCGGTCCTTCTGTGACCCCGGGGGACCTGGGGTTATGCTGACCCAGTGTGGGCTTCCCCCCGGTTTAGCCTCTGGAGTGATGTCCCTCCGTGGAGCAGACTTTTAAAAGTCCTGATGTTGTGTTCCATTGCTCCGCTGCTGCCAGGAGCCGGCCCCTCCCCGTGCAGTCTGTCTTCCCGTTACTTTGGATTCACTTCTCCACAGGTCCTACCTTTCAGAAAGTGATCGATTTTCTGTTTCTAGAATTGTTGCTCTTCTTCTCTTCAATTTCCCGTTGGATTTGTAGGTGTTCACAATGGTTAGATAAGCTATCTAGCTGATCTCCTGCTACCCGATGTCGTCTCAGCCTGCTACTTCTCCGCCATCTTGACTCCTCCCCCACCTAAGTTATTTTTATTAGAATTGGAAGCATCCAAACTCTTTAGTCCTATAGTTTGATACAGTCTCCAGGTTTATTACCACAAAGTCACTAATTTAAGCAAATATTTGAATATTCATTCTATGCCAAGCACTTTTTCATGTTCTGGGAATAACCTATGACCTAAACAGACACTATTTCTATTTTTTTTGAAAAATGCCATAAGAGTAGTTTTCCCAAGAGGCACTCTTACTGTTTTTATTACTAAGTTCTTGGGTGACCTCTCACTGTTATCACTATTTCCAAAAATAGATCATTGGGAAGTTTATTAAAACTTCAAATAATCATTTTGCATCATAAATAAACACCCCCCAATTATCTATCATATATTGGCTTTTCTTAAAATGTAGCACTGAAGATGATACTAAGTTTTCCATTACCTGTGAACTTAACAGTAGATAATTTTAGATAACATGTAGAGTAACAGGCTTTGCCTTTAATTCATGTTAAAGGGTTTGAATTAGGGACATAGAATTTAAAAGTTATCATTAAATTATTTGCTACATTCACATTCTTCTCTCATTCTTCCCTCACCTGACAGTGTTGAACTTTGACCTGAGCCTGTGCTTTGAGCAGCAATGGATAAGAAATCTTTGTACCCATTTTTGTTCCTGAAAATGACTTATCTTCAAAGCATACCCTGGCCTCACATCACATCTTCATTCTTCCTCATATCTCCCATATTGCAGATGACTTACTTGTTTACCTGCATCTGTAAAACCTAGGTCCCTCCTTTTCCTTTGAGACATTCCTTATTACTACATTTTTTCTCTAGTTGAATCATCCATATGCAATAATCCCTTGAATTGTCCAGCGCACTTTGTCTTTTACATAACAAGTCATCATGCTCAGTGCTGCCTTGAGACAAAGTTCAGAGTTTTTATGAGAATTAAATGATATAATATTTGTGTAGCATTTTAAATAGTCAGAAATATCATATGTGTTCAACAATGTAGTATCTGTAATACCTATATTATCTATTGCTATTATTGGTATGTAGTTGTTGTTAACTACTAATCAATGTTAGAGAAAAAATATTATTCAAATTGTTAAAGAAAAAAATTATTCATGACACTTGTTTAAGATAGTAAGGCAGACCTTATTCAAAGTGGACCATTGCAGTGGCATAGGGACAATGCAATGGGTCTTGCAGCAACTGAGAATTTATAGCCAAGCAGGAGCATGGGGCTCATTACTAAGAGGAAAACTAGGTGCAAGAGGGAGTAGTAGAATGGGATTCTGGCTAAACCTTATAGGATTCTTGGCAAAGGCAGGCCAGGATCATCAGATATCACCTGGGGGTATGGTGGCAGATGAGGGACCCTATTAGATACTGAGGATGATCATATATGGAAGACAGATGATTCTAGGTTATCAATTCTGACTTATCAATGTTCTCCCTAAAATTGGACAATGCTGAGAGAGTCACTGAAGTCTAAAAGTCAGGCCCAGTTGAAAAAGAGTTCAAGAGAAACTGAGGTTGGTCAAGGAAAAAATATTTGTCATCAGGAAAGGAGTCTGGGAAAAAAATCTCATCTAAAATTTTATTGTAGTGCTGCAATCTGAACTAAAGTACCTAGAAGAAGAGCAGGATAGTCAAGAGGGGAGGTGCAGGGGGAACAGCTAGGCTGAGAGAATTTGTATTCTCCTAGATTCCCAATCCTACTTCTAAGCAATAAAGTAAGCAATTCCCTTCCAGTCTCATCACTTGAAATATATATCCTCAGACTAAATCCCCTTCCCCTACCACATAGCATCACAGCTCTCACCCAGCAGAGACCTCTTACTTCTTCCACATCTTCAGCCTAGAACAGTCAACCTTCCTCTCTATACCAATCTCCTTTATATCCTAAGGTAATAACAACTCAGTTCCTTTAGTCCATATTTCTTTTTTTCCTTGACTCTTTACACTTCCCATCTCCATTCCATCAGCCAGGAACTTATAGAAACTTTACTTTGATATTCTCACCACAAAATCTGAGAACCCTCAGATTCCTTAAATCAGGAATGCCTCTCTTGTAACAGGATTTATTTTTTGCATGCTACATTTCTATTTTTATGTTATAGAGGCTAACTTGCTTTTTACCTTCATCATGAAAAGGCCCTCCTTGCTTCCCAAGACTCTCTTCAAACTCCATTGTGTCAGGGACATGTTCAGCTTTAGGGAACAGAAAGTGCAACTAAAAGTGGCTTGAATCAGATTCCTTTGAGAGCTGTAAACGTTTAAAAGTAAGATGAAACAGTGATCATTTAATCTTCTGAGTGGGCGCTAAAGATGTGAAACATTTTTTTCTGTTCTTGTCCATCTACCTTCATGTAGCATATGGATATTATCATTTCCTTGTGTGCCAAGACATGGAAAAGGATGGGAAGCACTAGCTTAAAGGAATGAAGGTTTACTGTCTTATTGACACAAGTGCTGGGGAAGGCAGTTCCACATTCATACTATGGTCCAATAAAGCCATTGGGCACCGAGGCTCTTTCTAACTTCATGGTCTGCCAACCTTACCATGCTATCATTTTTCCTCTTACTTGTTGCCTCACAGTACCAAATGGTATCAGTGCCTCCAGGCCTCAAACCACAAAGCAGACCAAAAAAAAAAAAAAAAAAAAAGAGGACAAGTAGTGATACCAGATCTCATCTGCTTAAACTCCACTGGCCAGAACCAAGTCATATGGCCATGTTAGTGTTGATAGAGGTTGGGGAATTTTGAGTTTTTAGGTTTTGCAGCTGCTGTAATAGAGTCAGATAAGAAAAAGACAGGGAGGTGGGTGGAATGGGTGTTATGTGAGCCAATCAATCTATAATATCTGACACACCAAGTTTCTAAGATGACAATATTTAATATTGCCATCCCTATCAGAAGTTCAATATCATAGATTTTCATAATCATGCAGTGGACCTATGGTTTCTCACCTAACCCTGAATCTTCCCCAATGTCTGCTTCTAGCCTCTTGTTGAACGTCAGAGTGATGCTGAAGGAAGAATGAGGCCAATGCAGTTATTCTCACTCTCCAGTTGAAATCTGACCCTTGTTGCAGCTCAGATTTTCTAACACAATTCCACTGTGGTTATTGTGGATCTTTCTATTTAATGTCCATCCCTTTTTTCATAAGAATGAAGACAATACCAAATCTGTCTTGTGTCATATCTCAAAGCATATAGAGGTGAAAATTCTTCTGATGTTATTAACAATGAATAGAGAAGATGTGACCCACACACACACACTGGAATGTTACTCAGCCATCAAAAATGAAATCTCTGGACACCTGGGTGGCTCAGTCCGTTAAGCCGCTGCCTTTGGCTCAGGTCGTGATCCCAGGGTCCTGGGGTCGAGTCCAGCATCGGGCTCCTTGCTCAGCAGGGAGCCTGCTTCTCTCTCTGTCTACCACTCTGCCTGCTTGTATGCTTTCTCTCTGTGTCTCTCTCAAATAAGTAAATAAATAAAATCTTTTAAAAAAATGAAATCTTGGGGCGCCTGGGTGGCTCAGTGGGTTAAGGCCTCTGCCATCAGCTCGGGTCATGATCCCAGGTCTTGGGATCGAGCCCTGTGTCAGGCTCTCTGCTCAGCAGGGAGCCTGCTTTCTCCTCTCTCTCTGCCTGCTTCTCTGTCTACTTGTGATCTCTGTCTGTCAAATAAATAAATAAAATCTTTTTTAAAAAATGAAATCTTGGGGCGCCTGGGTGGCTCAGTGGTTTAAAGCCTCTGCCTTCGGCTCGGGTCATGATCCCAGGGTCCTGGGATCGAGCCCCGCATCGGGCTCTCTGCTCGTCGGGGAGCCTGCTTCTTCCTCTCTCTCTGCCTGCCTCTCTGCCTACTTGTGATCTCTGTCTGTCAAATAAATAAATAAAATCTTTTTAAAAAATAAATAAATAAATAAATAAATAATGAAATCTTACCATTTGCAGTGATGTGGATGGAACTAGAGGGTATTATGCTAAGTGAAACAAGTCAATCAGAGAAAGACAACTATCATATGATTTTACGATTTTACCCATACGTAGAACTTAAGAAACAACACAGAGAATCATAGGGGAAGGAAGGGAAAAATAAAATAAGACAAAATCAGAGAGGGAGACAAAGGATAAGAGACCGAGGGTTGCTGGAGGGGAAGTGGATGAGGGGATGGGGTAATTGTGTGATGGGCTTGAAGGAGGGCACATGATGTAATGAGCATTGGGTGTTCTATGCAACCGATGAATCACTAAACTCTACCTCTGAAACTATTAATGTACTGTATGTTAATTAATTGAATTTAATTTTTTTTAAAAAGGAGAGGGGAAAGGTGCTATTAATATGAACACCAAAAACAGAAAGAGGAAAAGGGCCCCAGTCAGGAACCTAGTCAAGTGACAAAAACTTCAAGACTGCAGAGTAGGCTAGTGTGAAAATTTAAGCTGAAAGGAACTGATCAAGACTGCAGCTATTTGGCAACAAGGTAAAGAGGCACAACACCCAAACAGAACTATGAAGACTGCATTATGTTCTAAACTACATTATACTTTAACCTGGTCTCTTTTGAAGGCTTCCTTTCTGGCCACCAAGAATATGCCACAGCACTCTGATCCCACTACATGACACAGTAATTCAACCAAGTACCTCCACTGTAGTTTCTCCTAAATTTATATTTCCTTCCCTTGGCATTTCACTCTATTTCAGTCCTACATTTCTAACTATTCACAGAACAGCCCTACCCAGATGTGTATAATGTGCACAAGAACATTAAAGTGATATCTGAAGCAAAATGGAAAATAAAGTCACCTGCACTACTATCCATCCCTATGGGCTGAATTCCAACTTGTAGGTCATAAGCTGTGAAAAGTTTCTTGGACAGATTGCCAGGAAAAAGAAAGGCACAGGGCAACTTGAGCTAGAACTCTGACAGAATCTCGACACCTTGGTTTAGAAGACTAGGAGCTAAAAAAACCTGCCTTTTCAAAGCTGTGAATAGTTTTTTGTTTCACAGAAACAAGATAACATATTTGGGATAAACAACCCCTTTGTTCTGATTAAACCTTTTTAATTTTTTGTTATTTAAATATGCAGCAAAGACTACAGTTAAAAGAAGAAGAAGAAGAAGAAGAAGACCACGACGTCGATTACGACGAAAAGTTTTGTTTAATTATGTAAAAGATTGTTCACTTGGTGGGCAAGAGTTGAATTTCCAGATTTGGTTCCCTTGAGTAACTGTCTCCCCTGAGATTAAGACTCCTTTATACCTGAAAAGGGTTGCTTTTCTTAAGAGATGTGAGTTGAGGACACTTCTACCAATAGGTAGAAGAAAAGGACCTGAGGGGCAGAGGTTGAAGGAACTGTTTATATAAGACACATTCTGAGCCCTGGGCAGGAACAGCACTGCTTTAAGCTCCAGATGGTGAAATGTGATACAGCCTCCTCTGCCCAGAATCTTTCATCAGCTAACACCAAAGAATGTCAGCTTTTAGAACCTCAGACCTGGAAACAGCATTCACTGCTTCCTGGTCTCTCTCTGTCTCTCTTTCTGTCTCTTTCTGTCTCTTTCCCTCTCTCTCTCTCTCTCTGCATCTCTAACTCTGCTATTTCTCCAGTGGTTTCATTATCTCCTACTGCAAACAGGCATTCTCCACAAGACAAGAAAAAGGACCCCTGGCATATGTTTTCACAAACTTCTAACTCTAGTATTCAAAGGTAAGGCTTTCTGTGCTATCTCCATCTGGAACAATGCTGGTGTAATACTGTGACTCGGATCATATGACTTACCTCACCAGAGAGAGAAATATTCTGACTGACCTGGTTTTAGCCACATGCCTAGAGACAGAAGCTTTGCCACTAGAAGAAGATATGATGGGAGTTGGCCAGTAATCTGACTGGTGTACTTGGCAGCTAAAAACAGTAGCTAGCTCTTGCATTATGTGAAAAGCTGAGTAAGATTTATTTCCCAACTCTGGGCATATATCCACTGCTTCAGAGCCCCATCTGTGCTGCCTTGTACTCTCAAGCAAACCCTTAAGGAAAGAGACAACAGACATATTATCCAAAGGTTGGAACACCAGCATGAAGATGGGGACCCAAATATTTGTGAATGAAGGAATGAATGAAAATCCTGAATGCATTATTTCTCAGAGCTTTCCTATCATCCACTTGGTTCATCCTGCTTCTTTTCTTCTTGTAATCAGGTCAGGGGAAATAGGTAAGAGGTCTTGTCTGCCCTGAGTCTTGACTGGACATTAAGGGAAAAGTTTGAGGGATACAATTCATCTTCAACATGAACTTGAACCATTTAATCCCAGTAAGTCTATGAAGCAGGAATCCAAGATCGTGGATTTTTAAATGTGCACATCAGTCAGGGTGAATGTGATACAATTTAAATTGCTATAGGATTAGAATAGATTTTAACATCTATTATATTTATTTTAAAAAATCAAGAAAATTAATTTTTAAAAAGGGAAAAGTTTGGCTGTGTAACAGTAATATAATCATACTCATTAAAAGAATTGTTTAAGGCATATTCCTAATTATCATTCAGAACAATAACAATTATGCATTATCATTAATTATGATTCAAATTTACTTTGCAAATTTTTCCAGTTTTACTGAGACATAATTGACACATAATATTGTATACATTTAAGGTGTACAATATAGTGATTTGATATACGTATATACAGTTGACCCTTGAACAACATGAATTTGAACTACAGGAGTCCGCTTATATACAAATATTTTTTCAGCAAATGACAGTACAGTACTATAAATATATTTTCCCTTTCTTGTGATTTTCTTAATGACATCTTTTTTCTAGCTTACTTTATTATAAGAACACAGTATATAATGCTTACACAAGATAGGTATTAATCAGCTGTAATCAATATTTATGTTATCAATATTTATGTTATCAATAAGGCTTCCAGTCAAAAGTAGGCTATTAGTAGCTAAGTTCAGGGGGGAGTCAAAATTTACATGTAGATTTTTGACTTTGCAAGGGTTTTGGCACCACATTGTTCAAGGCTCAACAGTATTGTGAAATGATCACAAAAATAGTTTAGTTACCATTCATCACCACACACAGTTATAAATAATTTTTTCAACTTTCAAATACACATTACAATATTGCTAACTAAAGTCACCAAGCTGTACATTACTTCCCCAGGATTTATGTGTTATAGTCATCTTATAACTGGAAGTTTGTACCTTTTAACCACCTTCATCCACTTTCCCCATCATTCAAGGAGGATACTGGCCTGTAATTTTCCTTTCCTGTGCCATTCTTGTCTGGTTTTTGTATCAAGGTAATACTGGCCTCAAAAAATGAGCTGAGAAGTGTGTCCTCCTCTTACATTTTTTGGAAGAGTTTGAGAAGACTGATATTAATTCTTCTTCCAGTGTTTGGTAGAACTCATCAGTGAAGCCATCTGGTTCTGTACTTTTCTTTTCTGGAAGGTGTTTGATTACTGATTCAGTTTCTTTACTAGTAATTGGTCCATTCATATTTTTTATTGCTTCACAATTCGGTCCTTGTAGGTTGCATGCTCCTAGGAATTTATCCATTCCTTCCTGGTTATCCAATTTGTTGGCATACAATTGTTCATAGGAGTCTCATGTCCATTTCGTTAAGAACTGTTTCTGGAGTTTTATCTTGTTCTTTTGTTTGGAACATACTTCTTTTTTTCTTCATTTTCCTTGACTCTCTGCATTGGCTTCTGTGGATTACATAAAAGAGCCACCTCTCCCAGTCTTCATGGAGTATTCTCTTATAAATGATGAACATATTTGTTCAGCTTGGCCTGAACTCTTTGTTGTCTCTCAAACTGTTGTGATTGTACAAGTCATCTTTGTTCTTAATGATGCCTAGCAGCTAAGGATATGCCAAGATCTGTTGGTGTCCTAAAGGGGAGGATCTCAGTCAACAACTAGACACTGGCTGTTTGGAAGCCAAACCCTCGGGCAGCATCCTTTAAAGTATCTAAATACACCTCTTTCTGGGAAAAACTGGGAGATGGGTATTTTTGTCTACTCTCTCTGTGCTGGGCCCTGGGAGGATAGCCAGTTAAGAACTTTTTCTTTGATTGCTACAGTCCTATGGGGATCCACTAATGTAAGCTCCATCAGCCACCAGAACCAGGTGATCAAGGGATGTGTCCGCTGGATGGCATCCACAAAAACCAGGGTACCACATGGGTGTACAAGCTTCTTCCAGGTAGACACCAATCACATAGAACAGGCCAGAGGGAGAATATAATGATAGTACCCTTAGGCCTCCATGGTCTCAGGAGAGAATCACAGTCAACCCTAGATGTATGCTAAATTAGAAGACTGATCCTCAGACAACAGTTTTTAAAGTATACAAAAAGTCCTCTTTTAGGGACAGGGAAAGACTGGGAGATAGGTATTTCTGTCTGGTCCTCTGCACTGAACCCTAGGTGGATAGCCATAGAGAGTCCTTGTGAGGAAACTAAGAGCTGTTTCTTTGTTTGCTCTAGTCCCATGGGTCGCACAGATACCAGACCCACTAGCTTTCAGAGTGAAGTATTTTGGGGGATGATAACCAACATGGAAGTTTTAAAAGTTGGGTCACTAGATATTGGGTCTAAACCCTTCACTCCCCAGGGAGAAGCTGGGGGTTGTGAGTTCCCTCCTAATTGTGTTGCTATTCCAGGGGTGAGGTTAATACCAAGAGTATGTCTCAGCTTTTCCTACCCATTTCCATTTGGGTATTTTCTTCTTCACCCACTGTGTAGGAGTCACTTAGACAACTTCTGGATTTCTTCTAGAGGGAATTGCTCTGTGTGGATCAGTAGATTCAGTGTGTCTAGAGGTGAAACGTCACTGTCTTCGACTGGACCCTTTTGCAAATTCTATGTGCTTGTGATGCTTAGTTCTGAAATCTTCGTTGTCAGCTTTGTTGTTCATATTGCATGGTCATCTGCCTGCATATTTAAAACAAAACCAAAGAAAACATTGGTCAGTATCTCATCACAAGTGCCTGACTATTCTCAAATGTTCCATTTCTTTTACTTCCCCAAACAGATTGGATATTTCTTAAGAAGTCTTACATCTGAAAAAAAAAAAAAAGTCTTACATCTGTGATAAGGTAATCCTAGCTGAAAACTGACACTATGACTATTGAGAACTCTTGATATAGACAAGAAAAATGGTCCTTCGAACCAGTAGTTTTAATGCCTATCAGACTCAACACTCTCTCTTAAGAACAAATACTTTGCATAAGCTGAGTGAAATAAGTCAAACAGAGAAAGTCAAGTATCATATGGTTTCACTTATTGGTGGAGCATAACAAATAATATAGAGGACAAGGGTAGATGGAGAGGAGAAGGGAGTTGAGGGAAATTGGAAGGGGAGGTGAACCATGAGAGACTATGGACTCTGAAAAACAACCTGAGGGTTTTGAAGGGGCGGGGTGGGAGGGTGGGGGAACCAGGTGGTGGGTATTAGGGAGGGCACAGATTGCATGGAGCACTGGGTGTGGTGAAAAAACAATGAATACTGTTACGCTGAAAATGAATAAAAAATTAAAAAAAAAAAAAAGAACAAATACTTTGAAATGACCACTATATCATCTCAAATGTAATTATTTGGTGCGATAACCAACAAATAAATACTTTTGGCCCAAAAAGGCTGTATAGTGCCCTCTCTATAAAACAGAAGAGAAATAAAGTGAATTTTATTTAAAACAAAATTACATATATATTGTTGTTATAAATGTATGAACACAACAAAACGAAAAGACATATAAAGTTCTCTGTAGCCCTTCTTACTTCATAATATATGATATAACTTACTTGCCATATAATTTATTTATTTAATGAGGCCCTCCCTTTGAAAGTCAGCTCTATGAATGCAAAAATATCTGTTTTCAGTGCATAAGGTAGTGGCTAACATATGGAAGGAGCACAATAAATATTTCTTGAATAAGTGTGACATTTAGGAATGCTTTTGCTTACAAATAAAACGATTAATGGCATAAAGACATTTATTGTTTATGTTATAGGAAGACCTGGTTAGTGTCAGAGATTCTCTGCATTGTCATCCTCAAAGTGCTGGTGATATCTCCCCTTGTTTTAGCAAGATGGTTACTGTAGCTGCAGACATTATGTCTTCATACAAAAGAATCTCAAGTAGAAAAATTGTAACAGAAGAAAAAAAACCTTCTCACTTGTATCTTTTCGGGATGATAAATCTTTCCCAAATGACTACAGTAGACTTCTTCTGAGGTCTCATTGGCCAGAATGACTTCACACTGTCATTTATACACAAATTACTGGCAAATGGGGATTAATAACATAATAAACATATACACCTATCAGGTTTTATGTCAGGGACTGGACACAATGCTGTGTAAACAAAATTGGAATTTTGTCAACAAAGCATTAGTAGACATCGTATCTCCCTACATGATATATAGCTAAATAAATACTTTATTATGAATTTATAATACACAATAAGGTTACCTTTTATCATTATAATAAAATTACCTTTCTATAGTAAGCATTATAATAAAGTTATAATAGGTTATCTTTTTAAAAATTTTAATTCCAGCATAATTAACATACAGTGTATATTAATTTTGAGTATACAATACAGTGATTCACCAGTTCTATACATTACTGTGCTCATGATGGTTATTATACCCTTAATCCTCTTGAACAATTCCATATGTTACCAAGGCTGGTCATGACAAGTACCCTCCTTAGTCCCCATCACCAATTTCACCCATTCCCCCACCCATCTCCCCTTTGGTAACTACTAGTTCTCTCCATTTAAGCCTTTGTTTGCTTGTCTCTTCTTTCTTCCTTTGTTTTGTTTCTTAAATTCCACATATGAGTAAAATCATATGGTATTTGTCTTTCTCTGATTGACTTACTACACTTATTATTATACTGTCTAGATCCATCTATGTTGTTGCAAATGTCAAGATTTCAATCTTTTTATGGCTAAGTAATATTCCTGTGTGTGTGTGTGTGTGTGTGTGTGTGTGTGTATACCACTTCATTATCCATTCATATATTGGTGGACACTTGGGCTGCCTCCATATCTTGACTATTGTAAATAATGCTGCAATAAACATAGGAGTGCATATATCTCTTCAAATTATTGTTTGTAAATACCCAGTATTTAGTAATTACTGGATCATATGGTAGATCTGTTTTTAACTTTTTAAGGAACCTCCATATTGTTTTCCACATTGGCTGTATCAGTCTGCATTCCTACCAATAGTGCATGAAGGTTCCATTTTCTCCAGATCCTTGCCAACACTTGTTGTTTCTTGAGTTTTTTATTATATCCATTTTGACAAGTAAAGTGATATCTTATTGTGCTTTTGATTTGCATTTCCCTGATGATGAGTGATGTTGAGCATCTTTGTATGTGTCTTTGTCTTCTTTGGAGAAATGTCTGTTCATGTCTTACGCTCATTTTTTAATTTTTTGTGTTATCTAAGTTCTTTAAGTATTTTGGATACTAACCTCTAACCAGCTACGTCATTTGCAAATATTTTCTCCGATTCAGTAGGTTGTCTTTTACTTTTGTTGATTGTTTCCTTTGTTGTGCAGAAGTTCTTATTTTGATGCAGTCCCCATTGTTTATTTTGCTTTTATTTCCTTGCCTCAGGAGACATATGTAGAAAAATGTTCTATGACTGATGTCAGAGAAATTCATCATGCTGTCTTCCAGGATTCTTATAGTTTCGGGTCACACATGTAGGTTTTTAATCAATTTTGAATTTATTTTTGTGTATGGTATAAGAAAGTGGCCCAGTTTCATTCTTTTGCATGTAGATGTCCAGTTTCCCCAACACCATTTGTTGAAGAGACTCCTTCCCATTGGATATTCTTGCCTCTTTTGTCAAAGATTAATCGAACGTATAATTATGGGTTTAATTTTTGGCTTTGTATCCTCCTCCAATGATCTATGTGTCTTTTTTTTTTCCCAGTACTGTATGTTTTAATTACTACTTTGCAATATAACTTGATTTCTGGAATGGTCATACCACCAGTTTTGTTTTTCTTTTCCTTTTCTTTTTTAGACTTATTTATTTATTTGAGAGAGAGAGACAGTAGGGGGAAGGGCAGAAGTAGAGAATCCTCAAGGAGACTCTCCATTGAGTGTGGAGCCTGACTAGGGGCTCGATCTCACGGCCCTGAGATCATGACCTGAGCTGAAACCAAGAGGTGGACACTTAACTGACAAAGCCACATAGGCATTCTTGTTTTTCTTTTTCAAGATTGTTTTGACTCTTTGGGGTCTTTCCATACAAATTTTAAGTTTGTTTTTTCCAGCTCTATAAAAAATGATATTGATATTTTGATAGGGATTGCATTATATGAGTAGGTTGCTTTGGGTAGTATAGGCATTTTAACAATATTAGTTCTTCTAATTCATGAGCATGGAATATCTTTCCATTCATTTGTGTTTTCTTCAGTTTCTTTCATCAGTGTTTTATGACAGGTCTTTCACCTCTTTGGTTAAGTTTAGTCCTAGGTATGTTATTATTTTTGGTGCAGCTAAATGCAATTGTTTTCATAATTTTTCTTTTTGCAGCTTTATTATTAGTGTATAGAAATCCTATGGATTTCTGTATATTGATTTTGTATCTTGTGATTTTAATGGACTCATTTATCAGTTCTAGTAGTTTTTGGTGGAGTCTTTAGAGTTTTCTATATATACTATCCTGTCATCTGTAAATTAATAGGTTACCTTTTAAAATTTAATATAATTGAATAGGAAAAAATATCTAGAGTGACAGTGTGTTACTTAATGTTGCATTTAGCTGAATGTAACAGAAACAAGATGAAAATGGATCACCAAAAAGTTTTTGTTTCTTTTTTAAAGATTTGTTTGTTTGTTTGTTTGTTTGAGAGAGAAAAAAATGAGTGGGAGGGCAGAGGGAAGGAGAGAGAGAACCCCAAGCAGGCTGCCTAATGTGGGGCTCAATCTCACAACCCTGAGATCATGGTCTGAACCAAAACCAAGAGTTGGATGCTCAACCAACTGGTGCCACCCAGGTGCTCCAAGTTGTTTGTTGTTGTTGTTGTTGTTGTTGTTGTTTTCTTACAACAAGAATTCCCCAAACAGGCAGTTTCAAAAACTGGTACATAGGCTTCGTGATGTTACCAAGAACTCAAGCTTCGTTCTGCATACAACTTCCTTTCTTTGGACCATAAAATGTTTGTTGTACTCCTAGCATGTTTGCAGCCCATGAGGAAAAAGAGAAAAGAAGGGAAAGGACAGAAGATGATTACCAGGCAGTTGGCCACCAAGTGATTTCTGCTTGTATCTTCTTGGCTGGAACTGGTTCACAAGTCCACCACTCTCAGGGGAAATGAGTATTGTCACTTCACCCAAACAAAAATGTGGGTCTGGGGCGCCTGGGTGGCTCAGTGGGTTAAGCCTCTGCCTTCGGCTCAGGTCATGATCCCAGAGTCCTGGGATCGAGCCCCGCATCGGGCTTTCTGCTCAGCAGGGAGCCTGCTTCCTCCCTCTCTCTCTGCCTGTCTCTCTGCTTACTTGTGATCTCTGTCTGTCAAATAAATAAATAAAATCTTTAAAAAAAAAATGAAAAAGGCTTTTAAAAAAAAAAAAATGTGGGTCTGTTATTAAGAAATGGGGAGAGGGGATATTTTTCAGGCAATGAGTAGTGTCTTCTATTTTGGTCACAAAATATTTTAACAGTGGCTACCTGTGAAATTATGGGTGAGGCCTATACCTATACCTTTTTGTATTGCCTGAACTGTTTTCAACACCTTTTTTTTTAATTGGAAAAAAGCATGAGGAAACTATATATTAATTTTGAAGGGGAAAACAGAAAGTTTGAAGATATTATTTTATAGGTTGTACCAAAATAGCCCTGACATTAACATGTCTGCTTCAAATGATCATGTCAAAATAGTCTTACTTGACTTTCTCTTGTTATTTACTGCAAATAAAGTCACTTTGCATGACAAATAAAATGAAATATTCAACTAAGTTAAAAACAAAATACTCTTACTTAACATGTAACTTTGGTTATATACTCTTTGAATCTTAGTTAACTTATCCATAAAATAAAGACATTATAGTTAACTGTCCAAAATTATTGTAAACATGAATAAAATAATGTATACAATATATTTAGCACAGTTGTCACCAAATGGTAACTTTTATTTATTAGTGCTTAAATACATGGTAGATAATATAAGATAGCCCTTTTAATTAACTTATAATTTATTGATTTTACTTAGCTATATCTTTCATATTTCCTCATTTCCACTGGGCATGTAGTAGGTAACAGGAACCATGCTAAATGTCTTATCTATATTAAGTCATTTAAACCTCAAAATAACTCATGAAGTATGTAGTATTACTATTGCATTTTAAAGTGAAAAAAACTGCAGCTTAGGGAATTTAAGGCAATTGTCCAAGATTATATAGCTAGGATATGGCAAAGCCTATATATTGACACAGGCAGTTTGACCCAGAGTTTTCAGCCTTAAATAGTCTACTAAACAAAAATCTAAAATGCCTCAATTTTAAAATTACGAAAACATCATTTGCCTGGTTACAAATCAATTCACCTAAAATATTAGTCTCATTATTTTAATTTCTGAATCTAGCAAAAGAACCATAGAATCAGCTGAATACATTTTTGAATAGCATTCAAAAGTTACAAACTTGTCATTGTAACTTTTCCTCATTATATCACCCTGGTTGATAGTGCTGCATTGAATAATTTCTGAAAATTCAATTCAAATTCTCAGAAGAGTGTGGATTCATCATTTTTATAAATATTTAAAATGCAAAATTTTCAAGTTAACTCATGTACTGATTACAATTTTTCTAGGTCAGTCTAAAGTCTAACGACATTATGAAAAAGAATCAAGCAATCTGCAACAGAAAAGCAAGAAAAATAGATATACTTTCTCAGATATTTTACTGACATAACTAGTTGTATTAACGTGATTCCATTCATAATTATAAAATTAATAAAGTGTCAAGAGAATAATGAATTTTTATTTTTAAAAAATACGAGGTGAAATCATTATATAAACAATTTGTAAGTTATCTTAGCTGAATTGAAAAGGACTATGTTAATTAGCAAAATACATTGGTAAAAAAATTTAGACAATTTTATAGTATTATCTCTGCAAGGTTGCTGCATTTACCAACACAAATAAATCAAGTCCAGTAAAAGTTAACAAATGCCTAATATCTTCCTACTGGTTATCAGAAAAAGCTGAAGAGTATAAGAACCGATTTTTTTTAAGTGTTTATGAGGCACAGATGAGGGAAGGATTATATGTAGAGGTTGGTCAGAAAAGCTTTAGATAGGATATAACAGAATGCATCTTTAAAAGATAAACAGAAAACTTTGGGGAAACATTTCCATGAAGAAAAGCCTTCCAGGCAGAGGGACTAATATAAGCAAAACACAGAAGGTATAAAACATTAAGGTAGTTTTGAGGAATTCCATGCTTTTCAACACTCCTGAATGTGAATTTTGAGGAAAGAAACAACATAAGATGTCGATAATAAAGCAGGTGATTAATGGAGGATCTTACCTGCCATAACTGTAGTTTGAGCTTTATCCAAAGTCAGTGGGGAGACACTGAATTATATCAGTGAGGTAATATGGTTACCTGGCATTTTAAATCAATCACTTCCATCACTCTCATGGAAGATTCTTGTATCAAGAAATATCTCTCTTTGCTTCTAATACCACATTTTGCATTTAAACTGTTTTGATATTAATGTAGCTCTGCCAGTTTTATTTTGGATAGAGTTTGCATGGTCTAGAATTTTTAATTATTTTAACTTTTCTGCATCTTTATATTTATAATGTTTCCTTTGAACATATGGATAGGAATTTTCCCCATCTGACAATAGTCTTTATTTAGAATATTTAGAATATTAATCCATTTATATGTAATATAGTTTTGCTAATAAAACTATTTGCTTTCTAGTTGTCCCAACCATTTTTCTTTTACTCTTTTGAGTTAGTCAAATTTTTACTGCTCATTCTCCTTCTCCCCACCATTAGCTTATTAGTACACACTTTTTAACTCTTATTTTAGGAGTTCCTCTAGAGCAGGGTTCCTCCAACTAGTCATGATGAAAATTTAGATAGAACAATTCTTTATGGGATAGGCAGGCTGCTGTTTTGTGTATATTATAGGACATTTAGCAGCATGCATAACTTCTACCCACTAGATACCAAAAATCCCACTGACCTTTTACAATCACGACAATCAGAAGTATTTTCTGACATTGTCAAATATCCACTGTGGGACAAAATCTTTCCTCATAACAACCAGTGCTGTAGAGCAAGGCTGCCCAGTGTGTTAGCTAGTAGCCTCGTGTGAGAATGTGAAATGCAGCTAGTTAAAATTGAGATGTGCCATAAGGGTAAAATACTCACAGGATCTTACAAACTTAATATGTTTTTTAAAACTTCATTAATGATTTTTTGTTGATTTAGAATATCTTAGGTTGGATTAGAAAATCTATTGTTAAAATTAATTTCACATATTCCTTTTTAATTTTTAGAAGTTTAACTGCTAGAAATTATTACTGATATCCTCATTTGTGGCTTGCATTATATTTCAGTATACTAGACAACACGACTCTGGAGATTATCAGTCACTTTTTAGAGTCTATTATAAATTAATACTATTACAATCTACCAGACAATGCAAGGACTTTAGAATACTTTTTAAAAATTTTTTAATTCCAGTGTTAACATACAGTGTGATACTAGTTTCAAGTATGCAATAATGATTCAGCAGTTCTATATATTACTCAGTGCTCATGATGATAACTGTATTCTCAATCCCCTTCACCTATTTCACCTATCCCCCCACCAACCTCTTCTCTGGTAATCATCAGTTTGTTATCTACAGCTGAGAGTCTGTTTTTTGGTTTGTTCCCCCGCCCCTTTGTTTGCTGTTTTATTTCTTAAATTCCTCATATGAGTGAAATAATATATTTGTCTTTCTCTGAATGGCTTACTTCACTTAGCACTATACTCTATATATCCATCCATGTTGTTACAAAAAGCGATTTACTCTTTTTTTATGGTTGAATACTATTTCAGTGTGTGTGTATACATCACAGCTTCTTCGTCCGTTCATCTAACTGATGGACACTTGGGCTTCCCCCATATCTTGGCCATTGTAAATAATGCTGCAACAAATATGGGATGCATATATCTCTTCAAATTAGTGTTTCCAAATTGGGGGGGGGGGGTAAATACTCAGTCATGAGATTACTGGATCACATGGTAGTTCTATTTTTAATTTTTTTATATACAGTATCACGTCATCTGCAAATAGCGAGTTTTACTTCTTCCTTACCAATTTAGATGTCTTCCATCTCTTTTTAGTGTCTGATTGCCATGGCTAGGACTAAGACTTCCAGTACTATGTTGAATGTAACTGGTAAGAGTGGACATCCTTATCTTGTTCCTCACCTTAGAGGAAAAGCTCTCAGTTTTTCCTCATTGAGTATGCTGTTAACTGTGGGTTTTCATAAAATGGCTTTATTTTGTTGAGGTAAATTCTCTCTAAACCTGCTTGTTGAGGGTTTTTATCATGAATGGATGTTGTATTTTTTACTTTTATGCATCTAGTGAAATGATCATATGGTTGTTATCCTTTCTTTTATTGATGTGATCTATCACATTAATTAATTTGTAAATATTGAACCACCTTGCATCCCAGGAATAAATCCCACTTCATCATGGTGAATGATTTTTTCAGTGTATTGTTGGATTCAGTTTGCAAAATTTTATTGAAGATTTTTGCATCTATGTTCATTAACGATATTGGCCTGTGGTTCTCTTTTCTTGGTGTGTCTTTATCTTTTTTTTTAAGGTAATGCTGGCCTCATAGAATGAATTTGGGGGTTTTCCTTCCTCTTCTATTTTTGGAAAAGCTTGGGAAGAATACATATTAACTCTTCCTTAAATGCTTGGTAGAATTTACCTGTGAAATTTGCATCTGGTCCTGGATTTTTGTTTGCTGGGAGTTTTTTGGTATCTGACTCAATTTCGTTGCTGGTATCAGTCTGTTCAAGCTTTCTATTTCATCCTTCCTTGGTTTTGGTTGGTTATACTTTCCTGGGAATTTACCCATTTCTTCTAGGTTGTCCAGTTTGTTGGCATATAATTTCTCATAATATTCTCTTGCAATCTTTTGTTTTTCTGTGGTGTCAGTTGTCATGTCTCCTCTGTCATTTGTGATTTTGGGGTTTGTGTGTGTGTGTGTTCCATCCATTTTTTTAAAATGAGTCTGACTAGAGGCTTATCAACTTTGTTGATTTTTTCAAAAAATCAACTCCTCGTGTCATTGTGTCATTGATCTGTTTTATTAATTTTTTAAGTTTCTTTATCATTTATTTCTGTTCTAATCTTATTATTTCCATCCTTCTGCTGTTTGGGGGCTTTGTTATTTCTTTTTTCTTTTCTCTTTTTCTTTTCTTTTTTTTGTAACTCCTTTAGATGTAAGGGTAGGTTGTTTATTTGAGGTTTTTCCTGCTTCCTGAGGTAGGCTTCTATTGCTATAGATTGCTTTTACAACAGCTTTTGCTGCATTGCAAAGATTTTGTACTGTCGTGTTTTCATTTTTCTCCATGTAATTTTTGATTTCTTCTTTGATTTTGTGGTTGACCAATTCATTGTTTAGTAGCATGTTATTTAAATTCCATGAATATGTGATCTTTCCAGACTTTTTTTCTTGTGATTGATCTCTAGTTTCATAGTGTTGTGATCAAAAAAGAAAAAAATGGTGTGATTTACAATCTTTTTGCATTTGTTAAGATTTGTTTTATAGCCTAATATGTGATCTATTCTGGAGGATGTTTCATGCATGCATGCATGAAAAAAATGTATCTCTGCTCTTTCAGGGTGGAATGCTCTGAATTTTATGTGTTAGATCTATCTGGTCTAGGGTGTCATTCAAAGTCACTTGTTTTCTTTGTTGATTTTCTCTTTGGAAGATCTGCCCATCAATGTAAGTGAGGTAATAAAGTCCCCTACTATTATTGTATTACTATCAATTAGTTCCTTTAAGTTTGTTATTAACTGTTTTAGGTATTTGAGTGCTCCCAAGTTGAATGCCTAGATATTTACAAGTGTTATGTATTACTGTTGAATTGTCCCCTTTATTATTATATAATATCCTTCTTTGTTCCTTATTACAGTCTTTGTCTTAGTCTATTTTGTCCAATATAAGTATTGCTACCTTGCCTTTCTTTTGACATCCATTTGCTTCATGATAAATTCTTCTCCATACTCTCACTTTCAACCTGCAGGTGTCTTTAGATCTGCAATGAGTCTCTTGTAGGCAGCATATAGATGAGTATTGTTTTTTGTTTGTTTGTTTTAAAGATTATTTATTTATTTATTTATTTGAGAGAGAGAGCATGAGCATGAGCGGGGGGAGGAGCAGAGGGAAAGGGAGAAGCAGACACCTCACTGAGCAGGGAGCCTGAAGCAGGGCTCATTCTCAGGATCCTGAGATCATGACCTGAGCCGAAGGCAGACACTTAACCAACTGAGCCACGCAGGTGAAAGTATTGTTTTCTTCTCCATTCCATCACCCCATATCTTTTTATGGGAATGTTTAGTCATTAATTTGAATGTTTACATTCAAACTAATTATGGATATGTGTTTATTGTCATTCTGTTACTTGTTTTGTGGTTGTTTTTCCATGATAATTTCTCTGCTTGCTCTCCTTTCTCATGGTTTGCTGGCTTTCTTTAGTCATATACTTGGATTCCTTTCTCTTTGTTTTTTTGCATATCTATTACTAGTTTTTGATTTGTTGTTACCATTAAGTTTGTATTTAACATCTTCTGTGTATAGCAGTCGATATTAAGTTGATGGTCACTAAAGTTTGAGTCCATTCTTTACTCCACTCCCCCACACATTTTAGGCATATGCTGTCATACTTTACGTCCTTTAATTTTTGTGAGTCCCTTGACTGATTTTTACAGACATACTTACTTCTACTGCTTTGGTACTTGGCATTTTTCTTACTCTTACTTATGATCTTTCCTTTCCACTCAGAGTTCCCTTTAACATTTCTTGTAGGGCTGGTTTCATGGTCATAAACTCTTTCAGCTTTTGTTGGTCTGGGAAACTCTTTATCTCTCTTTCTATTCTGAATGATAACCTTGCTGGATAGAGTATTCTTCTTGGCTGCAGAACTTTTTCCTTTCAGCATTTTGACTATATCATGCCACTTTCTTCTGGCCTGCCATGTTTCTGCTGAAAAACTGCTGATAGACTTATGGAGTGTCCTTCATATGTAACTGTCTTCTTTTCTCTTGCTGCTTTTAAAATTTTCTCTTTATCACTACTTTTTGTCATTTTAATTACTATGTGTCTTCGCGTGGACCTCCTTGGTTGATTTTGGGGGTGGTGGGGGACTCACCTTTTCTTCTCAATCTGGATATATGTTTCCTTCCCCCAGATTTGGGAACTTTTCAGATATTATTTCTTCAAATGCATTTTCTGCCCCATTTTCTCTCTCTTCTTCTGGGATCCCTATAATGTAAATGTTATTACACTTGATGGAGTGACTGAGTTTCTTCAGTGTATTCTCATTCTGCACAATTTTTTCTCTCAGCTGCTCAGCTTAATTAATTTCCATTACTCTGTTCTCCAAGTCACTATTTCGTTCTTTTGCTTCCTCTAGCCTGGTATTTATTCCATTAATTATTTTTAATTTCATTTATTTTGTTCTTCATTCTGATTTGTTCTTTTTTTATGTTTTCTATCTCTTTGTTAATGGTTTCACTGTTGTCCTCCACTGTTTTCTCAAGACCAGCGAGTGTCTTTATGATCATTACTTTAAATTTTCTACCAGACATATTATTTATATCTGTTTCACTTGGGTCTCTCGCTGTGGTTTTGTCCTGTTCTTTGATTTGGAACATAGTCCTCTATCTCCTCATTTTGTCTGCTTCTCTGTGTCTATTTCTGTATGTTAGGGAGTTTAGCTACGTCTCCTTCTCTTAAAAGTAATGGCCTCATGAAGAAAAGTTCTTGCTGCCCTGCAGTGCCCTGCAGTGCAGTGTCCCCTGTTAACCAGTATCTGGCACTTCAGGGATGTCTCCTATGTATGTTGTGTGTGCTCAGCAGTAGTGGGACTTTTCCTTCAGTCCCATTTTTCACAGAGGCTCTTTGCTCATACTGCTTGGTCCCTGGTCAGGGTGGGGCACACAGTTTTAACAAGGTGTGCACTGTTCTGTTTGGGAAATGAGACATACCACCACCCGCAGAGACCAAGGCCCCATAAAACGTGCTGACCAGGAGATGGAGATGCTATGTTGGGAAGGTTTGCATCAGTCTTCTGGGGGTGGGGATCCACAGCCCCCAGACTGGGGCAAATATGACTGGGAAGAGTGGATCCATCAAAGCACAGGAGGGTGGGGCTTTGTGTAAGCAAGTTTGGTAATGAATGTGTGCTGGTTCCCACCGGTGGCCATGTGTTTATGCTGGGGGGCAGAGGAAGGAGATGGCAACTTCCAGTTTCTTTGTTCATGGAGAAGTCTTCTGAGAACACTGCCTGTTCTTGGATATGCTCTAAGACACATAAATAACTCTCCCTCCCATGTTCCCTAGGAGTTTTTCAAACTGCAATTTCTATGCTCTACTTCTGTGGCCTGTTCATTGTGCTGTCTCTTTGAGGGCAGAAACTTGGCCTAAAATGTTCCAGATTCTCCCAGAACTGAACTCTCTGATTTTTAAAATTCTAAGCTTTAAGTCTCACTGGTTGTAAGAACTCACAAAATTCAGCTCCTCTAGTTTTCAAAGCCAAATATTCTGAGGATTGTCTTCCCCGTGCAGGATCCCTAGTGTGATAGTGTTTCTTGCCTTTCACAATGCCCATGGCTCCCTCACACTCACCCACCACAGATGGCCATGGTTTCACTCCCCATACCCTCTTTAATGTGGCCTCTACTCTACCTTTAGTGTTGGAGTTTGTTCTGCCAGGGTTCAGGCCATTTTCTGAGTAAAAGAGGCAAAAGTTATCTAGTTTTATCTGTGGGACAAGGTGATCTTAGGGTCCTCTTATTCTGTCTTTTTGTGACTTTAGAAAACTTTCACACTATCAATTTCTCCTTTTCTCCTTTTGTGTTATTACTGTTGAATATTTCAATTCTAGATATTATGCAATTTAAAATTACTATTATTGTTTTATACAGTTAATATTAATGCATATTTGACACTTTCAATTGCTGTTTATTGCGTCCTGCATTTCCACATTTCTGTCTGGGATCATTTCTTTCTGACTGAAGCAGTTCCTTTTTTATTCTTTGAATGCACACCTACTATTGATTAATTCCTTCAATTGTTTTTCTGGAAATGTCTTTCATTTCAGGTAAAAGAATTTTTTTAGGTGTATACACTCATGTAACCACAACCCAGAACAAAGACTCTAGAAGCATTTCCACCACTCTAGGAGTTTCCATTATGACACTCCTAATCAATTTCCCCAAAAGTAGTACTATCCTGAACTTTCTAATAATAAATTAGTTTTGCTTGCTTTTGATCTTCATATAAATAGACTTATACAATATGTGGTGTTTTATGCTAGGCTTCTATTGCAAAATATTGTGTTTCTAAGATTCATCTATTTTGATGCATGTAGCAATTTTATGAATGATATGCCATTGTATGACTATACCACAGTTAATTTATCCATTATTACATTGATGTAGATTTGGGCTGTTTTCAGATGATTGAGATTTTGAACAAAGTTGCTGCAACCATCCATGTGCACATATTTGGTGAACATAAGTACTCACTATACTAGGAATGAAATTTCTGAGTTATATGGAAGACTGTTTCATAGATACAATTCATCTTTTATTCTTATCCTTTCTGGAGGATAACAGTCTTTGAGCTTATAGAAGTCTCATGAATATATTCTGAAATTTGGCTTCCCTTTTCACCCCTTAATGGTGTCTTTTGATGAATATAAGTTTTTACTTTTAGTAAAGTCCAATTTTGTTCTCCATTATGGTTATTATGATTGATTTTAAAAACAATTGCTTCCCCCATAACCATAAAAACAGTTTTTCATTTCTTAACTTACATTCAATTAATTAACATATAAATTATTATTAATAACAGAGGTAGAGGTCAGTGATTCATCAGTCTTATATAATACTCACTGCTCTCCTTAATGTCAATCACCAAGTCACCCATCCCCAAACCCCTCCCCTCCCCAAATCCTCAGTTTCCTATGATTAAGGGTCTCTTATAGTAAGTCTCTCTGATTTCATCTTATTTCATTTTTCCCTCTCTTACCCTATGATCCTTTGTGTTGTTTTGTAATTTCCACATGTCAGTGAAATCATATGTTAATCCTCTTTCTCTGATTGATTTATTTCACTTACCATAATACCGTCAGTTCCATCCACATTTTTGCAAATGGCAAGATTTCATTTTTTTTTTTAAGGATTTTATTTATTTGGCAGAGAGAGGTCACAAGTAGGCGGAGACGCAGGCAGAGAGAGAGGGGGAAGCAGGCTCCCTGCCGAGCAGAGAGCCCAATGCGGGGCTCAATCCCAGGACCCTGAGATCATGACCCGAGCCGAAGGCAGAGGTTTAACCCACTGAGCCAGCCAGGCGCCCCAAGATTTCATTTTTGATGGCAGAGTAGTGTTCCATTGAATATCAATACCACATCTTCTTTATCCATTCATCTGGCAATGAACATTTGGTCTCTTTCCATAGTTTGACTATTGTGGATATTGCTGCTATAAACATTGGGGTGCAGGTGCCCCTTTGGATCACTACTTTTGTATTTTGGGGGTAAATACCCAGTAGTGCAATGCTGCATCATAGGGCAGCTCTATTTTCAATATTTTGAGGACCCTTCATACTGTTTTCCAGATGGCTATACCAACTTCAATTCCCACAAACACTGTAAGAGAGTTCCCCTTTCTCCACATCCTCACCAATACCTGTCATTTCCTGGCTTGTTAATTTTACCATTCTGACTGGAGTGAGGTGGCATCTCACTGTGGTTTTGATTTGTATTCCCCTGGTGCTGAGTGATGCTGATATTTTTTTCATGTCTGTTGGCCATTTGGTTGTCTTCCTTGCAGAAATGTCTGTTCATGTCTTCTGCTCATTTTTTCATTAGGTTACTTGTTCTTTGGGTGTTGAGTTTGATGAATTCTTTATAAACTTTGGATGCTTGCCCTTTATCCAATATGTTGCTTGCTAATATCTTCTCCCATTCTGTGAGTTGGTTTTTCATTTTGTTGACTGTTTCCTTTGCTGTGCAAAAGCATTTTATCTTGATGAAGTCCCAATAATTTATTTTTGCTTTTGTTTCCCTCACCTTTGGAGATGTGTCTAGCAAGAAGTTGCTGTGGCTGAGGTTGAAGAGGTTGCTGCTTGTGTTCTCTTCTAGGATTTTGATGGATTCCTGTCTCACATTTAGGTCTTTGATCGATTTTGAGTCTATTTTTGTGTATGGTGTGAGGAAGTGGTCCAGTTTCATTCTTCTGCATGTGGCTGTCCAATTTTCCCAACACCATTTGCTGAAGAGACTTTCTTTTTTCCATTGGATATTCTTTCCTGTTTTGTCAAAGATTAGTTGACCATAGAGTTGAAGGTCCATTTCTGAGTTCTCTATTCTAGTCCATTGATCCATATGTCTGTTTTTGTGCCCATACCATACTGTCTTGATGATTACAGCTTTGTAATAGAGCTTAAAGTCTGGGATTTTGATGCCACCAGCTTTGGTTTTCTTTTCCAACATTCCTTTGGCTATTCAGGGACTTTTATGGTTCCATACAAATTTTGGGATGATTTGCTTCAGCTCTGTGAACAAAGTCGATGGTATTTTTTTAAAAGATTTTATTTATTTATTTGACAGACAGAGATCACAAGTAGGCAGAGAGGCAGGCAGAGAGAGAGGAGGAAGCAGGCTCCCTGCTGAGCAGAGAGCCCGATGCAGGGCCCGATCCCAGGACCCTGAGATCATGACCTGAGCTGAGGGCAGAGGCTTAACCCACTGAGCCACCCAGGTACCCCAAAGTTGATGGTATTTTAATAGAGATTGCATTGAATGTATAGATTGTTCTAGGTAGCATAGACATTTTCACAATATTTGTTCTTCCAATCCATGAGCATGGAACATTTTTCCATTTCTTTGTGTCTCCTCAATTTCTTTCATGACCGTTCTAAAGTTTTCAGAGTACAGATTCTTTGCCTCTTTGGTTAGGTTTATTCCTAGGCATCTTATAGTTTTTGGCACAATTGTAAATGGGATCCACTCCTTAATTTCTCTTTCTTCAGTCCCATTGTTTGCGTATAGAAATGCAACTAATTCTATGCATTAATTTTATATTCTGCCACTTTGCTGAATTCCTCGATGAGTTCTAGTAATTTTGGGTTGGAGTCTTTTGGGTTTTCCACATAGATTATCGTGTCATCTTCAAAGAGTGAGAGTTTGACTTCTTTGCCAACTCAGTTGCCTTTTTCTCTTATTTTTATTTTTTTTCTGATGGGTGAGGGTAGGACTTCTAGTACTATATTGAGCAGCAGTGGTGATAGTGAACATCCCTGCCATTTTCCTGACCTTAGGAGAAAAGCTCTCAGTTTTTCCCCATTGAGAATGATATTCGCTGTGGGTTTTTCACAGATGGCTTTCATGGTATTGAAGTGTGTACCCTCTATCCCTACATTGTGAAGAGTTTTGATCAAGAAAGGATGCTATACTTTGTCATATGCTTTTTTTTTTTTGCATCTGTTCAGTGTATCATATGGTTCTTGTCCTTTCTTTTATTAATATATTTTGTCACATTGATTTGCAGATATTGAACCAACCTTGCAGCCCAGCAATAAATCCCACTTGGTTGTTGTAAATAATTCTTTTAATGTACTGTTCGATCCTATTAGCTAGTATCTTGGTAAGAATTTTTGTAACCATCTTTATCAGGGATATTGGTCTGTAATTCTTCTTTTGGTGGGGTCTTTGTCTGATTTTGGGATCAAGGTAATGCTGGCCTCATAGAACAAGTTTGAAAGGTTTCCTACCCTTTCTGTTTCTTGAAACAGCTTCAGAAGGATAGGTATTAATTCTTCTTTAAATGTTTGATAGGATTCCCCTGGGAAGCCGTCTGGCCCTGGACTATTGTTCATTGGGAGATTTTTAAATTTCTGCTTCAATTCCCTTGCTAGTTATGGGTCTGTTCAGCTTTTCTATTTCTTCCTGTTTCAGTGTTGGTAATTTATAAGTTTCTCTTTTTTTTAAGATTTTATTTATTTATTTGACAGACAGAGATCACAGGTAGGCAGACAGGCAGGCAGAGAGGGAGGAAGGGAAGCAGGCTCCCCGCTAAGCAGAGAGCCTGAGGTGGGGCTCGATCCCAGGACCCTGGAATCATGACCTGAGCCAAAGGCAGAGGCTTTAACCCACTGAACCACCCAGGCACCCCAATTTATAACTTTCTAGAAATGCATCCATTTCTTCCAGATTGCCTAATTTGTTAGCATATAGTTGCTCATAATATGCTCTTAAAACTGCTCATATTTCTTCAGTGTTGGTTTTGATCTCTCTTTCATTCATGATTTTATTTATTTGGGTCCTTTCTCTTTTCTTTTTGATAAGTCTGGCCAGGGGTTTACCAATTTATTAATTCTATCAAAGAACAAGCTTCTAGTTTTGTTGATCTGTTCTACTGTTCTTTTGGTTTTATTTCATTGATTTCTGCTATAATCTTTATTATTTCTCTTCTCCTGCTGGGTTTAGGATTTATTTGCTGTCCTTTCTCCAACCCCTTTAGGTGTAAGTGTAGGTTGTGTATTTGAGACCTTTCTTATTTCTTGAGAGAGGCTTGTATTGTTATATAGTTCTCTCTTAGGACTACCTTTGCTGCATCCCAAAGTTTTTTTCATGGATTTTCATTTGTTTCCATGGATTTTTAAAATTCCTCTTCAATTTCCTGATTGGCCCATTCATTCTTTAGTAGGATGCTCTTTAGCCTCCATGTATTTGAGTTCTTTTCAAATTTCCTCTTGTGATTGAGTTCTAGTTTTGAAACATCATGGCCCAAAAATATGCAGGAAATGATCCTAATATTTTGGTACCAGTTGAAACCTGATTTGTGATCCAGGATGTGATCTATTCTGGAGAATGTTCCATATGCACTCAAGAAGAATGTGTATTCTGTTGCTTTAGAATTCATTTGGGATCTCAATTATTCTAATATTATCTTGCTTTATGGTATTATTTATCTCTCAGATTCTCCTCTTGTGATCCAGTAGTTGTTTATCTTTTTCTCAGCTTCTCTATTCTCCATCATTTTGTCTTCTGTATCACTAATTCTCTCTTCTGCTTCATTTATCATAGCAGTTAGAGCCTCCATTTTTTATTGTATCTCATTAATAGCCTTTTTGATTTTGACTTGATTAAATATTAGTTCTTTTATTTCTCCAGAAAGGGATTCTTTAGTGTTTTCTATACTTTTTTCAAGCCCACCTAGTATCTTTATAATCATTATTCTGAAGTCTAATTCCAACATCTTATTTATGTCCATACTGATTAGGTCCCTGGCAGTCAGTTCTGCCTCTTGTTCTCTTGTTTTCAGGTGAGTTTTTCAGTCTTGTCATTCTATCCAGAAAAGGATAGATGAAGGAGAAAACAAAATACTAAAATGGCAACAATGACCCCAGAGAAATGTACACTGAACAAATCAGAAGAGACTGAAACAAACAAACAGAAATTTAATTAAAAGAAAAAAGAGAGAGAGAATATAATCAGACAGGTGAATAGAACAGGGCAATACACTGGATCCTGTGTGTATTTTGGTCTGTTAGAAAACTAGATCCTAAAATTGTAAAGAAAATATACATACAAAATAAAATTAAATACAATGAAAGGATAGAATGTAACTGTAAAAATGAAAGTAAAAGACCAAAAAAAAAAAAAAAAAAACCAACCCAGGAGTATAACCATACAGGTGGACAGAACACAGCAATACTCTATATCCTGGGTGTATTGGGGTCTGTTTGTTAAAAGAAACTGTATCCCAAAATTGTAAAGAAAGAAAAACTTATATAGATACAAAAATAAAATTAAATACAATGAAAGGATAGAATGTAACCATAAAAATGAAAATTAAAAAAGAGTTGATAAAATAAGAAAAAGAAGAGAAAAAATTAAATATTTTGGTTAAAAAGGAGAGAAAAAATTAAAACTAAAAAAAATTAAAATTGAAAGATGAAAGAATCATGAGGGGGGAAACATGAATTATACACCTTATATTCTCCTAGTGCTGGAGTTTTGCAGTTCTCAGTAACTGGTTAATTTGTTCTTGGCTGGATATTCTTGCTGATCTTCTGGGGAAGGGGTCTGTTGCATTGATTCTCAAGTGTCTTTGCCCTGGGCAGAATTGCACCACCCTTCCCAGGGGCCAGGCTAAGTAATCTGCTCAGGATTGCTCTGTGTGGCTTTTGTTCCCTGAAGGCCTTCCACATAGCTTTAGAGGATGAGAATGAAAGTGGCAGCCTCCCAATTTCCAGCCCCGGAGCTCAGTACACCCTCAGGTAAAAGCAGTCGATCACTCCTGTCTCCCCGGTCTCCAGCTGCACTCCATGCTCCCCCAGCCTGTGACTGAGCATTTCTACCTCAGGCACATGACTCCACTTCAGACTCCTATAGAGCACACCCATGCCACTCGTCCCCAGAGGAGTAAGGCAGGCCTTGCTTTGGTCCTGCTGCTTGCTAGGCCCTTGCTCAGACAGCAGTCACCCGACTGTGTAAGGGGTTCATGGTTTATGGCAACACTGAGCTGAGAGCCCACTCCTGGGCTAACTGATTGTAGCTGGCTTCCCTGAATTGATGCCTGGGAGCTCTGCCACAGTCAGGCACCCCTAGTCTTCCTGTGACCCCATGGATCTTGAGACCACACTGTCCCAGCTAGGGTTCCACCCCCACTTAGCCACCTGAGCACCTTTTAGGCAGGGATGTTTCTGACCAGAACAGACTTCTAAATGCTCTGACTTTGTGCTCTGCTGCTATATCACTTTCCAATGCTGGCTTACAGAGCCTCTCTCCCCCATGGCTTATCTTCCCATATATCACCTCCAGTTCACTTCTCCACACCTCCTCCCTTGCAGAGAGTGGTCGTTTTTGTATTTGTAGAGTTGCAGCTATTCTTTTCTTAGGTCTCTAGTTGAGTTTGAAGTGTTCCGAATGATATGATAGCTATCTAGCTGAATCCAGATAAAACTAAGGGCTCCTACTCTTCTGCCATCTTCGACTTCTCCAAGACAGTTTCTTATTATTTAGTCCTGAAGTTTTATTATTTAACTTTCACACTTAGTTCTATGATCATAACTGTTAATAGATTTTTTTTTGTAATTATAAGGCATTCGCTTCCATATGATTACAGAAACTATTCTATTGTTTGTTATTTCCATCATTTGTTGAGAAGTCTCATTGTTACTTCTTTAAAGAGAAGTTTTGTTGGGTTTTTTTTTTCTTCCGGCTGCTTATAAGATATTCTCTTTGTAATCACTTTTAGCAGTTTGACTAATAATGTGCCAAATATGGTTTTCTTTTAATTGTCCTGCTTGGAAGACTATACTTTCAGGGATCATTTCTATAGTTTGTTAATTGTCCTGCTTGGAGTTCATAAACTTTTCAGATTCTGTGACTTGATATATTTCATAAGCTTTAGAAAACTAGGTCATTACCTCTTCAAATATTACTTCTGCTCATTCTGTCTCCTCTCCTTCCAGAGCTCAAACTACATGTACATTAGAAAATGTCATCATACCCCCAAAGTCTCTTATGCATTTTTGCATAAAAATGCATAATGCATCTTTTTTGCATTTCTTCTTTTTTTCAATCAATCTGGATAATGTTTTCTAATTTTTTCCTAGTTTATTAGTCCTTTCTATACTCATGTCTAATGTGTTCTTAAGCTTATTAAGGTTTTATTTGTTACCATAATTTTCAGTTCTGTAATTTTCAAAATATTGGTCAAAATTTCTGCTGAAATTTTTTATCTTTTCATCCTTATCTTGAATATATTGACAGTTATTTTAAATTTTATGTGCAGTAAATACAGTAAATGGATCTCTATGGGTTTCTTTCTTTCATCTGTTGGGGGTTTTTTTCCCCTCTCATGTTATGGTCATGTCCTGGAATATCAGTGATCTTCCACAAAACACTGAACATGCTGGACATAGTGTATGAAAATTTGTAGTTATAAGTTGAAGCTCCGGATGATGCATTCTTTCTCCAGAGAACTTTTTTTTTCCTTTGGTAAATAGTTAGAATAGAGATAAATCACCTGAACACACTCTAGGACTGACTTTCAGTCTTTATGATAGCTTTGTATCTTTTTATTTGTACTAGTTCTAGGATGTATCTATTACAGGTCTCAACTGAAATCTCAAGTCTTTACCAGGTCGTCTTTCCTTTAATGGGCTCTGAACTCAAAATTTTATCTCCCCGGCATCATGGGACTATGAAATCCCTGGGCAGTTAATCAGCTTCTTGGCCACTGCTTCCCATTTGATTTCTAATCCCCTCATTCTACACCCATCA